>NC_056531.1:8137423-8153699 GCF_019175285.1 Sceloporus undulatus
TATATATATATATATATATATATATATATATATATATATATATATATATATCTTCTTCATGGTCTCCGCGAATCATACAAATGGATTGTACTGTGCCTGCACAGTGCTGCTTGGAAAACTTTTGGAATCACTGGGCAAAGTTAACTTTGCAACTTTTTGGCAGTAGCTCCGCCCATCCCTTATAAGTCCCCCGTGTTCCCGCTCTTTCCCCAGTTCCTTCTTTCCGCCGCAGCTTCCAGACTCTTAGGATGCATGCATCATTTAAACAGCATACCTCCAAAGTGACTGAACCATCTTTATTTTGGCCTGTCTGTATGGGGCCTAAAATAGTGAAGGGTCTGGAAATTGTGCCCTATGAGGAGCTTGGTATATTTAGCCTGGAGAAGTGAAGGTTAAGAGGTGGTATGATAGCCCTGTTTAAATATTTGAAAGGATGTCATATTGAGGATGGAGCAAACTTGTTTTCTGCTGCTCCATTATCCTCAGGTTGAGCACCCTTTGCCTTTTCTGAGAAGACTGTAGCAAAAAAAGTGTTGAAGAATTCTGCCTTTTCTCTGTCCCCTGTTAGCCTTTTGCCATCTTCTCCACACAATCGCCCTACCATTTCTTTCTTCTTCCTTTTGCTGCAGACATACCCCCCAAAGCCCTTTTTATTATTCTTAACCTCTCTAGCAAGCCTGAGTTCATTCTGCGCTTTAGCTTTTCAGACGTTACCCCTACATGTGCTTGCTATTTGTTTGAATTCCTCTTTGGTGATTTCCATATTTTTCCATTTCTTATACATGTTCCGTTTAAAACTTAGCTCAGTTGAAAGTTCCTTAGTCATCCATCCTGGTTTCTTGAGACACCTCCCATTTTTCTTCCTCATTGGAACTGTTTGAAATTGTGCCTTCAGTATCTCCCTTTTGAGAAACTTCCATCTGTCTTGAACTCCCTTCTCTTTTAGTATTCCTGACCATGAGATAACCTCCAGTATTTCTCTAAATTTACTAAAATTAGCTTTCCTAAAATCTAGAATGTGTGTCTGACTATGCCTGGCTTCTCCTTTCCACTGTATAACAAACTCAGAACATGGTCACTTCCACTTAATGATCCCACCACTTGCACCCCATTAACCAAATCATCCCTCTTGGTTAGGATCAGATCTAAAATAGCTGATCCCCTTGTTGCCTCTTACACCTTTTGGACAATGAAATTGTCTTCCAGGCAAGTGAGGAATTTGCCAGGCCTTGAGGATTTGGCTGAGTTTGACTTCCAGCAAATATCAGGATAGTTGAAGTCACCCATCACTACTACATCTCTTCTTTCTGAGTATCATATTTGCTTTGTTGTGCTAGAATAAACCAACCACTGATGAAGACTCTTAGTCGAAACGCATTTGGTCTTGGTTGGTTTATTTCTCAGTTGTAATGGACTTACTGTGTTATCCTTTTTATTCATCTTCTTGGAGGTGTTAAGAACCTTATTTGTATGTGTACTAGTACGCTGTATGTATGACACCTCCATACATTTGGTACCTTATTTGGGATTTACAGTTCTCTAGCCTAGTACATATTGGTAACACCAACCCTTTATTTACATTTGGGTTTTGCACACAGACCAAAACAAGTCAGTCTCTTTGCAGGATTGTATACATTTTATCTTTTTATTCTTCTCGCATTGCATCGTTTTATTTTGTTCTAATAAAACTACTGTGTTTTTATAGTTCTTTCCCCTAGACTTTTTTGCTTTCAAACCTGTTGTTTTTAGGTTCAGGGTATCACCTTTTTGCTCTGTTCTTGTTTGCCTACCAGCCTAAACTCACTGGTGAGATCCTGTGGGAAAACGGGGGTTAAATGCGATTTAACGTGAAGAAAACCCGGAGCTGCCCGAAGTTTATCACATGACGTTGCATTCAAAGTTAATTTAAAATTTAACCAAAACTTGCAAATTCGGAGTTTATTGTGAAACAATGCAAAGTTAAATCGCAGTTAATGCACAGAAAACCGGCAGCTTTTTTTTCTTTCGGAACATCCTGAAAGTAAAAAGCTGCCAGGTTTCTCCACTTTAACTGTGGTTTAACTTTGCGTTATTTCGCAATTTGGTGTGATAAACTTCGAATTTGCAAGGTTTGGTTAAATTTGAATTTAACTTAAATTGTGTTTAACTCCCATTTTCCTCACTAGTGTGATAAAGGCCTAGGTCAGTTTTATCTTTTACTGGTGTGGGCTGCTGTTACCCTACCAATGTTTTTGGACTGCAACTCCCATCACAGGGAATGATGAGGGATGGTGGGAGTTGCAGTCCATCAATGTCTGAAGGGCCAGAGTTTCCCTGTATTAGTGTCTTAGACATTCAGTTTAACAGAGTTTTATTTATTTTAATCTATTGTTTAGTTCCCTATCAAGAATGCAGTCTTTCCACCAGGGCTGCTGCAAGGTTCAATACATAAAGCAAGTAGTTTGGGGGTGGGTGGGTAATCTGTTGGTGGCAAACAACTTCATAGAACTATTGGACACACACTTATTGTAAACCAGCACTGGGGAACCTTAGTCTTGAAGGCCAAGCCTTTCCTAGGAAACATCATTTTTCCAGCTTTTAATGGAGATTTTCCTTTCCAGAGGCTTAGTTACCAAAGCCAAAGTACACTCCAGTCAGCTTTCCACCTGATGAAGTGCTGTGTGGCTTCCTGGAAGTCTCAAATGATTAGTTCACTAAACAGAGCCATCTGCTTCCATTTAGAATGCGAAGAGGGAGAACAGCTTCTACTTATTTTTATTAAAGAAAAAAGGGGGAGGGATGGAGTGTACAAAGGCTGCATGTTATCAAGCCTCTCCATCTAGCAGCAAGTTTTAAAAAATAACAAAGAAAAACTATTTCAATTTTTTTGTATGGAGCCTGGGAACAAGGGGAGGAGATTCCACGCAAAGCAGTAGAAATGTGCTGCTTAATTTTACACCGCACAAGCAAGTCCTGTGCCTTTGAAAACAATGCCACAATTCTTCCAGCCTGTTCCAAGCAATCCATAGTACAGAGCACGTCTTTTTGGAATCAGCTGACACAGAATGCTTGGCTGATATGATGTTACCCATTCCGCTGGCAGATAGTGCAAAGCTGAACCAGAGTTAGTGATGTACTGTATATACTCGACTATAAGACGACCTCATGTATATGTCGAGGGCAGGTTTGGGGGGCAAAATTATGGATTTTGATATGACCCTTGGATAAGTTGAGGGTAAAACGTAAGGGAAGGCAACAAAGGATCTAAATGATGGAGCAAAGGAAAACAGTGCCAAAGAACCTACAAAATTCTGGCAGGCATAATGGTTTTGGCTCACACTAAAGGATGGATGGAAGAGAAAGCAGAGAGAGGTCAGTGCTTCCAGGACAGATTGCACTCTTGCCTTTCACCAGGGATGGTTCTCTTTTTAATAAGAGTTAAAGTATAGTATTTACATTGACCCATGGATAAGTTGACCTAGGTTTTTGGGATCAATTTTTGACTAAAATTTCTAGACTTATACATGAGTATATACAGTACATCTTTTGGGGGAATCAGAAGAGTAAAACCAGTGTGTTATGAACTGAATATATAGAAATTAAGACAGACACAGAGGCAAACAGGCACCCCTAGATAGATTAGATACTTCCTGAAATGTACAATTTCCTCTAGAAATACAAAATGCTAGTAAATGTGTGGCATCATACAGTGATGTAGATGTAAAATAAATTTGAGACAAGCAGAATTAAGAATGTGAAGATTCATTAAGAATCTTTGTACATTATTGGTTTATAGAATTCACTGTCTCATAATATGGTGGTGGGGTGGGTTCATATATTCAGGCAGCTCAGTGGTAGAATTCAGATGTCAAGTTCAGTGATGTAGTGGTACATGTAGTGGCAAACACTCATCATGACAATCTTCGTACCCTCAGGACCATGGAAATTCCAAAAGTTCAGGAATCCACATTGATTTATATCAACAAACAAGTTCTGTTAGCTTTTGTTTCTACCAGGAGCAGGTCTTTTCTAAAGCTAATGTTCCAAAATTATTTTCATCGCTCTGTGCCCCAACTTTGTCGGCTGAGCATGTGGCCTTATTCATGACCCTCTATGACCCAACTCCATTGGCTGAACATGCAGCTTTAACCATAGCTCTCTGTGCCCCCAATTCCCATCGGCTAAGCATGTGGCTTTATCTATGATCTTGTCTAACTCTTTCACAAGATAAAAAACCCGGGGTCCTCCATTCGACTTGCCATCCATCAGTCAACTATGGAGTTGCTCACAACCTTGATAAGACCGACTTCAATTCAATATGCTGGATGCCATCCCTCCATACCGAGATGGTTCTCATAGTCTACCCATGTTCAAAAAACATTGGGCACTTAAAATAAAATTTTAAAAATTCCAAATCTACTCTAAGGCTTATACTTGTCTCAGACACCACACTGGCGCAATACCTGATCCTTTTCTTTGCCAACTGGTTGGCATCACCTCGATCTAGTACCGATGAAGGTGATATTTCGGATAGACCAGGGTGCATCACGGCCCAGCTCATCCCCAGGCATCTCTGTCGACATCTTCACTGACCATCCTCTTTCTCCTCCCCTGACACTTCAGCACCAGGACCAAGGAGCTCAACCATCCCCATGTAAAATGGCAAGGGACTATTCTCTATCTCATAACAGATCTCAGAGGGATGCTGACTTTAGACGGATTGACCTCTATTCCTCTATTGTGTGACACCCCCTCCTCCATAGAGGTTGACAGTTCGATATATTCCCATGTGTGTAAGTCACAGAGACCATGAAGAAGAAGGACAGGTTGTTTACCTGTAACTGTGTTTCTTTGAGTGGTCAACTGTGAACTTACACAACCTTTTCTTCCTCACCTCTGGTGTCACTTTCCCTCCTTTTATGGTCCTGCTGCTGTGGACTTGGAACTAGGGTGTGAATTCCAGAGGCATCTTATATGGGGAGGCGTGGAAGGGCAGGGCTGCCACCAAAAACACCAACTGACTGCTTTGAAAGCTCTGAATTAGTACTGTGGAGGCACGTTACATTCCCCCATGTGTGTAAGTTCATAGATGACCACTCGAAGAAACACAGTTACTGGTAAGCAACCTGTCCATACTGACACTACTAATCAACACTCCTAGTACAGTGGGCCCTCTCCATATGCGGGGATCTGTTCCGGATCCCTTCGTGTATGGAGAAAAACGTGTAAGCTCAAACCCCATTGGTTGCAATGGGGGGACACATCCCCATTCAGTGCAGTGCACACGCCATGGGCGCATGTGACATTCATCCCCCGGTGGCTTAACCTTCCGCATAAGGTTAAAGTCGTGTATGGTGCAGGCACGCTGTACTCCAACCATGGCTTCCCTATAACATTTCCCAGGGTCTCTGTGAAGGTCTGGGAAATAGCTATGCCAAGATACTGTTAGTCAATGTGGACAATACTGAGTTAGATGGATCAGTGTCCTGTGGTATACAGCAGTCTCTTCTGTGCAGATCATCTCATGTACATGGTTCATTTAATTAGATTCTTTAATAGGTTCATGGGGAGGAGACAGACAGAGGGTGAGAGACAGTGGCTTGCCGGAGACACAACAGAGGCAAGATTTGAACCAAGGATTTCATGAATGATAGCAGTCTCTTTAGCCACTCTGACACATCATGACTTTGCATGGAACCTTACATTTTCAGAGGCAATATGCCAAGAGTGAGACACATATCTCAGATGAGTTCTGTGGGGCTGCAGTTCATTGTTGGGTAGAACCCCAAATACCTAGATGCTTTTGCTTAAAGCATTCACTGCTGATATCTGAGCCTAAGGAGAAAGATTTTAATATATATATATTTTAGGAAAGGGAGACCTTAGCAAAAGCTTAGAATCCAACAAACAATGGTGCTACAGAGAAAGGGGTACAGTCCTAGGGCTTGGACATTCTCACTACTGCACTATCCTATAATTTGCTTTGTTGTACTAAGAGTTCAAGTTCATTTTGCTTATTTCCCATGCTCTGTGCATTAGTGTAGAGACATTGAAGACCGTGTGTCTCCTTTACTTGCTGCCTGTGCAAGGTTTTTTGTCTCCCACTATTGGGTCCTTGCACTATTTGCCTTGTTCCCTTTATGTCAGTTTGACTATTTTCTCCAGCCCTTTTGCCTTCTTGAATACACTCGTCCCCCGGGTTACGAAATTAATTCGTTCCGGCGCCATTTTCGTAACCCGGGGGACTTTCGTTAGCCGAATCCCCATAGGCGCTAATGGGGAAAAGCCGCGGCTCCGCCGCGGCTCCCATTTAAAACAGCGCCGGCTTTTTTTTTTCGCAAGCCGGGGAAACCTTCGTAACCCGGAAATAATTAATTAATTTATTTTTTTTCGTATCCCGGGATTTTCGTATCGCGGCGCGTTCGTATCCCGGGGTACCAGTGTACTGTCTCCCTCCCCTGCATAACTCAGTTTAAAGCCATCCTGATCAGATTCTTGAGACTATTGGCAAAAAGGTTTCTGCCAACTGGCGTGAGATGCAACCTATCCCTTGCCAGAAGTCCCCCTTCATGGAACCGCAGCCCATGATCAACGAATCCAAATCGTTCTCAGAGGCACTGCCGGTAGAGCCAGTTATGTCAATTCCTAAATGCCTTCCTTACAGTGTAAACATTTTAACACATAATAATATTTCATAGAATCATAGAATCATAGAATCATAGAGGTGGAAGAGACCATAAGGGCCATCCAGTCCAACCCCCTGTCATGCAGGAAATCACAATCAAAGCATCCCCGACAGATGGCCATCCAGCCTGTTTGAAGACCTCTAAGGAAGGAGACTCCACTATACTCCGAGGGAGTTTGTTCCACTGTCAAACAGCCCTTACTGTCAAGAAGTTCCTCCTAATGTTGAGGTGGAATCTCTTTTCCTGGAGCTTGCATCCATTGCTCCAGGTCCTAGTCTCTGGAGCAGCAGAAAACAGCTTGCTCCCTCCTCAATATGACATCCCTTCAAATATTTAAACAGGGCTATCATATCACCTCTTAACCTTCTCTTCTCCAGGCTAAACATCCCCAGCTCCCTAAGTCGTTCCTCATAGAGCATGGTTTCCAGACCTTTCACCATTTTAGTCACCCTCCTTTGGACATGCTCCAGTTTCTCAATGTCCTTTTTTAATTGTGGTGCCTAGAACTGGACACAGTATTCCAGGTGGGGCCTGACCAAGGCAGAATAGAGTGGCGCTATTACTTCGCTTGATCTAGACCAGGGGTAGGCAACCCTTTTGAGCCGGGGGCCGGGTTGCTGTCCCTCAGACAACTGGGGGGCCGAAGCCAAAAAATAAATAAGTAAATAATTTTTTTAAAAATTAAATAAATAAATAAACCAGGACAAATGTAGGACAAAATTTTTGAATGGAGGGCACTTTTTAAAATAAAAAATGGAGGACATGCGAAAAAAATTGCTGATTTTTTAAAAAAGTTAAGATAAATGCATGTTTCTGAGGCTTCTATAGACAATTGCCCCACCATGCCCCTCGCGCGAGACGCCAAAGGCCCCAGCGGCAATCGGTGGCAGGACCGGGCTGGGGCCGGTCCCAAGGCCTCGCCGGGCTGCATCCGGCCCGCGGGCCGCAGGTTGCCTACCCCTGATCTAGACACTATACTTCTATTGATGCATCCTAGAATCGCATTGGCCTTGTTAGCTGCCACATCGCACTGTTGACTCATGTTCAGCTTATGGTCTACTTGGACTCCTAAATCCCTTTCACATGTAGTTTCATTCAGCCTGGTGTCCCCCATCCTATATCTGTCCATTTTATTTTTCCTCCCTAAGTGCAGTACCTTACATTTCTCCGTGTTGAATTTCATTTTGTTAGCTTTGGCCCAACTTTCTAACCTGTTCAGGTTATTCTGAATCTTGATCCTGTCCTCTGTGATATTAACTACTCCTCCTAATATGGTGTCATAAGTATGCCCCCAATTTTGTCCTCCAAGTCATTGATGAAGATGTTGAATAGCACTGGGTCCAGGACAGACCCCTGTAGGACCCCACTGGACACTTCTCTCCAGGATGAAAAGGAGCCATTGTTGAGCACCCTTTGGGTTCGGACGGTCAACCAATTACAAATCCATGTAACAGTTGCCTTTTCTAGCTCACATTTTACAAGCTTGTTTGCAAGAATATCATGGGGAACTTTGTCAAAGGCCTTACTGAAATCAAGATATACTGTATCTATGGGCATTCCCTTCATCTACCAAGCTGGTAATTTTATCAAAAAAAGAGATCAGGTTTGTCTGGCATGACTTCTTTCGCTGAAACCCATGTTGACTTTTTGTGATTAAGGCATTGCTTTCTAGATGTTCACAGACTCTCTTTTTAATGATCTGCTCTAGAATCTTTCCTGGTATAAATGTCAGACTAACTGGACAATAATTGTTTGGATCCTCTTTTTCCCTCTTTTTGAAGATGGGGACAACGTTTGCCCTCCTCCAGTCTGCTGGGACTTCTGTTGTCCAGGAGTTCTCAAAGATTATTGCCAATGGCTCCGATATTACATTTGCCAGTTTTAATACCCTTGGATATAGTTCATCTAGTCCTGGAGACTTAAATTCATTTAGGTTAAACAGGTATTCCTGTACTATCTCTTTACTTATTCTGTGCTGAAATTCCTCTTTTCTGTCCTCTGCTCCATTATCCTCAGGTTGAGCACCCTTTTCCTTTTCTGAGAAGACTGAAGCAAAAAAGGTGTTGAGTAATTCTGCCTTTTCTTTGTCCCCTGTTAGCATTTTGCCATCTTCTCCACGCAGTGACCCTACCATTACCTTATTCTTCCTTTTGCTGCGGACATATCCAAAAAAGCCCTTTTTGTTGTTCTTAACCTCTCTAGCAAGCCTGAGTTCATTCTGTGGTTTGGCTTTTCTGACTTTACCCCTATACAGGCTAGCTATTTGTTTGAATTCCTCTTTGGTGATTTCCCCATTTTTCCATTTCTTATACATGTTCCATTTAAAACTTAGCTCAGTTGAAAGTTATTGGTTTTGTTGGACCTCTCAGTGGCTCTCGATACCATCAACCATGGTATTCTTCTGAGTCACCCCACTGGGATGGGGCTTGGAGGTACTGTTCTACAGTGGCTCCATTCTTTCCTGGAGGGGCGTTCTCAGAACATGATGCTGGGGGATTCTTGTTCGATTCCTTGGCCATTGGCCTATGGAGGCCATCAGGGCTCAGTGTTGTCTGCTGTGCTATTTAACATCTACAGGAAACCTGTCACCTGTATGCTGATGATACCCAGCACTATCACTCCATTCCATCTAATTCCTGTCCTAAACCAGTATCTGCCAGCTGTAACAGACAGGATGAGCGCAAACAAATTGCTCCCACTCCTGGAGAAGTCAGATCTGGCCACAGTAGTAAATGCCTTGGTTACATCCCATTTGGATTATTGTAATGCGCTTTACATAGGGCTGCCTTTAAGTGCTCAGAAACTACATTTGGTCCAAAGAGCTGCAGCCAGTTCGTTAACTGGAGCTGGGTTTGGGGAGCATACAACTCCCTTGTTGCAACAGCTCCATTTGTCTGTTTCCAGGCACAATTCAAAGTGATGTTTTTTACCTATAAAGCCCAATACGGCTTGGGTCCAGGCTATTTGAAGGACAATATCTCCCCTGACAAGCCCACCAGAACACTGAGATTGTCTGGAGAGGCTCTCCTTGCTGTCCCACCACCCTCTTAGGCATGCATAATGGGAACAAGAGAGAGGCGTTCTCAGTGGCTGCTCCCAGCTCTGGATCACCCTCCCTAGAAAGGTCAGGATGGCCCCATCCCTGCTTTCTTTTTACCAACAGATTTTTATGCCACTAGGCTTTCTCACACTGACATGGATACTGTACAAGGTTGTATAAGAGTTTTATATGGAGTTATTAAATTTTTTATTTTAATATGTAATGTTTTTAACTTTTTAAAATTGTTTAATTGTTTTTTAAACTTTGTATTTTTAATCATTTGTATTGTTTTAACTTGGACTGTTTTAAATTTTGTTAGCCGCCCTGAGTCCCTATATCAGGAGGAAGGTGGGATATAAATAGGAACAACAATAATAATTTAGTCCCTTACTCCAAGGGCCACTCCACTGTCTCTGTAATATTTTAAGAAGCCTCCAGCCCGCCACTCGGCCCTTGCATGGAAACGGCGGCGGCGGCGGTGAGGAGGCCTCTGGTGCTGCTCTTCCGCGTCCTCCCCGTCGCCTCTGCGCAAGGGCCAGGTGGCGGGCTGGAGGCTTCTTGGCCTCCAGCCCATCACCTGGCCCCTGTGCAGAGGGTCCGGTGGTGATGGCAGAGAGGAGGCCGAGGAGGCCTCTGGCACTGCTCCTCCTCCACAGCCGCCACCTCCTCCAATAGTCCCACTCGGCCCTTGCGCGGGGGTGGCAGAGAAGAGGTGGAGGAGCAGCACCAGATGTTGCTGTGTGCGAGGGGCAGGGGGAATCAGTAACAAAGCCATTTAATCTTACTGCCAAACCCCCAGTTAGCTTGCAGGCACCATAAACATGTTTTGGCATACAAATGTTAAAATGATTTCATTATTTCTTGCTATTACTTAACAATGTTGCCTTGTGGTAGACTTCTCCATTAGCTGACATTCAACAAAATACTATTTCTCTCCTTTACATTTTAAACAGAAGGATTCCTACAAGTCACTCAGCTCATTGATAAATGTCTCTTGGAAGATTTATGGCTTACTTAAGAACATAAGAAGAACAGTAAATCTGATCCAAGTTCAACACCTGTCATGGCCAGCCAAGAGCAGGACTCGGAGGACGAGGAGGAGTCCGTGGCTCCTCAAGTGCAAGAGGAGATGGAGGCTATACCAAGTCCCAGTTCTGCCCTGCCAGACCCCAGCCCTGATCTCCCAGCCCCAGGGGTTGAGGCTCAGCCAGGTCCTAGCTCTGTGGGGTTCCCTCCTGAGGCTCAGCAGCCTAGTGTTGACTCTGTGGAAGAACCAAGCCTGGAATTTCCTTCCTTTAGGCAGAGGAGAGCTGAGAGTTTTTGCGTGCATCGATCCAGGAGGCTTGCAGAGGCAGTCTGCAGATAAGCCACAGCTGGCACAAGGGAGGGCATCACTCATTTAAGCAGCTGGAGAACGCTGACCCTTTGCCAGAGATTATTGCAGAATCCTTCATTGTGATTGCTGTCGGCACTGGCTCCTTGTTTCCTGAACCCTTGTCTGTCTTGAACCTACGACTTTGGAACGAACTGGACTATTGCTACCTTCTGGCTGCCCTGACCTTGGACCGAACTGACTTCTATGACCTCTGGTATCCTGACCTTGGCTTTGCTTGTGGCTTGCTTCTCTCGGACTCTGGAAACTTCTGTAGACTAGTCCCCAGCTCCCTAGTCAGCTCTCTTGCTGAGCCATCACTATCAGCGTTTGTGTGTGTGCTGGCCGCAGTCCAGGACAACACCTTGGATAACTCCTTTAAAGTTCAAATTAAAACCTAGACTAGATACACCTCCCCACTGAACTTGGGTAATATCTTTCTTGGGTCATACAGTGTGCCCTTTCCTTATGCGGGGGATCTGTTCTGGACCCTACGTAAGGGGAATTCCGCATATGCTTGCTTGTTTCCAATGAGGCGCGTGCTTATGGTGCAGCACACCATGTACACCATGGGTGCACATGCCTTTTGCCCAATTGCTGTGTGGCTTCAACATAAGCTTGAAGCTGCGTATGGTGCGCCCGCGTATATTGCAGGTGCACAGTACTATCATAGAATCACAGATCTTTAAAATATTACAGAGACTTGACAATTCACCTTTTGAAATGATCATAGAGTCAATAATTATTGCATTAGCAGGGACCTTATGGACCATCTACCTCTGCTCAAGGCAGGGTGTTATACTGAAAATAGAGCAGGCTTGTTTTCCTCTGGTCCAGAGACTAGTACATGGAGCAATGGATTAAACTACAGGAAAAGAGGTTCCACTTAAATGTTAAAACTTCATGACAGTAAGAGCTATTCAGCAGTGCAATAGCATGCTGCCTCGGAGAACTGTGGAGTCTCCTTCTTGGGAAGTTTTTAAACAAAGGCTAGATGGCCATCTGTCAGGAGTTCTTTGAATGTGTATTCCTACATGGCAGGATGGTGGACTGGATGGCTCTTGAGATATCTTCCAACTCTATGATTCTATGTGGTCCAAAGATCAATTGACCTAGACTAGCAGAAGATGAAATCTGAGGCCAAGAGCCCTTGTTCTTTCTTACTCTAAAGCAGGGGTGGGGAACCTATGGCCCTCCTGGTTCTGACAAACTACCATTCCCATCATGCCTCACCACTAGCCAAGCTGAAGAAAGCTTTAGCCAGGCTCATGAGGGCTTGTAGCTCCTCCCCTTATGGTGATGCTACATGTACCCGCCTCCCCTTCCTCTAAAGTAACTCCTCAGGCTACGGGGCTTTTACAGTTTTTAGTTAATCTCTCCTCTGTTAACTGTTTCTTCTGGAAACTCTTTTGTATATATTGCTTCTGATAATCTTGAAGATCAATCTTCCCTTATTTCCAAACAAATGACCAGTTTTTTTTTAACTCAGTGAAGAGTAGGAGTAGGAAAAGTAAAGACCTCGGTGTTTTATTAAGCTTGTAATTTTATCAATGGATTATCTTTTGGTTGTCTGTCCCCTTTTTAACTTCTGTAGTATATTTTTTGGTCTGTGAACACAGTAGACATTACTCCTCCACTTCCTTTTAACGTTTGTTGCAACAAACCAAGTTTCTAGCTCTAATAACTGTAAGGAGATAGGCATTTACAATGTGCACAACATCTGTTGTAGAATCATAGAATCACGGGCCTGTTACAGACCGCCCAAAAGGGGCGGTCTTGGGCTGCTGCCAGTTGCAGCATGGAGGAGTTGCAGCAGCCAAACTGCGCAACTCCTCAGCGCTGCAAAGAAGGAGCGCGAAAATCGCGCTCCTTCCGGCAACCCGGAAGAGACGCCGCAAGTGACAAAGCGCGCACTTGTGGCGTCACTTCCGGGCTGCGACGTGCGGACGCAGAGCATCCATTATGTCAAAATGGCGGCGGCCGTGTGGAACGGCCACCGCCATTTGTTACGGATTCTGTCCGTAACAGGGTAAGGAGCATCTGGAAGAGACGCCCCTTTTGACATCCTAAGGATGTCCCTTATGGCGGTCTGTAACCCGCCATAGAGCTGGAAGAGACCTCAAGGGCCATCCAGTCCAACTCTTTGCCATGTGGGAATTCACAGTCAAAGCATCCCTTAAAGACTTCCAAAGAAGGAGACTCCACCATACTCTGAAGGACCATGTTCCACTGTCACACAGCTCTTACTGTCAGGAAGTTCCTCCTAATGATAAGGTGGAATCTCTTTTCCTTTAGCTTGCATCAATTGTTCCATGTTCTAGTCTCTGGAGCAGCAGAAAACAAGCTTGCTCCATCCTCAATGTGGCACTATTCCTTCATCCAAGTCCTTGGTAAAGATGTTGAATAGCAATTACTCCGTATTGTCTAGCCCACATTTTACTAGCTTGTTTGCAAGAATATCATGGGGACCTTGTCAAAAGCCTTACTGAAATCCTGATATGCTATATCTACAGCATTCCCTCTGTTTTCACTATAATCTGCTTTGGTCAGGCCCCACCTGGAATACTGTGTCCAGTTCTGGGCACCACAGTTCAAAAAGGACATTGAGAAACTGGAGCGTGTCCAAAGGAGGGCGACTAAAATGGTGATGGGTCAGGAAACCATGTCCTATGAGGAACGACTTAGGGAGTTGGGGATGTTTAGCCTGGAGAAAAGAAGGTTAAGAGATGATATGATAGCCCTGTTTAAATATTTGAAGGGATGTCATATTGAGGAGGGAGCTAGTGTGTTTTCTGCTGCTCCAGAGAACAGGACCCAGAACAATGGATAGAATCATAGAATCATTGGCCCAGAACAGACGAGCCTTTGCGGTGCCCTCGTCACGTGCGAGGGTTTCCTGGTGGGCGGAGCGCCCACACGCCTGGCGACCCTCGCATGTGATGAGGGCGCCACAGTTGCACCGTGCCCAACAAACGGGGCGCGTAACGGAGACGTTGCAACTGCGCCACTTCCAGACGGGGTGGCGCAGCTGCGACATCACCTCACTGGCTCAGGCACTTTGCGGCATCGCAGTGGCGCTGCAAAAAGGAGCCGCTTGCGGTCGTTTTTTTTGCTCCGTAGCAGTGCCGTGCTGGGGAAGTGCCTCTTTCTGTCGGTCTGTACCCCGCCATAGAATTGTAGAGTTGGAAGAGACCACAAGGGCCATCCAGTCCAACCCCCTGCCATGCAGGAAATCTAAATCAAAGCATGCCTGACAGATGGCCATCCAGCCTCTGTTTGAAGATCTCCAAAGAAGGAGACTCCACCACACTCCAAGGAAGGAGTTTGTTCCATTGTCGAACAGCCCTTACTGTCAGAAAGTTCCTCCTAATGTTGATGTGGAATCTATTTTCCTGGAGGTTGCATCCATTGCTCCGGGTCCTAGTCTCTGGAGCAGCAGAAAACAAGCTTGCTCCCTCCTCAGTATGACATCCCTTCAAGGGCTATCATATCACCTCTTAACCTTCTCTTCTCCAGGCTAAAGATCCCCAGTTCCCTATGGCGTTCCTTTTAGGGCATGGTTTCCAGACCTTTCACCATTTTAGTCGCCCTCCTTTGGACACGCTCCAGTTTCTCAACATCCTTTTTAAATTGTGGTGCCCAGAACTGGACACAATATTCCAGGTGGGGCCTAACCAAAGCAGAATACAGTGGCACTATTACTTCTCTTGATCTAGACACTATACCTTTATTGATGCATCCTAAAATTGCATTGGCCTTTTTAGTTGCTGCATCGCACTGTTGACTCATGTACAATTTGTGGTCTACTTGGACTCCTAGATCCCTTTCACATGTAGTCTCCTTCAGCCAGGTGTCCCCCATCCTATATCTGTGCATTTCATTTTTCCGCCCTAAGTGCAGTACCTTACATTTCTCCGTACTGAAATTCATTTTGTTAGCTTTGGCCCAGCTTTCTAATCTATTAAGGTCATTTTGAATTTTGATCCTGTCCTTTGGGGTATTAGCTACTCCTCCTAAATTGGTGGCATCTGCACATTTGATAAGTATACCCCCAATTCTTTCATCCAAGTCATTGATCAAGATGTTGAATAGCACTGGGCCCAGGACAGAGCCCTGTGCGACTCCACTGGTTGCTTCTCCCCAGGATGAAAAGGAGCCATTTTTAGCACCCTATGGGTTCGTCAAAGCAGAGGCTGGATGGCCATCTGCCAGGGATGCTTTGATTGAGAGTTCCTGCATGGCAGGGGGTTGGACTAGATGGCCCTTGTGGTCTCTTCCGACTCTACAATTCTATGAGTCTAAGGCAAAGGCAGGCTGGCTGGCTGGGCCTGTGTGTTGCTGTTCAGTCCTCTCCAGTGACAAACTAGCAGGAAGAAGCAGGAAAAACAGGTTTCCCTCTCCTTCCAGCACCTCTGAGGGAAGGTTAACAGATTGTACAATTATTAATGATTCAGGTATCATCATCATCATCATCATCATCATCATCATCATCATCATCATGATGATGGCTTTAAACGTTAAGTTATGTATTGTGGATCTGCAACAACAAAATATATTTAATGAGAAAAGGTTAAGAACCACTGATTTAAAACAAAACAAGAATAAAAAGAACAGCACCTCACTTTATAAGATTCTTCTGCAGCAACCAGTTAACAGCCAAACACCTATCTAAATGAAATGTTATTTCTTGTGGACTCTTGGGCGTCATTTTGCTCGCGTGGGAAATAGTCTGATGGCTATTACGTTCCCTGGTGTCTTCTTTATTGCTGATTGGATTGTATATCGAGCATTCCCAGTCTATTTTGTTCTCCATACTTGTTGGCAGCTTTTTGGTAGAATTTGAAGAATTCCATCTCTGCAGCCTAAAGCAGCTCTATTGGTATGCTATTTGCATTTCTCCCAAGTGATTTGAAAACCTTGTCCACTACACTTTCTCAAATTGTGGTTCATTTCAAATGCTTCTTGCTTGAAGGAATCTGTCATAATGTCATCCCTTTTATATAATAATAATAATAATAATAGGTTTTATTTATATACCGCCCAATCACTGGGAATCCGAGCGGTTTACAATAGAAGGGATAACAGACAATTCCCTGCCCACAGGCTTACAATCTAAAAGACACGGCACAAAAGGAGAAGGGAATGGTGAGGGGGGGAGGGAATCAGGTCCAGCATTCTTCTCTCCCTCTGAGGCCTGGA
>NC_056531.1:8153799-8187740 GCF_019175285.1 Sceloporus undulatus
GGAGGGAGGGCTCTTCTTCTTCAGGCTAGATCTGCCTGATGGCTCCCTCTGAGGCCGAGATGACAGTTGAAGAGGGAGGGGCCTCTTCCTCCAGGCAGTCCAAGATGTTGCTGGGTCTGCCTGATGGCTCCCTCTGAGGCCGAGATGACAGTTGAAGAGGGAGGGGCCTCTTCCTTCAGGCAGTCCAAGATGTTGCTGGGTCTGCCTGATGGCTCCCTCTGTGTATTGCTTCCACTGACATTTATTTTTTCTTCATCATACTGCATATTCCCCTGTTGGTCATACAGCATCCCTATTCTTGGTTTGAATTTCCCTTTAATTTCTTGGACGCTGTGGAAGACATTTCTTGTTCTTGATTTTTTATTGTCTTTTTCTATATTTTTGCATTGATTATTGTAATAGTTGCATCTACATTCAAGTCGCTGAACAATTGTATTTAGGATTCTGACACTGTTTCTGTCAACTTTTGTAAAGAAATCAGGCAAAGACAGCGGCCATCTGCTATGGACAATTTAATTGACACCTGGTCAATTCAATTCCTGGGACTAGGCAAGTCTATTCCTTTTTATAGACAGAAACAAACAGGTTGGAAAAATACAGGATGGTTGGTTAATCATCTGTGCTTCGACCTTTGGATTTGGGAACTGGTTATAGTCAACTTTGTAATTTCCTAAGAGGAAGAACCAGATTAACTTTATATGTAACTGGTAGGAAATTTGCCCATTTTAATTGAGTAGACAAACATTTCCATGTTTGCATGGATGCAAGGTATGTCTGTCAGCACAAATGGAAAAATTCCTTTACAAACTTTCACTTTTGCTTCTTCACTGTCTAATTGCTTAAAGGTTTCATCTGTCATCCAATGAGGCTTCTCATTCTTTTTGGCTGCAGATAGTTTCATTTTGCATTCTTCCCTGACAATGTCCCTGGTTTCAGTCCAAAGTTCTTCTAGTTTCCTGTCAAGTAGGCCTAAAAGTACAAAATTAAATTCTACAGGGATGTTCTTTCGGTTTCATTTTGGCACAATGAAGGACTTCATATACTATTTAAGCTTTACTCTAATTTTACTTATTAGCATGGAGACTCTACCAACAGCATAACCTCTTGCCTTACAGGTGTACAAAATGCCACCACTGTGGAAAGGTAATGCCAAGGTGGTCATCAATGGGTACAACACCAATTATCATAGGAAGTGTTCTTTTCAATACCACTTGCTGGCTGGAAGAGTCTCTGAGAAATCCTTCATAAGCATCACCCTCCACTTCTGCTGCTACCCATTAGATGCTTGGCACATTTAGTCTGTCTCCTAAGTAAAACATTGTCTGACATGTAGGACTTGCCAGCAGCACTGCTGCTGTCAGCATATCCTCCTGCCTTACAGGAGCATGCAATCCCAACACTGTGAAAAGGTAGTACCAAGATGAGGCTCCTTTTTACAGCTTTAATATATGTCCTGTTGTTGTTGTTGTTGTTGTTGTTGATCACCCTAGAGTCAATCCCAACTCATGGCAACCCCGTGGATGAGACATATCCAAGACTTCTTGTCCTCCACTGTTCTGCTCAGTTCCTGTAACTTCATACCTATGACCTCCTTAATAGAGTCCATCCATCTTTTCTGCTTCCCTCCACCTTTCCTAGTATTCTTTTTTTCCATTGAGTTGTGCTGTCTCATGATGTGGCCCAAGTAGAACAGCCTTAGTTTAGTCATCTTGGCTTCCAGAGAGATTTCTGGTTTGATCTCTAGGGCCCATTTGTTTGATTTCTTGGCTGTCCATGGTATCCCCCGCATTCTTTTCCAGCACCACATTTCAAATGATTTTTTTCTTTCTATCCACTTTCTTAACTGTCCAGCTGTTGCATACATACATGGTAATAGGGAATACAATGGCTTGTATGATTCTAACTTTTGTATTTCAATGCAATGCCTCCAGAGGTGTTGGCTGGAAATTCTATTATCCTAAAATAATATTCATTCATTTCATTCATTTATTACGGCACACAGCCAGCACAGCGATAAAATACAATGCTATAATACAATACAGTCATAAAAACTCTAACATGCTAGAAAATAAGGATATTCCCCCCCTCCTTTTTTAAATTCCTGTACAGAAAGCTGTTATTAAGGTAAACATTCCCTTGCCTTGCTGGGAGCCTCTGTGGAATCCTTAACTAGCTCCCACTACAGGCTCCTGGTGAGGTTGATGACTCACAGATATAATCTTTCTTGGCTTTGAATGTCTTCTTGAACCCAGAAGGAAAGCTGCCACAATATAAATGTTGCAGGCTTTGGTCTGAGCCACAGCAAGCTGAGTGACAACCTCCTCTTTCTAATTTCCTCCTAATGAAGTTTCATTGCACATCCATCATGATATTACTCATCTCCTTTGGGATCCGATGACCAAGTAATCAGTAGGTTCTTCCTCCTATTTCCTCTTAAGGGGGACTGGATTTTTTCCCCTGGCTGTTGATCTGTCTCATAGGTATTGGAATAGCAATGGCACAATACTTGTCAATTTATTTTACTAGTAAAAATGACCTTGTTGCTGCTGAACACCCTCTTCTTTCGTGTGTGGTTTTAGGTGAGGGATCGGGTTGCAACCACATTAAGAAGCAGCTGGCACAATTTAGTGTAATGCAATAAGCTTATCAGTCCTCTCCCCTCGCGTGCCTAGCATGCTCATAACCACAATTCAACAGTTCCAAAGCCAAGGAACCTTTTTAACTTTTTTTAAAAAAATCTTATCAGCTACCTGTTAAAACAAAGCTGGGAACCAGCTCAAAGGACATTTTTACAGTCCTCTATTTTCTAGAAGTAACATTCACAGGAGAAACTGGAGACACATTTCAAGATGCTCAGAAGATTATTCTGCTCTTGGTTTAAAAAAAGAGGATGGAGTAAGCTTGTTTTCTGCTGCTCCAGACACAGAGCAATGGATACCAAGTACAGGAAAAAAGATTTCCACCTAAACATTAGGAGGAACATCCTGAGAATAAGAGCTGTTCAACACTGGAACACACTTCCTTGGAGAGTACTGGGGTCTCCTTTGGAGGTTTTAAAACAGAGGCTGGATGGCAATCTGTCAGGAGTATTTTGCATGGCAGAGTGGGGTTCGACTGGATGCCCCTTGGGGTCTCTTCCAACTCTATGAATCTAGGATTCTATAAAAAGTGAACTGCATTTCAGCCTGTATATGCTCTTAAGGCCTTCCTAAGGTGCTGTTTGATAATACAATCATTCTCTGGACCAGGAACCCTCAAACTAATTACTGAGCAAACAAAATAATGTGAACAATAGCTGTTTTTTAAATTTATTTTATGGCATATCATCATATTAACATCTTCAGTCCAATACATTTAAATCTAATCTTGTAAAAAACCAACAACATGCTAGAAGGAGCAGAATCTGAAATGAATCATAGGCGCGTTACAGACTGCCCATCCTCACGCCGCTGCCGGTTGCTCCGCGAGGGAGCCGCAGCAGCCAAACCACGCAGCTCCCTCGCGGAGCAAAAAGAAGCCCCAAAAAGGCACTTCTTCTTGCGCCCTGGATGGGGATGCCACGAGGCGTTACTCGCGCACTCGCGGCATCATATCTGGGGCGCGACGTGCGGATGCTATGCGTCCGGCACATAAAAATGGCGGCACCTGTGTGTATAGAGTGCCGCCATTTTTACGCCCCCGTCATGTGCTAGGGGTGAGGCCGGTGTGGATGCTCGGTCCTCGGCCAACCCCTAGCACGTGACGGGGCGCCGCAAAGGCCCGTTTGTAACGGGCCATAGAATCATAGTTCGAAGATACAACAAGGGCCATCCAGTCCAACCCCATCCTGCTACGTAGGAACACAAAATCAGATGGCTAGCCAGCTTGTGCTTTAAAACCTCCAAAGAAAGAGATTCCACCACACTCTGAGGGAATGTGTTCCACTGTCGAACAGCTCTTACAGTCAGGAAGTTCCTCCTAATGTTGAGGTGGAATCTCTTTCCTGTAGTTTGAATCCATTGTTCCGGGTCCTATTCTCTGGAGCAGCAGAAGACAAGCTTACTCCATTCACAATATGACATCCCTTCAAATATTTAAACAGGGCCATCATCTCACCTCTTGACCGTCTCTTCTCCAGGCTAAGCATACTCAGTAATTAAGAACGACTTAGATTGGTAGATACCAGTGTTATCCTCAATTTTTGCAGTGATAGACCACTCATCTATGATACCAAAAGAATGGGGTCTAGCTATTATAATCCCTGTTTATAAGAAGGGCAAAAGAGTCTATTAAGTCAGATCAGTTAAATGTATGCTAAACACCTTCAGGTCAAACTAATGGACTGGCTGGAATCTGAAAATAAGGGATGAATAGGCTGGATTTAGGACTGGAAGATATACAATAGACCGTGCTATGGTCTTGCAACACCTAGTAGAGATCTACTCCCACCAAGCTGGTTGTTCTCTCTTTGCAGCATTTATTGGCTTTAAGTCAGCATTTGACACAGTATCATCTAGATCTCGTCTGTGGGATAAACTTAAAAACACTTCCATAGACAAACATTTACACTTGTTGCTTGTTAAAATCCATGAGAACACCAGATTGAAGGTAAAATGTAGCATTCAAGGACATGTTACCAAGGAAATACAAGTTCGGAAGGGACTTAGACAGGGATGCGTGCTGGTTCTGATTCTATTTAATTACTATATAAACTTGTTAATTTCCTGCTTGACTAATTCTACCTTCTATCCCCTCAAATTAGCTAACAGATATTAATTTATTATTCTATGCCGATGACACAGTAATTCTGTCACTGACTCCGATAGGTCTTAAGAGAGCTTTAAAATCACTTGCTCACTTTTATGTTAAAGAGGAATTAACAATACATTATTCATAGATGTTTATCACACTATACTCTTAAGTGCTACTATTCCACTTTGACTCCTCTAGCTGCTCCTGTTGCTTGTGGATTGCAGTTTTAAGGAGGTATTTAGAATCGCAGACAGGTCTGTCTGAGAATTCTAAATACTCCTCCTTAAACTGCCAATCCCACACATGCAACAGGAGGCAGCTAGAGGAGTCAAAGTGAAAGTAGCACTTTAGAGTATGTGTGTAAACATCTAAGATGGGGGTTACAAACGGCCCCTCAGGGGCCGTTTTCCCGCCGCCGCCATTCGCTGCGCAGGGAAGCCCCAGCTGCCAGACCGCGCGCGGCTTCCCGCGCAAAAAAAGGAGCAGCGAATGCCGCTCTTTTTGAACGCGGAGTGGCGCCGTGGGGGTGGTGCGCCCTCGCGACGTCACGTCCGGCGCGACACGTCTGGACGCACGACGTCCAGTACGTCAAAATGGCGGCGCCCATGTGGATGGGCACCGCAAAAAAGTCGCGCTCTGCGCGTACTGGAGGAAGGGCCGTCAGGACGGTCCGCACCTTCCTACCCAATCCGCCTTCCTAACCCTCGTACGCGCGAGCGCGTGGCGGTTTGTAACCCGCCTAAGATCCTCACTTTTTCAAAATGCCCTAAACAGAGAAGTTGGATTTTGGATGGGCAGCCTTTTAAGCAGGTTAAGATCTTCAAATATTTGGGGATAGTTTTTCAAGATTGAGGAAATAGAAATGCTCATTCAGATTATGTTTCTCGGAATGCACAAAAAACTGTTACAGCTGTTCAAAACTATTTCTTTACTAAAGGAGCACAGTTTATTCCTGTTGCAATTAAGCTCTTCGTGGCCAAAGCTTGAGCTCATTTGCTATATGGGGCCCAATTAGGACCATACAGCAACATGACCTTTCTTAAAAGAGTCCAAAGTTTCTGAAGAGCATATTTCAGGTTGCCCGTTGTGTTCCAAATGCTGTACTACGAAGGGAAGCAGGAGTCAGTAAAATCGAGTCCAGTCTGTGGATAAATATTTTTACTTATTGGCTAAAGTTACACAATAATTGTGGTGGATTGTCCCAGCTAATTTTGGTAGGTAACTACAACTCTTCTTGGGAAACAGCTATCCACAAGAAATTAAGCCTTCTTGGACTCTCTAGTGATACCATTCTAAAGCTAGGATCAGATCGAGCAAAATCAGTTGTAAGGCAAAGGATTCTAGATATTGTAAAGTCGAAGACTTTCATGGCCGGCCTCCATAGCTTTTGTGGGGTTTTTCGGGCTATGTGGCCATGTTCTATAAGAGTTTCTTTCTGACATTTCGCCAGCATCTGTGGCTTGCATCTTCAGATAAATTCTCTGAAGATGCCAGCCACAGATGCTGGCAAAATGTCAGGAAGAAACTCTGCTAGAACATGGCCACATAGCCCGAAAAACCCACAAAAAACTATGATTCTAGATATTGACGGTCAGACCGAAATTGCTGCCTTTTCTACTAATCTGTTTGCAAACAATCAAATGCTGGTTTCTCATCCAGCTTCTTCCTTATATTATGTTACAGTGCCTAAATTCAGAACAGCTTTATCATTAGCCAGATTGAATGTTCTCCCAACAGTAGTACTTGAAGGGAAATATGGGAAAATCCCCTACGAACTCCAATTTTGTCCTTGTGATACTGGTGCTATAGAAACCACAGCTCATGTACATTTGTATTGTCAATTTTATAAGGATATTCGCCATCAGTTGATTACCCCTTTTGTAACTAAATTTTCCAGTCATACTGATGTTTTTTATTTACGTTATCTATTGGACAACCAGAATGAAACTGTGACACTTAAGGTAGCAAAATCTTTTTGTCTCCAGATGATTGGTAACAATTGATGTTAGATGGCAGAGAACAATTTTGATTTTTGTTTTGTTTCAACAATTGTATTTTATTTGTATTTTAACTATTTATTTTTATACTGGTCAATGACCAAAATAAATGGTTGTTGTTGTTGTTGTTGTCAAAATATAACAAGGCCAAAATTGCCATTATCTAGTGAATTAAGGATATTGATTTACAACATCATAAAAGTCAATCGGTTTTATATCCCATCTTAAGGGAAGCTGGAATAACTTACAAGCATGCTAGATACCTTGATTTCTTGAACACTCCCAAGTTAAGAAGGGCCTTTATGCTTGCAAGATTAAATATCCTTCCGTCTGCCGTATTGGAAGGCAGATTTAAAAAGATACCATACCAATGCTGGCTCTGCCCTTGTGGCTCTGAAGAAATTGAATCTATTAGCCATATTCTCCTTTGTTGCTCCCTTTATTCTAAACAGCGTGCCCTGTTTATAACCCCATTTATTCAACAGTTTCCTTGGCGGGCAGCAGAAATTTTATGTGGACTATCCTCTTGCAGACAGCAGTGAATATGTAACTACAAAGTTGTTAAATTCTTTGCAGCTGCTATTATTTGTCACAAAAACTTTTTAAAACAGATGCAGTAAATTACTATATAATAAATGCCCTCGGCTTTTTTAGCTACTACAGCCATACATATTTATTTTTATTTAAAATGATTTTGTCTATAGAAATTGATTGACCGTGTAGATCCTTATGAATAAATTATTTGCCAAATCTAGAAGGGCAACTGTCATAATCTCCTCATAGTTATTTTGATAGTAGATAATCAATTATTTTTGTATTCCTCAATCGAAAATAAAAGTAATTGTCATAGTTACTAATGCTACAAAAAGAGTGAAGTTAAAATCACAATGTAACTTAAGTTATTCCTTAGTTATTGAAAAAGGGAAATTAATTGCCACTAACTAACTATTGGTAACCCATTATTTCCAAGCTCTGTTCTTATTTTATAATCAGTTATAGAGAATTAAAAGGATGAAATCATTAACAGATGGTGAGTGTATGCCATTTGGTGTGTAAGCTCAACAGAGGTCCTAAAAATAGCAGCAGCGTGTAAACAAGAGCCTCTCCACTCATGCCCCAGTCTTGTCAATGAGCTGTCAAGAAAGCCAATCCAGTTTTTCAGCACATAAAACCAACTCTAATGGGTCAGTGCTAGACACTTACTCATTTTTTCTGCTGTGAATACAGAGCATGCTCAAATACGTTGTACAGGAACCATACTAGCTCTATTAAGAAAGAAAGGACTGGACAAACCAGTTCAGAAATATGAACTGGATGCTAGAGAACCCAAAATGGATTGGTTATCAAAGTCCTTTTAAGACACTGAAAGGCCTGGGTCAGAATGCTGCTTTGTTCAACAGGTCTCCTGCTTCAAATATCTGGTGATAATCTTTCATACTACTGGTAGTAGGAAAGCACATGGGGACTATGCTGCTGGTAATGCGCAGAAAAGCTCAACAGCCACCCACCAATTTCTTATGACAAAAGGAGGACACTATATACTGGCGGCACTCAAAATTTTCGAAGCCATATCGGTTGCTCAAGTGCTTTATGAATCCCACAGGGACCGCTCCCCAGCTCTGCACTAGTAGAATTTGTGTAATCCAGATTTCTAAAATCAGCATTCCATGCTCCAAAATGTGTTTCTAATACAACTCTCTGAGAGTGGAGTCAGACTTTATGAAAATGGAGGCCAGAGTGTGGGTGTCCATACTCAGCTACTGGCTCAGACTATCCTTTTTTCTCACCAGCCTTGCTCCACTTACCCTGAGTGATGAATTCCAGTCTACATGGAAGCAGATGGTGATGACTAAAATTTCTTCACTGGGCTTCTCTCCAGATCTTTTGCTCAGCATGGGATATAAATAAGGAGCCCTGGTGGCGCAGTGGTTAAATGCCTGTACTGCAGCCATTCACTCAAAACCACAAGGTTGCGAGTTCAAGACCAGCAAAAGGGCCCAAGCTCGACTCAGGCTTGCATCCTTCCGAGGTCGCTAAAATGAGTACCCAGACTGTTGGGGGCAAATTAGCTTACTTGCTAATTAGCTTACTTGCTGTTCACCGCTATGATCTTTGGAATAGCGGTATATAAATAAAACAAATTATTATTATTATTATTATTAAAAAGGTTAAAGCAGCCGTCAAACAACAGGTGATATAGAGTGACAGCTAGACCTAGATAGCGCCCTAACTTTTATTGTTAGTGACTCCAACAGATACTTGGCATCACCTATGGCATTGATGGCTCATCTTTTAGAGACCTAGTGTCCAAACTCAAAGGAATTCTCACACTGGGTGTTACTTGGTGCTAGGGAACAGGACTTTTAGGGGCAGGACTTCTGGGGTGGGACGTCTGCCTTCTGGGGGTGGGACTTCTTGGGCAGGACTTCCCCGTACACAGCTAAAGGCACGGGAGGGCGGAGGGGGGGAGAAGAGGACAGGCATGCACCTATTTGTATTCCTCCCTGCTCTCCTGGGCCTTTAGCTATCTCCAGATAGGCAGCTAAAGGCACAGGAGGGAAAGGCACAGGAGGGTGGGTGAAGAGGAGGAACAGGCGTGCACCCGTTCCTATTCTTCCTCCACCCTCCTGTCTCTCCACATGCCCTCAGAAATGGCTTCACGTGCCACAGAGGGCACGTGTGCTATAGGCTCGCCACCACAGACCTGTGGCATACTTAGCAAAACTTGAAGTACCAAAACACTGGAGAGCCTTTACTTAGGCATGATGCCATGTCCTTCCCTCAGCTATCCTTGAAGGCTAGTACAAGAAGACTATCATATGTGTTTCTAATACAACTCTCTGAGAGTGGAGTCAGACTTTATGAAAATGGAGGCCAGAGTGTGGGTGTCCATACTCAGCTACTGGCTCAGACTATCCATGATCATATCCATGGAAGGGCGGGATATAAATAAAATTTATTATTATTATTATTAAGACCCACTTCTCACACAGATTATGCTCCTGCGACTCGGGCCAAATACAGACAACAGAGCATGTACTACTCCAGTGCTCTTACTACAGAGACATCCGCCTCAGCCTTTTTTCACCTCTATTGTATAAACATCAAGGACACACCAGTCAATTTTACATTTCTTTGCTGCTTTTAGACACCAACCTTGATATAACATATAATGTTGCCAGATTCTGTGCAGTTGCGGTTAAAATTGGTCAGGCAATGACCTGCACAGTAGGCTAGTACCAATCTTGCCCTGCCAAACTGGATTTTAAATGATACGTTAAATACTGTTTTTAACCTGTGTTTTAACCTTGGTTTTGCCTTCTTTTACTCTGAATCCATTTATTTATTTATTTACCTACCTACCTGTGCTGGTCTATGACTGTGATAACGTTGAACTTGAACTTGTGTTCAGAATGTAGTTATGGAGTGGTTTCACTAACCCATAGAGGATGCATATTATGTGGTTGAGAGTTACTGCTTCCTTTTTCATTATGTTAGGAGCTGAAATCATTAGACTTTTGAAAGAAGGAAGCTGGCAACATTGCAATAATGCCAATGCTGATGTGGTTCCCTCTGTGCATGATCTCCCCTTCATATGTAAGATCTAGGGCAATTGGGTCTCTGTGCTTCCTTTTTAAAAGTCCCTGAATGGTATAGGGCAGTGATGGCGAACCTTTTTGAGACTGAGTGCCCAAACACAGAGGCATTCCTTGACCAGGTGGCACTGGGTGCCAGGGGTGGGACTTCCCTCTGTGGGCGGAACTTCCTCCCTCTGGGGTAGGACGTCCTTCTGGAGGTGGGGCTTCTGGGGTGGGACTTCTGTCTTCTGGGTGGGACTTCCAGGGAAAAACCCAAGGCACACTTTCTCAGCCTCAGGCTAGCAATAGCAAACCCCCCTCTGATGAAACTTGCTAGGAAAATCCCATAATATTTTCTTCTTGGGGTCACCATAAGTTGGAAGCAACTTGAAGTCACCACACACACAAACCACACTTTCTCAACCTTCAGCAAACCTCCTCTGAAGAAATCTAGGCTGCATCTACACTGTAGAAATAATGTAGTTTGAGACCACTTTAACTGCCATGGCCCCATCCTACAGAATCCTGGTAGTTCAATGAGGCACCAGCACTCTTTTGCAGAGCAGGCTGAAGTAAAACTCCAAATCCCAGGACTCCATAGGATGGAACTACAGCACTTAAAAATTGGTGTCAAACTGGATTATTTCTACACTGTAGAATAGATGATAATAAAAAGGAGCCAGCATAGTGGTTTGAGCACTGGACAAATTTGACCCTGTACAGACCGCCCAAAAAGGGTGGTCTGCTGGTGCCCTGGTTTGCTCCGTGAGGAAGCTGTAGCGGACAAACTGCGTGGCTTCCTCGGGAGCAAAAAGAACCCATGAAAAGCAGTTTCTTTTTGTGGTGCCATAATAATAATAATAATAATAATAAGAAGAAGAAGTTTATTTGTATTTTCCAGCTTCTCCCAATGGATCGAAGTGGGATTACAACCAAAAATCTCCATACAGGCAATCATGTCTAAAATACATAATATAAAAACATCACAAAGTATAAAAATTTCAATTACAGTAATCGCAGGGCAGCGGGCAGTTATGCTGTTATGACCGGAGGTGGGGTTTCCTAAAGTTCTTTATAGAAGGTCAGGTGGGTATGCCCGCTGGAAGAGATCTGTCTTTAGTGCCTTCTTAAAGGCAGCTAGGGTTGTGATGAGACGGATCTCCTCCGGCAGATTGTTCCATAACCTGGGGGCCATAGCTGTATATGCTCTTTTGGAAGTAACTGTTAGTCTGACCTTTGGGTAGTCTAACAGATTCTTCCCTGTTGTCCTGAGGGTGCGGGCCGGATTGTGTAGGGAGAGGCGTTCCCTCAAGTAACTCGGGCCCAAGCCATGTAAGGCTTTAAAGGTAACAACCAACACTTTGTATTGCGCCCGGAAGCTAATTGGCAGCCAGTGTAAGGATTTTAGGACAGGTGTTATATGATCTGACCTGGAAGTTCCAGTGACCAATCTGGCTGCTGAATTTTAAATTAATTTGAAGCTTCGGAACCTGGTACAAAGGTAGCCCCATGTAGAGCGCATTACAGAAGTATAAGCGAGAGATTACCAGTGCGTGTACCACCGTTTGAAGGTCCTTTCGGTCCAGGTAGGGATGCAGCTGGCGTATCAGCCGAAGCTGGTACCAAGCACTCCTTGTCATTGCATCCACTTGAGATGATAACTGTAGAGATGAGTCCAGGAGTACTCCCAAACTGCGAACTTTGTTCATTAGGGGAAGTGTGACCCCGTCCAGGACTGGATGGCAAATTTCCCTGTCTGGACTTGGGGTGCCTATCACGAGTACCTCTGTTTTCTCTGGATTCAGTTTGAGTTTGTTTTCCGTCATCCAGCCCATTACTGTCCCCAGGCAGGCATCCAGAGGAGAGATGCCATCCTTAGTCACTGTATCAGTTGGAGACATAGATAGATAGATCTAGGTGTCATCAGCGTACTGATAACACCGTGCTCCATGACTCCAGATGATCTCTCCCAGTGGCTTCATGTAAATGTTAAATAGCATGGGGGACAGAATAGCGCCTTGAGGGACACCAGATGTCAGCTCTCTCTTAGAGGAGCAGCTGTCCCCCAGCCTCACCATCTGGAATCTACCCGAGAGGTAGGATCGGAGCCACTGGAGTGCAGTGCCCCCGATACCTAACTCTCAGGCGTTCCAGAAGGATACCGTGGTCAATGGTATTGAAGGCCTCTGAGATGTCCAAGAGCACCAACAGAGTCACACTTCCCCTGTCGATGCCCAGACAGAGATCATCGACTAAGGCGACCATGGCCGTCTCAACTCCGTATCCTGCTCTGAAGCCAGTTTGAAATGGGTCCAGATAATCAGCTTCGTCCAAGACTGCTTGGAGTTGGAAGGCAACTGCCCTCTCGATCACCTTGCCCAAGAATGGTAAAAGGGAGGCCGGTCTGTAATTGTTTCTCAACTGGGGATCTAGGGAGGGCTTTTTCAATATCGGTTTCACTATAGCTTGTTTTAGTGAAGATGGAAATATCCCATCCCGAAAGGATGCATTTATTATGAATTGTAATGACATTTTCATTGCATCACCTCCCTGAAAGGTCAGCCAGGGTGGACATGGATCGAGAGGGCAAGTCGTCTTCCTTATACTTCCAAGGAGCTTGTCCACGTCATAGGTATTTGCAAACTCAAAATGATCCAGTTTAATTCCAATTTCAATGGTGTACTCACGATGTCATTATGGTGCCGCAACATGCAGATGCTAAGCGTAAAGTTAACATTTGCCCTGGCTCTTTCTCCCTGGATGCTCATTCTGCTTTTGAACCAGCTCCTTTTGCTTGTTTGCATAAATAACCCATTTCATCTGCACAGGTGAGGAGCTGAGACACTTCATTGGCTTTACTGATAGGCTGGCTTTGTCCTCCTGCATTCTTCTGCCTTGGTGAATTGAATTCAGTACATGACTTCCATGTTGTGATAAACATTCCTTTTTAACAAAAAACAAAAACAAAAACAGAAAACCCCAAACCATTATCTTGCAACAAAGGTGCTATGTGTTGGAGGAGGAGGTGAAGCACTCCATTTCAGCTTAGGTGAACACACTGGTGTTTTTTCAAGCTCACGGTAGGATCTACAGGAATTCTTCAAAGATGCTGTGTTCTCTGTTATGTTAACTTTCCATCCCACTCCTTGTCTGTAATTGAGCAGATGTCTGTTGATCTGTGTAAAGCAGAGGACAGATGTTAGATGAAAGCACTAGCATGTTTAACTAAGATGTTTTTGTTTTGTTGGTTATTCTCCCCTCCCTTATCGCCTTTGTCTGCACTCCATATAGCTTGTTACTAGATTTGCATACACTTCTCATGGAAATAAAACTTCCTGTTTTAACTTTGCTACTGCTTTCACAGATGGAAATGCAGAGGGTGGGCATGAACAATTGGAACAAAATTGCTTAGCAAATCAGTTTGGCATGCAGATCAAACAAAGTAGTCGCACTGGGGCAAGAGGAGTTAGAATGTTTGAATACAACTCATTTGTACCAGAAAGCTCCTCTTTACTTGAAAACTAAAGTGGATGATTTCATGTTAACAACCAATTTAGTCAGTCTGAAGAACAATAAAAGTGTTCCATTGGGTTCTAGCTGGTGGACTAGAACCACTTCATGCAGAAAGGTCCCACTTTCAATCCTTGACATTCCAGTTAATAGGATCTGTTTACTGATCTGGATTAGTAGTCTAGCAACAATATTTGAGTCAGTTGAAATGTCTGAATAGCCTCCAAGGCAACCAAATACAGTGCTACAATACAGTAGTCTTCCTTTGATGCTACCATGCACGAGTAACAGCCATGAGACTATCTTTGCCCAGGAGACACTGCAATTGGCACAGCCGTTTACCTGCTGAAAGACATTTAGTGCCATTATGCTATAAGGAAAATAGTGGGAAGGATGAGATGCCAATTGTATTTCCTACTTCAGGTTACTATAATGCTTTAGGTCACTGTGATTTGTGGGTGGATATCTTGGCCTTTTGGTCTTCCTAGATTCTTCTTCATTGTCTCTGTGACTCATGCATTTGGGTCATTCTGTACCTGTGCTGATCTTCAGAAGCTTCTGGAGCTGTGTTTTGGTGGTAACCCCACCCCTCAACCACATGAATATAAGCTGTGCAGTCCTGGAAACCTACTGGTTGACCTTGAGTGAGTCACACACTCTCAGTCCCAGAAAACCCGATGATATATTCACCTTATGATTGTCATAAATCGGAAGCAACTTGAAGGCACACAATAACAACAACAATGATCCTTTCGCCAGTTGAATGGACTGACTACTTTGGAGTGTGGTGGACTTCTCTTTGTGTTTCCCTTTGTTTAAAACACAGGTTAGATGGCCATCTGGCAAAGATTTTAGCAGAGTATTTCCTGCATCAAGAGGGGGTTGGGTTAAATGACCCCAGGACACTTCCCAACTATACAGTCAGTATTTTATGCATTGTTGTCTACTTCAGCCAAATGAGGCGGGAAACCCACTTTTAATAGATGCTTAATAAAGATTCATACTTCTAAAGTAATTAAAATGAGCTTTGAAAACACTGTTTGTCCCTTTGGTGGTGCCAACTTAATGGGCCATTGTTTTCAGTCTGTTAGCTGTGGTCTTCAGCTCTTCTGTAAGTTTGCTAAAGCCCTTTAAAAAATTTTGGACTCCAGCTGCATTAGTATTGTTAAATATGTTTTTAATTTAATTTACTTTAAAGTTTAATTTCAGCATGTGTAAGTTAACTTTTAGAATTATTGGTAGAGCAAAAGGAGATGATTTCACAGTTTCCTTTCAACCTTTGTAAATAGGAAATTGTAATGTCTGACTTCTATCTACGTGAAGTTAAACATCCCTTTAGGAGAATTAGCCCATGCAGGATCCTTTCAGTAGGTTTATCTCATGGCACGGATAGGGATGAGTCATTTTGCTGGCAGCATCATATTTGTTACATTGATTTGTAATTGATTGACCAGCCGAACCCAAAGGGTGCACAACAATGGCTCCTTTTCATCCTAGAGAGAAGTGGCCAGTGGGGTTCCACAGGGCTCTGTCCTGGGCCCAGTGCTATTCAACATCTTTATCAATGACTTGGAAGACAGAATTGGGGGCATACCTATCAAATTTGCAGATTACACCAAATTAGGAGTAGTAACTAATACCCCAGAGGACAGGATCAAAATTCAAAATGACCTGAATAGACTAGAAAGCTGGGCCAAAGCTAACAAAATGAATTTCAACACAGAGAAATGTAAGGTACTGCACTTAGGGCAGAAAAATGAAATGAACAGATATAGGATGGGCAACACCTGGCTGAAGGAGACTGCATGTGAAAGGGATCTGGGAGTCCAAGTAGACAACAAATTGAACATGAGTTAACAGTGCGATGTGGCAGCTAACAAAGCCAATGCAAATTTAGGCAGCATCAATAGAAGTATAGTGTCTAGATCAAGGGAAATAATAGCATCACTCTATTCTGCTTTAGTAAGGCCCCACCTGGAATACTGTGTCCAGTTCTGGGCACCACAATTCAAAAAAGATGTTGAGAAACTGGAGCATGTCCAAAAGAGGGCGACTAAAATGGTGAAGGGTCTGGAAATCACGTCCTATAAGGAACGCCTTAGGAAGCTGCATAAGAGCTGACAGTAAGGGCTGTTCGACAGTGGAACACACTCCCTTGGAGTGTGGTGGAGTCTCTCTCCTTGGAGGTCTTTAAACAGAGGCTGGATGGCCATCTGTCGGGGATGCTTTGAGTGAGAGTTCCTGCATGGCAGGGGGTTGGACTGGATGGCCCTTGTGGTCTCTTCCAACTCTATGATTCTATGAAAATGTCATCAAATAGCAAGCTCTTGAGACCTCCAGAATTTTTCATCAGTCTAAGAGTTAGGAACATAGGAAGCTGCCTTATTCCAAGTCAGAATTATGATTTTCAAGTGTGTTTGGCAGCAATCCTTCCCCATCGTTTCAGGCAAAATTCTTTCAGAAGATCCTCTGGACTGACTAGGCCTGGCCGTACTTAGCTTTCTGATGATATGGGGTATGTTCTTGGTGATACAATGGTTATTTACCCTGAGGTGGTGGTGAGGGATCAAATCCTAAGGTGGATGCTATGGGCTTGAAGAATCACATTGAGGTTGACTGGTGCCAGGTTTCATTTCTTAGGATGTAGAAATTTCCATTTTATGTTTTAGTGGTCCAATAAAACTGTTAGCCCAGCCTGATTTTTTATTTTTCTCATGTGTTACACAGTTATGTTTCTTTTTAATTTTTCAATTTTGGAAACACCAGTTTTCTGGGCACAACCTGAAAAAGAGAATACAATCTGCAGGGGAAAAATAAATTCTCTTTTACATTTCTGAATAAAGCTCAGTTATTTGCAACCCATCAGTTTCCTGACTGTGAAATCCCAGATTCCCATTGAGTGATATCAACAGGTCAAGAAAAGACAGGATGCAACGAAAGGAGAAGTTGATGAAATGATTGCTTTGCTCTTGAAAGCAGCTTTTGCATCTACTTAGGAATTCTACTACTATTCTAGTACTATTCTGATATTCTACTAATGGGGAAATCTGACCCTTGTAGTTAAAAGATGAGCATTAAAATGGCAGTACTTCTCTACGTTTACTGAAGTCAGCTCTTATGTCTAGAATGCATGTTTGATTATGCCTGGCTTCTCCTTTCCACTGTATAACAAACTCCAAGAGAACATTGTCACTCCCACCTAACAATCCCACCACTTGCACCCCATTAACCAGGTCATCCCTGATGGTTAGGATCAGATCTAAAATAGCTGATTCTCTTGTTGCTGCTTCCACCTTTTGAATAATGAAATTGTCTTTGAGGCAAGTCTTGCTAGACCTTGAGGTTTTTGCTGAGTTTGAATTCCAGCAAATATCAGGATAGTGGAAGTCATGCATCACTACTACATCTCTCCTTTCTGAGTGTGTGGTCATCTGTTCTAGAAAGGCATCATCCAATTCCCCCGTCTGACTTGGGGGCCTGTAGTAGACTCCCTCAGTAACATCCCTGTTGTTTCCTTCCCCTTTACTTTTTATCCAAATGCTCTCTGCTTGATTTCCAGGATTTAAGTCCTGGATCTCTCCACAGGTGTAAACATCTCTGACATATAATCCTTCTCCTTTCCTGTTTGGGCTATTTCTCTTTAAAAGGATATACCCTTCAATTACTACATTCCAATCGTGAGACTCATCCCACCAGGTTTCAGTGATGCCTATTGTATTTGCTTTGTTGTACTAGGAGAGTTGAATATTCTTAAATGTAAGAAATGGTAACTGGACAGGCTAGCTGTCAGTAGGAAACTGTTGTCTACATATGCTAGCAAACCGATTGAAAGAAAATAAATGCGTAATAGGCTGATGGGTCCAAGAGTAGCAATATTCTCCACTAAATTCCATCTCAGTTCAATCAGAGATCTCATTTATTTATTATAGCCATCCTACACCACATAGCTGCTCTACACCACAAGTACACAATTAACTATAATCGGAAAACTATATTAAAACTAAAGCATAATTCAAGAAAGGAAGTAGGAGTGTGACTGATAGAGTTTTGCGAGGCCAACAATCTAGTCATCACAAATACCTTCTTCAGACAGCTAGAGATGACCATCACCAGATGGTCAACATGAAAACTGTATTACATAATAGGGAACAGACAATAGAAGAGCTCCATTCTTGCAGCAAAAATGACACCAGGTGCAGATTGTGGTACAGATCATGAACTACTAATATCCAAGATCAGAATAAATCTGAAGAAGTATACCAAATCAAGTACAATTTCACCCTTTTGCATCAGATTTTCAATAAAACACTTCCAAATCCTTGTGAAATTGTGCTTTTCTGTCTTTCTTTTAAAGTTGATGTTTGGAGTTTAAAAGTACAGTAATTTCCCAAGCTGTGACTGAGATGAAGTTCCAAGAAAATTCATTTGTCTAAAGCCCATTTAGTCCTAGATCTTTTACTTCCAATGGCAGCCAGTCATGATGAGAAGGTGTGGAATGCTTTATGGTTTTAGCTTGTAAGCCTGAGGGCAGGGAACCGTCTAACTAAAAAGATTGCATGTACAGCGCTGTGTAAATTTACAGCACTTCATAAATAAAGGTTAATAATAATAATAATAATAATTCCATAAAGAGGAATATCAGCGAAATCACAAGTGGATCAGATATGAAGACTGTCTGACAAACTTAAGGGGTGAAATAAAAATAAAAACAAAATAAGAATTAGAAAAAGAGGGGATCAGAATCAATTGGTTACATTATGGTCAACTGAAACTAGAATTTAACAAGGATAAGAAAAATAAAGGAATAGAATTGGAAAGAACAGAATTTGATAAAATCATAATGGGAAAGGAAAAGGGTTTTATTAAAAAAAAACTTACAAAGTACTTTTGGACATAGAGTTGAAAGAGGAAACCGTAAAAGAAACCATGATAAAATGGATGGAAAATATAGGAAGAGTAATACCCTTAGCTATGTGGACACAATTCTGGAAAAACAACCAGAAATTCACAAAATGTAATATCTTAAAGGAAAATTACCTCAAAATCCTACATAGATGGTACATGACACCGTCAAGATTAGCTAAAATGAAGAAAAATTATGATAGAAATTGTTGGAAGTGCAGAGGGAAAGTAGGAACAATGTACCACGTATGGCGGCAATGTAATGAAATCCGAAAATACTGGGGGAAAAAATACATAAAGCAATACAAGAAGTGGTAAAAATAAACATTCCCTTATCCCCAGAATTACTTTTATTAAACATTGTTGATGTGATCCAACTTAAACTGGACAATAACCAGATTAGTATAATTCTGTATATGATCACAGCAGCCCGAATGGTATTTGCCAGACATTGGAAAACAAGGATTATTCCAGACATAACAGAATGGAAAATAAAGGTTCGTGAGTTTAAAGTAATGGATAAACTGACAATGTATGGTGTGGGGAAAACAGAGCAGGAATACGAGAAGAAATGGGGAATGGTTGAGGAAATGTGGTATTAGCTGAGAAGCAAGATCAACAGATACTAAGATATACGGAGTAATCTACTATAAGGAAAGAGGAAAAACAAAAGAGAGAGTGAAGGGGAAAAAACAAAGAGAGGAAAAGGGAGGAAAATGAAAGAGAAGGGAGAAAGAAAGGGGGGGGAGAGAAGAAAAAGAATTCCTCTTTTATTAATGTTTGTTTTTCTTTCTAATTGGTATCAATAGATACAGGAGTAAGAGGTTCTTAAAGAACATACAAATATAAACAAAATGTTTGTTGCCTATTACCCAGTTGTTCTCTCTCTTTTTATTTTTCTTTATATTTTCCACCATATTAAATGTATGTTATTTTTTTTGCAAATGTTGAACCAAGCTGTAAACGAATATATGAAAACTTTTTATATTATATTATATTATATTATATTATATTTATATATTAAACCCCAAGATGCCTGGAAGCCGGCTTCAAGCCGTCCAGCCTTTTACATGGGGCCCAGAGTCCAAGCTGTCTGGCAGCACAACGTTTATATGCCGCACACCGCCGGAGCACCTTAAAGCTGGCTTTCCACTGTGGCAGGGCGGAAAAACCTGTGCAAAAAGGAGTGGCAGTTTGCTGCTCCTTTTTCAGCTGGCAAAAAGGCAGATTGGGGCCGCAGTGTGTGGCTGCCACGGCCCAATCCAGCTTTGTCAGGGGCGGTCTGTTTCAGCCCTTCGTCTGATAAATGTGGATTGAATCGGTTCGTTTTAAAATGCAGACTGAACAAAGTCCTTGAGTGCATCAGTTTGAAGTCATTTCATACAAAGGTATTCTTCACTTATGTTCACTCCCCCTCCTCTCCCCAAGATGCTGTAATAGCCGTGAATCACAGTGCTGTCGAGTCCCCTCAGGCAGTTTGATGTTGAAAACAAGGGAAAGCAAAAGGAATAGCTTACATGGACTTGAAAGGGAAATGTATGAATCATTTGAAGAGCTATTCTCTCTGAATTGTCATTTGAAGACGTTAAATCTTGTTTAATAATGTTAAGTTGGAGGGCGAATTTATATGCATGCTGAGTTTAACCCTCATTCCACAATCTAGGAGACAGAAACATGATTGATTAACTCATCATTTTCAGATGGTTCAAATGGGTGAAGTGTGGATCCATTCAGGGACATGTGGCAAGCTACCAGCAGTACTGGGATATGGACATGCAATGGACAGGACAATTGCAGCCTACATGAGGGAGAAAAAAGATATCGTTGTCATGTAGGGAAGGTTACAACATTTGGAATTTAGCATTAAGAAAAGCAGCAAATAAGGGAAGACATCATAGAGACATATAAAATTATGCATGGTAGGGAAAAACCTCTCATAATGCAAGAACTCAGGTGGTAAATTCTGGGCAGATAAAAGGAAGTACATCTTTCAGATAATATATGTAAATTGTATGATTCACTAATATAGTGATGGTTTTAATGGGGGATTAGATAAATTCATGGAGGATGGGGTCACCGATATCTGCTAGTCAAAATAGCTATAGTATCGGCAGTGCCAGTGCCAGTGCCAGTGCCAGTGCCAGTGCCAGTATGACTTTGTATTACTATTACTGAGGGATGTGAGATGGTAGGTGCAGTTGCATCAGTGTCTTGCTGCCTGGCTTCCTATAGACAACTGATTGGCCACTGTCTGAACAGAATGCTGGACTGTATGGGCCTTCACTGTCCACATTACTGCATTCCACTCGTATAGTGTTGTTATTCTACTTTTGTTGCCCGGTCTGCTTCCTGTTGCATTCTGAGATTTGTAGCCTAGTGAAGCCTAAAAGCTCTCTGGCTGAGAATTCTAAATGTCCCTCTCTAAACTGCAAATCCCAGAATGCAACAGGAGGCAGCCAGAGCAGTTAAAGTGGAATAGCAGCACTATGTGAGTGTAGTGTGGTAATTTAGACAGTTCTAGTGCCAGTACGCATGGGCTAAAAGGCCATGTTCTCCTGACCTGGCATCATCTTGTCTGAACAGTGCAGGCCATTAGAACACATTCCAACCAAGCTCATATTGACCTCCCAGAGAACCTTTACAGCGGAGGAACATAGGTTCCTAACCAGACGTTGGGAGCAAATAAGGGCTGGTTTAAGTTGAATTTTGGGGACAAGGGTCTTGTGGGCCATGTTTCACCTAGAGTGACTGTTCCATCTAGGCCAGCACTTACTAGATTTCCAGGGCTAGCCAGCCAAAGTAGGAGGATTCTTCAGTTTCTTAACAACAAACAAACAAAGTGGTGCTTTCCAAGTGTCACACATCATGTGGGTTGTAATCCAATATATCGAGGGATATATTGTGAGAAAAGACACAACAATTAATGTGCCCTGCAGTGTCAGAAATGGAAAATAGGTGTCCTTCTGGACATTATTATACTACAAGGCATAGCAATCACAATGAGTGATGAAGGACTAAATAGTGTTAGAAACACCATTAAAAGATACTTTAAATCATAATAAAACAAAAACACTGCATGTTCCCTAAAAAGTTTTTTCCTGCCAAATACACTAAAAACCAAAAGTTGACTTAAATAAAAAGGTCTTATGACAACATGACTGGACCTACCGAGGATACATGCCCAAGGAAGATTGCACACTTCCCAATTCATCTTGTCAGGCTGGCACACACATGGTAAATAAGATGTTAAACAGAGGGATACAAAACCTCTGTCTATGTAATACACTATTTACCAAAGAGTAAAACAAATTAGTAGCAGTGGGCACAATATCAAGAAAAATGCACTGGAAAAATTGTTTGGATCAGGATTGTGTTTTGTGAGATTTGATAGGGTTACCATATTACACTTCTTCAAATCCTGGCAACAAATATGCATTCTTATTACTGTACATGAATTAAGCACATTAATAGTTGTGTCTTTTCTCACACTGTGTCTTAACCTTCATATCATGTTTACAGTTGTCACTGATCTGAGAATACCAGTACAGTATAGAGTAGTATTTATAAAGTGCTGGACTTGGTACACACCCAGGTTCACAATTCTGCTTCATCATGGCATTTACTGTGTGACCTTGGGCCACTGCTACCATTCAGCAAACCTACCTTACAGGGTTGCTATGGGACTAATAAGGAGAGGGAAGCCATGTTAATTGGAAATTTATATTCCCAGTGCAATGCAAATAAAAAAAATTAAAATTGTGTCATTCATAGACACTTCTATACTGTATTCCCATCCGACCACTAATTGTTTTGCCATCAGTTTCTCACAGGTGGTAAAAATAATAATAGTAATAATAAACTGTTTATTTATAGCCTGCTTTTCCTTAGTAGATCAAAGCGGGTTACACAGAAGTACAGCAGATGTACAATTTTACAAACAGTATCGTATAAAAACCCGAACAAATCAGTAATACAATTAAAAACAAGATAAAAACTTACAGATTAAAATGACAACAATAGCTAGCATAAAGTGCAGGTGCAACGGGGAGAGAGCAGGTATTACATTGTCTGGGGGAAAGCCTGTCGGAAGAGGAAGGTTTTTAACCTCTTCCTAAATAAATCAAGGGAGGTAACCGAGCGGAGCTCACCGGGAAGAGAGTTCCAAAGCTGCGGGGCTGAGCTGGAAAATGCCCTCTGTGCAGTCACAGAATATTTCTTATCTGGAACCCTCAGCAGTTGCTTCCCGGCCGACCTGAGAGTGAGGGGTGGATTATATGGGGAGAGGCGGTCCTCCAAGTACCCTGGGCCCAAGCCACTCTATTCTGCTTTGGTCAAGCCCCACCTGGAATACTATGTCCAATTCTGGGCACTGCAATTCAAAAAGAATATTGACAAATTGGAGCGTGTCCAGAGGGGGGCGACCAAAATGGTGAAGGGTCTGGAAACCATGTGTTATGAGGAAAGACCTAGGGAGCTGGGTAGGTTTAGCCTGGAGAAGAGATGGCTAACAGGTGATATGATAGCCCTGTTTAAGTATTTGAAAGGTGGTCACACTGAGGATGGAGCAAGCTTGAATGTGACTACCGTCTGATTGACATGACAAACCACAGAGGATAATAAGGACAAATGGCAGTAAATGAAGGGGGAAAGCCTGGTCTGATTTCCTTCAGAGATAAAGAATAAATATTTTATTATAACTGGAAAACTTTAATACTTTAATATTTAATACTTTAACTATGTTTCATCTATTTGGCATTTCTTGAAAAAATATAAGCTAAGTAACTCCTCTATGTTAAGATGTCTGTTGTCCTATCCAAAAATCGTTTGGTAATGCCTGTGAAGTTGGTGATATCTGTACTTTTTACATTTCTATTCTCTTTCACCTGAATAGTGGCATCCTCCCACCTCCAGACATGTGCATAAAGTATCTGCCAGCTGAAAACTTTGGAAGATACTGCTTGGTGTAAGAAAAAAAAATGCAAAAACAAATACCAGTCCAGTATAGCAGATGTGCTTCCACTCCTTAACACCATCCTTGTTCTCCTCTCCTTGATCTAAATCCTTCCTTCATTCTCACTCTAGTAGCTTTTGTTTTGTTCTCTGATAGAGTTTACATTGTAGAGGTAAATGGCATTCCTGTCTTATGCACATTTAACTTAGTAGAGCATATGAGAAAGTAATTTTAGATGCTCATGCCATACTCCAAAGACAAATAAATGTGGAGTTAGCCCCTCAAAAAAAGATGTAATATTTTCCTTGTCATTGACTGGATCCATTTCCAAAACATCTGAAGATCAGGCATCTACCTTAATATGCTCTTGTTGACCCTCCCCTCCTGTCTTTTCCCAGCTCCTTCTTTCTTCAGAGTAGCGTCATGAGATAGCCGCCATGAGGATCAGGGTACTGGAGTGATGAATTGCACAATTCCTCTCGTCTTGGGGGACCTCCACAGCTGCTTCTTTGGCTCCCATGTTGTGCTCCTAACTTGTCCAACTGCATCTCTCACCTTCCCATCCTTCCTTTGCCTTCCTTCTTCATTTCCCTGTTCTTGCCCTCCTATTCATTCCCTCATCACAGCTTGTGCCTGAGCAATCTACCCCTTGCTTACTCCATTGCTCACACTGCTCACTCTCCCCTCATGCCTTGCACTCTTGTGGGACACCCCATCTTGCTTGCTCTTTGCACTCTGCCCCTTGCACTGCCCACACTGTTCATTCCACCATCTCTCCTACTTACCCCTTACCTCCACTCATGCCCTTGCAGTATGCACCTCCCTTACTAGCTGCATTCCACTTTGTGCCACATGCTTTCCGCTGCTCACAGCACTCCTTCTCCCATCTCTCCTACTCCCACCTTCATCTCCCCTCACACCTTCACAGTACATCCCTACCTTGCTTCTTGCACATCACTGCTCACAGCCCTAACTCTCCCATCTCTCTTACTCCCTCCTTCACCTAACCTTGCACCCTCACAATGCTCCCCTCTCTTGCTAGTTGCATCCTGTCACTTGTACCATGTGCTCTCCACTGGTTATACTGCTCCCTCACTCATCTTTCCTACTCCCTCACTTCACTCCATACCCCCAGAGTGTTGCTTCCTGCACACTGCTACTTGCATGGCTCATACTTGTTTCCCTCATGCCCAAACTTCCCAGAACAACTTGATGGAAGAGTATTGCCACATTTTGCCCCATGTCTCAGCTTTTACAAGGGTTAGATAATTAAAAAAAAAAAAAAATCAAATCCTGGAATCCAGGTCAGGTGATGGCCCAAACATGCACTGGAGAATGCTAGAATACAATTTATATGCATGATATGGCAACCCTAGTAATTCACCATCCAAAAGCAATATGTGGCTATTCTGTATCTAGATGCCAATGTGCATTGTGCTACACACTTGTAATAGTAATGAAACTGTAGTAGTAATGAAAGTGGTCCTCACACTGTTTTAAGAGAATGTAAAAACATTTCTGTGACTATAATTTACACATTCACAATGATATAAATTCTATAAATGTTGTCATTTGGATTTCATAGAATCAAACAGTTGGAAGAGACCACAAGGGCCATCCAGTCTAATCCCCTGCCAATCAGGAAATCATGATCAAAGCATCCCCGATAGATGGCAACCCAGCCTCTGTATAAAGACCTTCAAGGAAGGAGATCCCACCAAACTCCATTGAGGGAGTGTGTTCCACTGTCGAACAACTCTCAATGTCAGGAAGTTCCTCCTAATGTTGAGGTGGAATCTCTTTTCCTGTAGCTTGCATCCATTGTTCTGTGTTCTAGTCTCTGGAGCAACAGAAAACAAGCTTGCTCCATCCTCAATGTGACCACCTTTCAAATACTTAAACAAGGCTATCATATCACCTATTAGCCATTAGCCATCTCTTCTCCAGGCTAAACCTACCCAGCTCCCTAGGTCTTTCCTCATAACGCATGGTTTCCAGACCCTTCACCATTTTGGTCGTCCCACTCTGGACACGCTCCAATTTGTCAATATCCTTTTTGAATTGCAGTGCCCAGAATTGGACATAGTATTCCAGGTGGGGCCTGACCAAAGCAGAATACAGTGGCACTAATACTTTTGATCTAGACACTATACTTTTATTGATGCAGCCTAAAATTGCATTGGCTTTTTTAGCTGCCACATCGCACTGTTGACTCATGTTCAACTTGTGGTCTACTTGGACTCCAGGGCCTGTTACAGACTGCCAAAATAAAGCTGCTTCAGGTCTCTTTGGAGGTATGCTGTTTAAATGGTGCATGGGTCCTAAGAGTCCAGAGGTTGCACCAAAGCCACACTCCATTCCTAAGCACTGGAGTGCAGCTTTGGTGCAGCTTCTGGATTCTTAGGATGCATGCATCATTTAAACAGCATACCTCCAAAGAGACTCGAAGCAGCTTTATTTTGGCAGTCTGTAACAGGCCCTAGATCCCTTTCACGCATAGTCTTTTTCAGCCAGGTGTCCCCCATCCTATATCTGCGCATTTCATTTTCCCGCCCTAAGTGCAGTACCTTACAGTTCTCCATGTTGAAATTCATTTTGTTAGCTTTGGCCCAGCTTTCTAAACTAGGACCCAATTTCAGTGATGTATAACTAGATCCATTTCTCTACCATCAAGAATGTAATTTTAAACCAAACTGTCTGGTGAAGCTTTTCTATCTTGGTAGTGTTCAATAATTTAATCAAGCATTATTTAATTGTGTGTGTGTCTATGTGTATGCATATATGTGTGCGTAAATACACACACATGTACATAAAGACACACATTTCTTGACAACCACATTGGTGCCCTTGAATATATTACTGCCTGTAAGCAACAACTACTATATAGTTATAGGAACATTAAAAAAAATCCTCTATATGTACAATTTATTTTCCTGCCTTCATCAGACCAACTGACTTTCTCTTTCAAAATTAATTTCAGAGTTGCCCCTGCCACCCTCTAAAGACTGGCAGTCTAGTTTTCCAAATAATCCTTTAGCTATAACACCAAGTTATGCGTCTGGGCTTCTCCAATTTCTTTTTTCTTAGTTCAATCCCTCTTATTCTTTCACATGCTCCCCTTTCCAAATGAATCACACAGTCTTCTTTATTGGCATGAAATCTATGGATGTCTGCACAGAGTACAAGCTCAGACCAGCCAACAGACTCCTGTTGTCGGTTCCAATTTGGAGAAAGGAGGGTTTTGCTTGTTTGTTTGTTTTAGCTTGGTTACTTCAGACACAAACATCAGGAAGACAGAGCAGGAGCCAACCTACTACAAACTTGCTATGTTGTGTTTAAAGTTGTCAAAGCCTATTTTATTATTAGCACAGCATCTGTGTTTTGTTTAACATCTGCTTGCTGAGAGTGATCATAAAACTAGCTGCACTACTGATACGTTGCCAGATAACCTTGGGATATGGTGAAAGCTAATAATTACCTCCTTTTAACATAATGGCCTTTTCTCTCTCCAGACTAGTGGCTATGGTTTAGGATGTTTATAGGGAATTTAAACTTTGGTTTGGAAGGGAATTATTTTTGAATGCAGTCAGTAATTTCATAACTGGCTCTTAAAATTACAGACTGGTAAAAGTCTGAGTATCATCAAAGATCAGAAGCACTGGAGTATCTGTCTTGCATTTTTGACTGCTCTAAGTCTTCTTCCTTCTTGCCTCTGTAAAAAAAAAGGGAGGGGTACAAAATAGTCGGTTTTTGATTAATGAAAGGGAAAGTTTCTTTGTTCAGAAGTATATTTTCAGTTTCAATATAGCTACCATTTGGGCCATAATTCTTGGTAGATCGTTTAGTGACCATGAATAACATTATTCATAGCATTGTTTGGCAATAGCATTATGCCTACATATAATATCGGCAGAATACTATTGTGTGGCTATTTAGGGCTCGTTCCCACTTACATTTAAACCAGTTTGCAATTCGTTTTCGCTCCAGGTCGGTGACTCAATTCTAGTTGAGGTGTCGTTCCACTATAAAAAGCTGATCTTTTCATTATTCAGGTGAATTTGCCTCTTTTTTGGCATGATTGTCACTCCCACTGGGTTGTGCCACTTCAAAATGCATGTCAATCATCTATGCATCATTGGTGACGCAAGCGGCAACACATTCAAGAAAACATGTAGGGGGTGGAGGAGATGATGGAAGCCATGCTTCGTAGTCCTGTTCCAAATGTAAATGCCATGCTTCTAGGGATTCCTCCTGGATGGGAGGCTGAAATGTAGGATCTGTCCTGGGAAAGGAGGAGGACATGATTGAAGGAGTTGGGTTTCCTCCCAGAGAAATAGGCTGAGGCTGGCATTATGGCTTGACCTGGGAACACCCCTCCTCACCTTTTCTCCCCATGGGGGTTAACTCCCACTTTGGTGATGGTTAGGACGGGGCTGTTACAGGCACCGAGCAGGGCAATTTTAGCAACTGAAGCCTTCCTCTGTCCCTCAGCAACCCAGGTTGATCCCTGACTGCGTCAAGCACACCATTTTCCCCTTGAGCAATTACTTGTTTCGCTGAGCTGTATTCGGTCTGCTTGCCCGGCTCACCACCCGAGTAATTGCAAGTAGTTGCAAATACAATGTATCGCATACTCTGTCAATGTGTGTGTGTGTGTGTGTGTGTGTGTGTATCTTGTACCCATAGGTCACACCGCAAAGCACAAAGGCAACACTGAGAGGGGAAAAAACTGAAGTGGGATGGTAAACACCCCGCTGCCAACCCCCTCTGCCATTAGCCCCTCCCCTTCAGTACAATTTAATTCAGATCCTCATTTCCACTTGGAGAACACGCTATGGAATCGATTCTTTTCAAAAGAACCACCAAAAAACTACTGTCAGGCCCCCCCCCCCCTTTTTTTTTTTTTTTTTTGCATTTGTGGTTGAAACTGAGCACAGCAGCATCGGAACCAATTTCAACCGGTTTCAAGTGGGAACGACGGACATATAACCCAATCAGCAATTCGCCATGACAATTAAAATGGTGGCATTAATTCTTTAGTGCAGCAGCAGACTGTGTCATGATCTGTTGTGAGTGTTCTTCTTGACCCTCTTGAAAACAGCTGATTCTTGTGTGAGGGGAGTGATTAGCAGTGGTTCATACTTTAAATGTCCTGGATGTTCATCCCATCCCCCCCCCCCCTTTGACTCAGTGGGGAGATCATATTACACATTCAGTGAAGAGAGCATATTACAGAGACAAATGGAACGCTGAATGATGGGTTCATGCCCTCACCAGAGGGAGCATGGCTTCTGCCACCCACTTCTCTGTAAAAGCAAATGGGTACAAATCCTCCTGCATTCCCTCCTCAAAAGGGGGGAGGGGAACACTTATGGGGAGGAGGAGAAGAGGGTTCCCTTCACCCCTGATTGTGTCAGGCTGTACCAAACTGTGGCACTCTTCAGGAGAGCAGTTGGCACCCTTGGGCTCTCCTTTCCATCAGAGCTGATCCCTTCTCAGAATCCAGACACATAGAGTCATAGAGTTGGAAGAGACCACAAGGGCCATCCAGTCCAACCCCCTGCCATGCAGAAAATCTAAATCAAAGCATCCTCGAAAGATGGCCATCCAGCCTCTGTTTAAAGACCTCTAAGGAAGGAGACTCCATCACACTCCGGGGGACTTTGTTCCACTGTCGAACAGCCCTTACTGTCAAGAGGTTCCTCCTAATATTGAGGTGGAATCTCTTTTCCTTTAGCTTGCATCCATTACTCCGGGTCCTAGTCTCTGGAGCAGCAGAAAACAAGCTTGCTCCCTCATCAATATGATATCCCTTCAAATATTTAAACAGGGCTGTCATATCACCTCTTAACCTCCTCTTCTCCAGGCTAAACATCCCCAGCTCCCTAAGCCGTTCCTCATAAGGCATGTTTTCCAGACCCTTCACCATTTTAGTTGCCCTCCTAATGGGGAAAAGAATGGTGTCTTATTTTCCGTGTGTCAAATTACAGTATCTGTTTTGCTAAAAATCTTTTTACTGAGCGCCGGATTTATGTAGTTTAGAAAGCTGTGGCACAGATACAAATGTGACTTTTAAAAGATATATATATACTTCCTCTAATTAAATAAAAATCATTTAAATGATAACTCTAGTTGGACTGTGACTTTTTCATTTTTTTAAAAAAACTTATGGATAGACTGCTACTGCTGTAGTTGTGTGGGGCTCTAGGAAACAGAGCTTGAGAGTGCACTCAATCGGTAAATTTCGAGTGAACAGTCTCTCTTAAATGCTCTTCAGGCATCTCTTGAAAAATGATCAAACAGGCACTGGAAGATTATTAGGTGGGAGTTGTTAAAGGACTATTTCAGAGATGTGGCATTCTAATCTGTATCATGTCTATGAAACCTAAATGTAAAGGTTAACCTATCATGGTCAGCTGCTACTGTAAATAGGCAAGGCCCACCTGGAAACCTGTGTCCAGTTCTGGGCACCACAATTGAGGAGGGAGCAAGCTTGTTTTCTGCTGCTGCAGAGAATAGGATCCGGAACAATGGATGCAAGCTCCAGGCAAGGAGATTCCACCTCAACATTAAGAGGAACTTTCTGACAGTAAGGGCTCTTTGACAGTGGAACAAACTCCCTTGGAGTTTTATGGAGTCTCTTTCCATGGAGATCTTTAAACAGAGGCTGGATGGCCATCTGTCGGGGATGCGTTGATTGTGATTTCCTGCATGGCAAAAGGCAGTTGGACTGGATGGCCCTTGTGGTCTCTTCCAACTCTACGATACTATGATTCTAAGGTAGATAGATGGAAGACAGCAAAGTAAGCCAAGCAGTGCAACACCTGGGAGAGCTCTGAGTAGAGATGGGAAGACCTGGAAAAAAATGGAAAAATTTGGCCTTTTTTATTTTTTACTAAAAATTGGAAGCATTGAAAAAAGGAAGAAAATCAATTATGGAATGTTTTAATTCAACATGATGAATAATATCTTTAAGACAAGGTATTCATATATCATCCAAATCATTTCTAAAAACTATGTACAGTATCAGATTATTATACTGATATACAGTATCAGAGAGGACAAATCTAGCTTACACAGTGAACTCTGCAATACAAGAGAAAGATGTATTTCTTCCTTTAGGAGGCACTGCGTCACAAGAGAAGAAAAAGGTCTGTTTGGTTCTGGTGTGTCCTCTTCACTGGCCTCAAAGCACTGGGAGGAAGTACAGCAACAAAAAAAGACCTGAATGTATACTTAATTTAAAAAGGTAAGACTTTAAATTTATCTGATTTCAGAAAATTGAACCATTTTATTTATTTATTTATTTATTTGTTTGTAGTATTTATACCCCGCTCTTCAGCTGCAAAGGCTCTCAGAGCAGCTTACAAATTGTTAATTAAGACAGGTCCCTGCCCTCAGGTTTACAGTCTAAAAAGACATGACACAAAAGGAGAACGAGAAAGGAAAGTGGGGAAGGGGATCAAGCCTCCTTTCTCTGGGCTAGGCCTGATGGAGCCGGGCCTGTCCCTCTCTCCCTCTGAGGACATGGCTCATTAGCTATATTAGTTTATAACCTTTAGGTAAATAATAATTAAATTACTACTAATCTGGTTCTTTACTCCCCCTACCCTAACTAGTGGTAGGGGGTAGTGGTTTCTTGCAATCCAGCCACTCATTTTTCTTTCTTTCCTATTCCCCTCAGGAAAATGGTGAGACCAACATCTAGTATATGGAGGCATTTTCACATTACAAATTATTCTCTGAAGAAAAATGTGATTTGCAAATACTGTCAGATGAAATATGCATTTCCAAATGCTACCAGGATGACAAAACACATTCTCACATGTAACAAGTGTGCTGTAGATATTAAAAAATCCTTCATGGGTCTAAGTGAAGAGGACCATAAAGATGAAAGTCCACATAGCTTTATTCAACGTTCTCGTTCAAGACGTCCTCTTCCTGCTCCATCTGCAACATCAACAGCATCACAAAGTGTTGCCCCATCAGCCGCATCTTCAGTTAAACAAATAGTGAAAACAGCTGCATCCAAAAAGTGCTCAATGACTTCATTTGTAGACAAGATGACATCTGAAGATCAGGAAAAAATTGATCAAGCTCTTGCAAAAGCAATATATTCTTCTGGAATACCATTTTCAATAACTGAAAATACATTCTGTCATGAAACTCTGAAATTATTAAGATCATCATACCATCTTGCCCAGCCGACATTTTTTGAGCAAGCTCCTTTTGGAGTCAGAAAATGAATGTGTAGTGGAATCTGTGCAAGGAAAAATCAATGAAGCACTGTCTCTTGCACTACTTACAGACAGATGGACAAATGTGAGAGGAGAAGGAATTATAACTGTTGTGATAACAACACCTCAACCAGTTTTTTTTTTTACAGAAACATTGAAACAAGAGACCACAGACATACTGCAGAGTATATCAGTTGTAAAATATGTGAAATCCTATGGAAAATTGGAAGCGGTAAAGTATTCGTTTTGCTGACTGACAATGCCAGCAACATGGGAGATCATAATGGATAAGTATCCACATATTATTTCAATAGGATGTGCATCTCATGGGCTAAATGTGCTTCTTAATGATATAATGAAACTGGACACCCTTAAAATGATCTATAGACAAGCAAAAGAAGTTATAAAATGTGTAAAAGCTACTCATAGTGCATCTGCAGTTTTCAAGAAGAAGCAAGTACAAAAAATGCAAAGAATAAAATAATGACACTGAAGCTCTGTACTAAAACTTGGTGGGGTGAAGTTGTGATCTCCTTTGAAAGTTTACTAATAAAACTAAAAAAGCTCTTCAAGAAACAGTAATAGTTGAGGATCTTAAAGTACCCAGGAGTGTAAGAAACACTGTTCTTGATGAGGATTCCCTGAAGATACTAAAGCCAATTTCTGCAGCAACCACTGCATCTGAATCAGACAGTGCACTTCTGTCAGAATTTTTTTTATCAGATGGTCAAGTTAAAAACAGTTGTTTCTGAGAATCTCAGTGTATCTCCACTTACAACTATAGAAAAAAATAAAGTGAAATATTTTATTTAAAAAAGAGAAGAATTTTGTTGCAAATCTGTTAGCTCCAAGATTGAAAGTTGGTAATATAAGTGATGATAGCACTGCTACTGCATTGCTATCTGCACTGCTACTGCAAAGATGCATCACACTTAGGACTGACATGTGAAAGGGTAGAGAAACTTATTTCAATCCGGGCAAACTTTCAGTTTTCAGAAATCCATAATAACTGTGATGATGACAAACATAACAAAGCAGAAGCAGAGAAGGAAACTGATACTGATAACTATTGCTCAGAAAATGAGTTTGATTAAATTTTATGCCCATTCATTAAATATTAGTCCTTTCTCCCTTCCGCACACTTTCTCCCCCTCAATTATTCTTATAGGAATGTATGCTTTATGTCTATTTGATACTGTGGAGAGGAAATATAAATATTTTTTGTTACTAATGTTGATGGTTTCTTCTGTGGTTTGTTTGTTTTTGCCTGCTCCACATAAACTAGCAAAAGTTCAGGAGATTATTACTCCATTTGTTACAAATAATTTTTTTTAAATAATAATTTACAAACAGTAAATTCTGTTTGTAATAATTGTTTGAATACACTGAATTTTCATATACCAATTGTGACAATTTTATGCCAGATCAAATTGTACATAGTCATATTTTATGTTCCTAAAGCAACAGAGTGACTTTCAATCTGTAAAATAAAAATAAAAATGCTAATGTTGCATTTTTTTCAATTTTTCTGAAAATTTCCATTTTTTTTTCTGGGGAGTTTTTTCTGTGTCTTCAAAATTTCTGGAAATCTTACATCTCTAGCTCTGAGTGAGCACCTTGCTCCAACAAACTCTAAAGCTCAACTGGCCAAGATTCCTGTTCCCAGCCTCCTCTACTTCCCCCCATGTGAGAAGCCCTAAAACAGTGATTCCCTGCCCGCCAGGGGTGATGGAAAGATCTGGGGGGGCAGTGAGGAGAAAAGAGGGCAGCAGGAAGGCAATGAGGGGAAAAGTGGATGGCAGAGTCACTTTCAGTCAAAATATTGGTGCGCAAGAAAGACAAGGGGAACCAATGGCCTTTAGGATCCTGGTGGGGATGAGGGTTGCATTGAACTTCTTTTTTAAAACCATTGCACAGCCACACTGATTGCTTCATGTGGTGGTGTTTCTCACTTTTCATTTCCCCACATAAGCTCACACCCTTAATCACATCTTTCACAAATAGTGGTGGTTGGGAATTTGTCCCGAGGCTCGGG
>NC_056531.1:8187750-8216318 GCF_019175285.1 Sceloporus undulatus
TGTGGGGCATCACTTCTGTGGCTTGGAGCAGTGCCATTTAGGGACAGACTGACTGGATGTGGGGCATCACTTCTGTGGCTTGGAGCAGTGCCATTTAGGGACAGACTGACTGGATGGAATGAGGTGTTAGAGCATGTGGCAGCCAGGGAGAAGTGGTGGCAAAAAGGAACTTTCAGATTTGGCACTCTGCTTAAGCTTTGTGAGCTTTGCCAGGACTTGGCTGGCAGGTTGGAGTTGCAGTGCTGTTTCTGCTTTCTTTTGCTGGACAGACCAAAAGAAGAGGGAGCAGAAGAAACAATGGTGTGGGCAGGGCAAACACTTGAAGCTGTATAGGGACAGCACATCTCTGGGGAAGGAGGGGGAGGAGAATCTGTAGTCAGTTCTTGGAAAGAGTCCTTTACATTGGAGTCGCTCCAGTAATTAAAACCTCTCCCTTTCCCCATCCATGAAACTCTCCTGTCAAGAGCATGTGGTCTATGTAAATCCCATAGGCACAAACCATGGGAGGCAGCAGCTTCCAGCATCCCTATCAACCCCGACATCCTTCCTCACCTCGGAGAATCTTATCCCTTTGCACCTGGTCACCTTGGAAGCTGCAGGTGAGCAGCTGGTTGTGCACTGACCAAGAGGCCTCTATCTTACAATGGCCTTTGCCGCAAGGCAGTGGCATCACTAGGATTGGTATCACCTAGTGAGTTAACTTAGGTATCACCACCACCCCACTTTCCCCCTACTAGACCATAAAGAAGCATAGAATCATAGAGTTGGAAGAGACCACAAGGGCCATCTAATCCAACCCTCTCCTATGCAGGAACACACAGTCAAAGCACCCCCGATAGATGGCCATCCAGCCTCTGTTTAAAGACTCTCTGAGGGAGTGTGTTCCACTGTCAAACAGCTCTTACTGTTAGGAAGTTCCTCCCAATGTTGAGGTGGGATCTCTTTTCCTATAGTTTTAACCCATTGCTCCTATTCTCTGGAGCAGCAGAAAACAAGCTTGCTCTACCCTCAGTATGACTATATGAAGTTCCTCCATTTTAGTTGCCCTCCTCCGGATATGCTCCAGCTTATCAACATCCTTTTTGAATTTTGGTGCCCAGAACTGCACACAGTATTCCCGGTGAGGTCTGACCAAAGTACAAAAGAATATAATCCTTAGTAATGTTCCACCTTAATAATCCCATATATCACTGAATATAATGGCAATAGTTGTGACATAAATAACTCCTAAACAGCTTCCAGAGTAAGATCAATACCCTAACAATCTGTGACTGATTGTTGACAAACGCCTAGTTGCCTCTGCTCTGGTTATTGTCAATAATTGTTAATCATTTAATCATTTAATTATTAATGGTTGTTTTAATAATTGATAATTTAATTGTATTTTATTATTACTGATGGGTGGGTTAGGGAGTGATAGGGTTATAATGTTATTATATGATATTGTATTGATATTGTATTTTATTGGTTTATTTTAATGTAAACTGCTTAGATCGCTCAGAGGAGCGAGATATAAATACATGTTGTCGTTGCTGTTGTTATTATAAGTAGGATGCAGGAAGAGCAAAGTATGGTGATTAAGTGTGTTATAAAGCAAATGATTTCCATGAAGTGATTTCATGTATATGCCTGTGGTTGATATGGGGAAGTTGTGGAACTGCCTGGAGCCAAGTATATTTTCCTGGCTTTTGCATCAATCACTGAAAAAAAGCCCTCAGGGGGAAAAATGTAGAACAAATGCTTCAGTGGTTCTTAACCTGTGGTCAACGGGATCTCCGAGGGAATATATTTGTTTCAGCAGTGCTAAACAAAAAGAAAGGTGTTGCTCTTTATATAAACACAAAATATGAGGCCTGAGAAGTCTTAAATGACACCCGAGGCCATTATGTTGGTGTTCAAATTGTTTTATAAGGAAAATCAGTTCTGCTATTGGGAATATATTGTCCTTTAGAGAATAAGGGCAAACTTTATCTGACTTTGTTAAATAAACTGGACAATTTACTGTTTGGCTCCTGTGTAATAATGGGTGATTGGACCCCATAGTTAGATAGGCAGTCAGGAAAAGTGGGAGTGATCGCGGAAAAAGTCCTTTGGGAGGTCGCCGTCAATCTGGTCTTTGTGGACTGCAACAAATTCCTCCCAGAGGATCTGAAGGTATGGGGTGGATTATACGGAAGGAGGCGATCCCTCAAGTAGGTTGGTCCCGAGCCATGGAGGGCTTTAAAGGTAATGAGCAACACCTTGTACTGTGCCCGGAACCGAATAGGCAGCCAGTGGAGTGATTTCAATATAGGTGTAATATGGTCACTCCTAGTTGTTCCTGTAATCAATCTGGCTGCCATATTCTGTACCAGTTGAAGTTTCCAGACTAGGCACAAGGGTAGCCCCATGTAGAGCGCATTGCAAAAATCAAGTCTTGAGGTTACCAGTGCATGTACTACAGTTTCTAGGTCACCCCGTTCCAGGAAAGGGCGCAGCTGACGTATCAGCCGGAGCTGATAACAGGCACTCTTGACCGTTGCATTCACCTGATTTCTCATCTGAAGTGACGAGTCAAGAAGCACCCCTAAGCTGCAAACACAGTCCTTTGAGGGGAGCGTGAACCCCTCTAGGACTGGAGGTTGCGGCCCGATACCTGGTTTGGGGGCCCCTACTGTAAGTACTTCCGTTTTGTCTGGATTCAGCTTGAGCTTGTTTTCCCTCATCCAGTCCATTACTGCTGCAAGACATTGATTGAGAAATGTCATCTGTCGTCATTGCTGATGACCGAGACATGGAGAAGTATGTTTGGGTGTCATCAGCATACTGATAACACCCCGCTCCATGTCTACGGATGATTTCTCCCAGCGGCTTCATATAGATGTTGAATAACATTGGGGACAGGATGGTGCCCTGAGGGACACCACAATTAAGCTCTGTTTTTGAAGAGCAACTGTCTCTGAGCATCACCCTTTGGAATCTACCTGAGAGGAAGGAACGGAACCACTGCAAAGCAGTACCTCCAATTCCTAACTCAGGCGTTCCAAGAGAATGTCGTGGTCTATTGTGTCAAATGCTGCAGAGAGGTCTAATAGCACCAACAGGGTCACGCTTCCTCTGTCAATGCTTAGACGAAGATCATCAGTTAAGGCGACCATGGCAGTCTCCACCCCATATCCTGTCCTGAAGCCAGTCTGAAATGGATCTAGAAATATGCCCAAAGATAGCATTATTGTCTGTATATAATAAGATTAATTGCACCCAGGCTATGAAGGATTTAATTACAAATTTATTAAGAGCAGCAAGACTAATTATAGCCAAAAATATGGAAAGTTCAGGGAGATCTGCAAATACAAGCTTGATAAAAAGAAGTATGACAAATGGTAATTAATGATAAATTAACATGTGAAGTTAAGGTAAAAAAAAGGACTAAGCAATATGGAAGATATTTGTACAAAAGGTTCTAATAAAAGACGAAGGTGGTTTACCTCCACAGGAAGAGTTACAGTTTTGGAGGGTAGAATAACATGAAGATATTAGGCTCTGGCGATGGGGTGCACTTGGTTATAGAGATAAGTTAATTACTGATAAATTAATACTATTACACTTTAGTGGAATTATGAATAGTATATCTTGGGGGTAAAGGATACAAATAAGAATGAGGATATCAATAATAATTTTGTGTTTTTTTAATTATTGGTTTAGTTAATATCAATGTGATTAATATTTAGATAAGTTAATTAAGAATAGATAATTAATTTGATTTATAATAAATTGTATATCTAATAATATTTTTTTTAAAAAAATGATCACTTGTCCTTTATCTGAGAATCGCTTACTGCGCAAGCCATGATTAGTGGCAGATTTTTGGTTCATCAGTATTTGAGATGTTTCTCCACCACCCTCTGCCATATCTCTCAGTCGATGTTGCAGTGCAGAAAGGGTAGGGAGCCTACTAGAACCATCCAGGGTCTTGCTTGTAGATGCCATATCGGAACTTAGTGCTGCGGTGTTTGATGGGATATTATTATCTTTTTCTTGTTCAAAAAGGGGAAACAGTGCCCGAGTTCACATCTTCATACTCATCAATAGTCTGAAATCTTGAATCAGATGGGGTTAGAATGAGAATGGAGGTTTCTTTTCCAGAACACAAACCTTGTTCATTATTTCTAGCTTGATAAGAGGCTTCACAGTTTAGGATCCAGTCCTCCATAATTTCATTTAGTTGTTTTGTTGCAGAGTTTAGGGGTAGGTTGAGTGCTTCAGGCATATCTTCATCATGGAGACTATCTAAACCTGCTCCACATTCTTTTTCTTCACTTGGGAAACAATTTTGCGGGCTACCGTCAAAATCCCAAGCTCTACAAGTCCTACTAATGTTTTTTTTTTAAATACCATTTTAAGTATGTTGTATTATTATTCATAAAATAGTTTTTAAAAAGAATGCTGTATATCTTGGGTGGCCAGCCTGTGACTGTCCAGATGTTGTTGGATTGCAATTCCCATTATACAATGACAATTCAAGCTTGCTGAGGATTGCTGAACACTGACCACCACCAGCATCTGGAAGGGCACTGGTTCCTCAGCCCTGACATGTACTGTAACTCTTTCCCATCCAATTTTATCTGACAACCTTGTAAAGTGGGTTAGGCTGAGAGAAAATGTTCCACATTCCTCCACTGATCTTTGTGGCTGAGGGAGGATTTGAATCTGTGTCTTGCATGCCCAGGAATAATATTCTAGCCACAGTGGCTGTCTACATCACATCATTCTGCTTATCTGAAAAAATTCTGAATGGCGAGGCTATAATGGTGGTGTGGTGACATTCCCTGCTGAGTAATTATCTGGACTACTGACTTCAAATGTGTATTTTCACCTGTCTGACAGACAGAAGAAAACCTCCCATACAATGAGATTATCATCAGGTGAATGGGTCTGTAACATATTGCCTCAATCCACACTGGCTTCTGGTTTCTTCAGGTTTGTCTGCATTGTAGTTTTCCACACTCAAACTTGCAGAATCCAGGGCTTTACTCCACACTTTTTTGTGGGTTTTTCAGGCTTTGTGCCCATGTTCTAGCAGAGTTTCTTCCTGATGTTTCGCCAGCATCTGTGGCTGGCATCTTCAGAGAATGTTTGCCTGGAAAGGACTTGGCTATATATATTGTGTGATCTGGAAAGGAGCTCCTTCTGGGTTTTGTGCCTTTACACGGCTGCGCCAGCGACACAAAGGAGCAAGGGGCCAAGTGGCCCCTTTCTCCCTTTCCCTGCCGCTGTTGAGGTGTCCTTGGGGCTTGAAGCCCCAAGGACACCCCCTTCCAGGCCGCAGGGAAGCAGCCTTTTGCCACTTCTTTGCGGCCTGGAAAAGCAGCGGATCGGGGCCTCAGGGCTGTCGCTGTGGCAGCTGAGACCCCCGATCCATCGGGGAAAGGGGCGGGTACAGGCCGCCCCAAAGGGGCAGTCTGTAAATCGCCTATGTTTCATGTTTAACTGTCGGGAGGTTTTCTTGTTAGTTACATAAGCCTTGGCCAATGCAGTACATTAGAAGTGGGTGGGAGCCTTGAGCTGGAGGTATGGAATGAAATGTCTACATCTCTATCACATAATTGGTTGGAAAAGAGAAAACAGAGGGACAGAAGCAAATAAATAGATGAGGTTATTTTAGCAAAGTTTGATTTTTCAAGGATTCTATGACAAACTGCACCCTGGTTGCCAATTTGATTTTGGCCAGCTGTCCACTTCATAACCTCTGCATCACTTGGCAAAGGCAAAATTAATCCTGAGTCATCTTGTGGTTCAGCTTTTATGCAAGCAGCTTCTGTTTTTCTTGTGTCGGTCTCTCTTTTTCCATCTTGTGCTCTCTTTTGTTTCAAATTAGCACTGCAATTAAAGACTGAGATCCTGCTGGCAGCTAACCAGTAATTACTATACAGCAAAAGGGAGAAACATCTGTCAAAACTAGGATGAGATAACAGCTGTAATTGATTGCCACCTCCCAGCGCCTGACCACCAACAGATGGCCAGGGCCACTTTTTAATAAACAGACACAGCACTTGCAGGGGTCACCATGTCTCTTTGGAGATGGCAGTTAATGAATTACTCCTGTTCTGCTGTGTTAACCAGTTACTCATCTCCTTTATTTTATTCAGTTTTTTTCTCCCAGCAATCTTCCTGGGATCCAGCACTGCACACTCTATTTTGCAGAGGGCCAGACAAGAATGGAAAAGGATGCTAAGAATTGGACTGAAACAGACAACTTTGTGGGAATTTGTTACACTTAGCACTCTTGATTTGTTGCCCAGGAAGATCCTCCTAGTAAGGATCTACATGTCAAGCAAGTTCAGTTCACTTGAAAGAAAAGAAATAGCATCAGTAATCCTAGAGAGTTTGTTTCAGGAACAGCTCTGTTTTAGAGCTTCTGAGGCAGTACCTAGACCCATGGTGGTGAACTTATGGCACACATGTGAGAGATGGCATGTGAAGCCATTTTTCAGGGCATGTGGAGGGTGGGAAAGAGCAGGAACAAGCACAGACCTGTTCCTCCTCTTCCTGGGCTTTCAGCTGTCTCCAAAGAGGCAGCTGAAGGCCGGGGGGGGGGGGGGGGCCGCTCCAGAAGTCTTGTCCCCAGAAGGCCGAAGTCCCACCCCAGATGTCCCATCCCTCCTGGAAGTCCCACCCCTGGCACCGGGTAACACCCGGTGCCCGAATGGCTTTTAGTTTGGGCATTCAGGGGTAATACAGGCCAGCACAAAGTGTAAATGGGCACATGGTGTCATGTCATGCCGTGATGGGGTGGAGTCATGGTGTTGAGCATGTGGATGGAGTCACGGGGTAGCATCCACATGCTCAACACCATGACTCCACCCCATCACGCCATGATACCATGCACCCATATACACGGCATACAGCATCATGGTGCAGCTCTACCGCAGTGCCCAAACGGCGCAGTGCTGAATAGGCATCATCATGTCACCCTGTCGTGGCTATGACTTCCAGGGAGTGAAAAAGAAGCCCCTTCTTCTTTTTGCTCCCTGTGGAGGCCATGGTGTGCGGTTGCCGCGGCCCCAATCCAGGACAAAAGGGGGCAGCGTCTCGCCGTCCATCTGTACAACCCCTCAGTCCCTAAAAGATTCACCATCACTGACCTGGACTCTAGTAGCAGTAATTTGCTTCAGGCATAAATTGTCTACTGGACTTGAAAATTTTCCATGCTGTTGTAGACAGCATGCTTTGCATGCAGAAATTCCCAGGTTCAATCCTTGGCATCTCCAGATAAGGCTGGGAAAGATTCCAGGCTAAAATGCTGGAGCACCACTGCCAGACAGCATAGACCAGGGAGGATAACTTGCGGTTCTCCAGATGTGTTGAGCTGTAGTTTACATCAGTTGTAGCCAGTCTAGGCAGTGGTGAGGTATGGATGTTTTAGTCACATAATATCTGGAACACTATAGATTTCCCACGGCTAACATAGACAATACAGAATTAGAAGATCCAATTTAGGTCCAAAACACACTCAGAAATAATCCAGTTTGAGACAGCTTTAACTGCCCTAGCTCAGTGCTAGGGAATCCTGGGAATTATAGTTTGATGTGGCACAAGAGCTTTCTGACAGAAAAGGTTAACCCTCTCACAGAACTACAGTTCCCCAAATTCTCTAGAACTGAGCCAGAGCAGTTAAAGCAGTCTCAGGTTAGATTATTTCTGCAATGTGTTTTGGCCCTTAGTGTGAAGCAGCCACCTAAATTGTTCCACATGGAGCATCTCTTTCATATCAGTACATTTACAAACTGCAGGCAGAATTCTGCCAGGAGCTTCATGTATGTCGATCCTTGCTTGTCCAAATGGTAAAATCAGGACTTAGCAGAGCCATATGGGCTGGTACAGTCCAAAGCAAGATCTACCATGAGATTCTTGCGCAACTGTCTCCCCCCCCCCCCCCCTCAACATTGGTGATTTTTTTTGTTTCTACCTGCTTCTTCTAGCTGCAGTGCTAAATATTGAAGCTAGCTAATAAGTAAGCTGCTGACTACATGTAGTTGCATTGGTGTGGCTGGTAGTAAGTTGCAGCATGATAAATAAACTGGGGGGAAACCATTTCTCAAAAAACCAAGAGTAACTTTCTATGTCAGTTTCCTAGCTCACTCACTCACTCACTTACTTACTTTATGGGATGCTTAACAAACAAACAAACAAAAACAAAACAAAAACTAACAAACACACAGAAAATCCATAATATTGTAGAAAATAGCAATGTTTAAGCACATTTTGTAATCTGGCCAGGACATCTCTAAATATAGCAATTCATGTTCAAAGTTGCTTTAGGAGACCAAAGTAGTAGATCTCTAGCTGTTGTAATGATTAATTAAAAGCACTCTCTTGCTTGAAAAGACTGAATAACATTCCATAATGATATAAATGATGTAATTTGATGCATAAGTGTGGCCTGCCATAGTGTCTTCCCCCAATGATTAACTGTAGAAATGTGGATTGATTGTCACACTTTGTTTAACACCCACTTTGGCTCATTCTCATCCTTAAAGCATGAGGATGAGGAAGCTCTTCCAGTTCAATTCAGATGTGTTCTTGGGGTTGCATTATATCTATGAGGAGGGCCAAAGGGAAAAGTATGGGCTGCAAAATACTTGCACATTTTAGCTTAAACCTCCTGTCATTAACTAAGCCTTTGGAGATGGATTTGAAACTTTTAGAATAGGGAGGGGTAAATCAGCAAGAGCCTGAAAACTACTGAACAACAGTGTCATAGCAAAGTAGGTAAGGCATCCTGGGACTTCAACAGGGCCAGATTGGGGCACCAGGAGGGCTGGATAAGGCCTGTTTTTCTATCTCTGTTAAAGCGCTGGCTTGTCCCATAATATTGGATAAATTTCAATTTGTGCAGCATGAGGATGTGGATAGTATCCTTGGAGAAATGAGGGCCACCATGTGTGTGCTGGATCCTTGCCCTTCCTGGCTTCTGAAATCAGTTAGAGAGGGACTGGCTGAGAAGATAAAGGGAGTTGTGCTTCACTGAAGCAAGGCAAATTTCCATCCTGCCTAAAGAAGGCTGTGGTGAAGCCGTTACTGAAAAAGGCCTCCCTGGATCCCACCATTCTGGATGACTATTGGCCAGTCTCTAACATTCCATTTTTGGGCAAGGTCCTGGAGTGAATCCCATCTCCAAGGATTTCTGGATGAAACAGATTATCTAGATCCATTTCAATCTGGTTTCAGACCTGGCTATGGCACAAGGCTTTGGTCGTCTTGGTGGATGACCTATGCAGGGAACTGGACAGGGGGAGTGTGTCCCTGGTGGTCCTGCTAGATCTCTCAGCAGTTTTGATACCATTTACCATGGTATCCTGAGCCACCTTTTTCGGATGGGACTTGCGGGCACTGTTATTCAGTGGTTCCAGTCTTTCCTGGAGGGATGGACCCAGAAGGTGGTGTTGGGGTGCTCCTGTTCAATTCCTTGGCCGCTGGTCTGTGGAGTCCCACTGGGTTCTGTGCTGCCCCCCATGTTACAGTATTTAACATCTACATGAAACTGCTGGGAGAGGTCATCTGGCGTTTTGGGTGTGGTGTCATCGGTATGCAGATGACACTCAACTCTATCTCTCATTTCCATCTGAGTCCAAGAAAGCTGTCTCTGTGCTGAACCAGTGTCTGCTGTCAGTAACGGAATGGATGAAGGCAAACAAATTGAAGCTTAATCCAGACAAGGCAGAGGTGCTCCTGGTCAGTTGTGAGGCAGAGTAGGAAATTAGGGTTTTGCCTGTGCTGGATATACACTCCTCCTGATATCTCAGGATCGCAGCTTGGATGTGCTCCTCGACTCCACGCTGAGCCTAGATGCCCAAGTTTCAGCAGTGGCCAGGAGTGCATTTGCAGAGTTAAAACTAGTGTGCCAGCTGTGCCCATTCCTTGAGATGTCAGATCTGGCTTCTGTAACATATGTCTTGGTTACATCCTGTTTGGACTACTGCAATAAACTCTACATGGGGCTGCCTTTGGAAACTGTTTGGAAACTTTAGTCGGTGCAAAACGCCACAGCTAGAACCCTGACTGGAGCCAGTTATATGGAGCATATAACTCCCATATTGAAACAGCTTCACTGGCTACTGGTTCGTTTCCGGGCAGATCATGACCTATAAAGCCCTATGTGGTTTAGGTCCAGATTATTTGAGAGACCGTATTTCCCCATACGAACCATCTAGAGCCATAAGGCCCTCTGGAGAAGGCTTTCTTTTGGTCCTGCCACCATCCCAGGCTCGCCTGGTGAGGACACGAGAGAGAGCCTTCTCAGTGATTGATCCCAACCTCTTGAACTCCCTTCCATGGGAGACTAGCCTGGCCTCCTCCCTGCTGGCCTTTCGCCAGCAAGCAAAAACACTTTTATTCCAGGAAACTTTTTAAAATCATGCAGACCTGGTTTTATTTATTTATTTTTTTGGGGGTGGTGGTGGTGGAGGATTATTTTTAAACATTTGTATATTTTAAAATGTGTATGTTTAATTTTTAAAAACTTTTAATGTCTTAATTAGGCTATTTTAATTGTTTTTAAAAATGATTTAATGTGTTTTTATATTGTGAGTCACCTTGGGTCTCTTTTGGGGAGAAAGGAGGGATTAAAATAAAATAAAACAAAACAAAATATGCTGCTGATCCTTAGAGGTAAAATTAGGAAAATCAGAAGCACTGGTCGCCCCAATATGTAAATTATAGCCTGGGAGGTCATAAGACCATAAACAGACCTCTGCAGGGTAAGACTGAAGATACGTCTTGTCCAGCATCCTTTATGAAATGGGCAGGTCTGACTCAGTGTAAAGCAACTTTGCCCAACCTACAAACTTTTGGTCTACAGTATATCATTTATAATCCCTTACAGTGGGAGTTGAAGTCAAAAAATCTGGAAGCCACCAGGTTGGGAATGGCCAAGGGAAGACAAGTGTCCTGTGTTTCTAATTAGAAAGCAAATGGTTTAGTGCAGCAGCAATATCATTTTCAAATATCTTTCCCACTTTTAACAAATTTGTTTATTTGACTCCCTTTCCATGTGGCATAGGGCTCCCTGAGATAAAATGTAAAATGTCATTTTGCATTTAAGCTATACAGTCTGTCATTAATTTGGCTAATAAATTGCCACACAAGAACAAATCTTGGGAGATTAACATCCTCAATCAGTTGGGAATTAAAACGTTTGCTCTCATAACACAACGAGATAATTAAATCCTAGGAAATGTATAGTCATACATACTTCTGTTTTAAAAAAGTATCTGTTGGCTTTAAGACTTAATAGATTGTTGGTATCTCTGTGTTGTTTTAGATATTTGAGTTTTCATTTGGGGAGGGTTGGCAAAATGTTAAATAATGAAATCTATCATACTTGGAACTTTCTCTTTATCCGTTATAAATGCAATAGTATTTTCTTTGCATAAACTGTCTTGTTTTGTTTTGCTTATGAATTCCCTTAGCGGGATTAAAAAATTGCTCTGTTTCTTCCTCCTGACATTCTGCATCGTTTTAGACTGTCAACAGATACATTAAGCTTACCATATAATTGTTCAGTGGCTTTCAGTGGGTTTTGCAGACAGGTTTTGTCATGGAGGGTTGGGGGTTACTGTGGTGCTTTTAAGTCAGGAATCTGGAAACTTTTTACCAACACTCACAGTTGAAGTGCCCCGCACCTCTGTCGTTTGGCAGTGCTGGGTGAGAAGCATAGGAGTCACACTCCAAAAATATATATATTTATTAAAACGTTTCTATTCCACCACTATCCAGAGATCTATCATACAACCAATCCGACCAATTTAAAACAGTGTGCATAATAAAATGATTTTAAATGGTTAAAAACATATTAAACAATTGTACAAGTTAAAAAGACAGATTAAAACAGTTAAAATAGTATAGCACACTTTAAAACCATGAATGTGTGTAGAACCAATAAGGCCAGGAACATTGGGAATTAAAGTTCAATAATATCTTGAAGCTAGATGTTCTCCAGTGCAGCTGTAAGGCTCAGCATAAGATAAAAGGACAATACAACAGAAGTATGCCACAAACTTTGGATTGAAAAAAAAGTTCCCTGGTTCAATTCAGAGACCTTCAGTTTTCTTTTGATCACAAGGCTGGGAAATATCTGAAACATTTCTGAATTGTTATGAGTCAGAACTGACAATAATTGGCTAAATGGAGCAGTGATCTGACAAGGTGTTCTGGTCTCCTTCCTTCTATATAAATGCCTTGTTGGATTTAGTGTTACTGGTGTGTTAAACTAATTTTCATTTTTGTATGGCATTTTGATCAAAGGCAGCTGATATAAGAGCACTGGTGTAGATTGGCTCCTTGCAGATAGAATCATAGAATCATAGTTGGAAGAGACCACAAGGGCCATCCAGTCCAAACCCCTGCCATGCAGGAACTCTCAATCAAAGCATCCCAGACAGATGGCCATCCAGCCTCTGCTTAAAGACCTCCAAAGAAGGAGACTCTGCCACACTCCGAGGGAGTGTGTTCCACTGTCGAACAGCCCTTATTGTCAGGAAGTTCCTCCTAATGTTGAGGTGGAATCTCTTTTCCTGGAGCTTGCATCCATTGCTCCGGGTCCTGTTCTCTGGAGCAGCAGAAAACAAGCTTGCTCCCTCCTCAATATGACATCCCTTCAAGTATTTAAACAGGGCTATCATATCAACAAACTGCATGTTAAGATTAGCTCTAATTTAGGCTACAGCTACAAGAACCCAGTCAGTTTGGTCTGTTGGGGACTTTTTCAGAAGTATGTTTTTCACAAATATAGCAAATGGAGGAAGGAACATGGCTTACCACTGGTAGAACACAACATTTCGTTATAATAGATACCAGGTTCAGTTCTTGACATACCGTATCCAAGTCAGGCTAAGAAAAACTGCTGTATGAAGCCCTGGTGCACTACTGCTGATTAGTTCAAGCTAGCCTTCCACCATCTTTGAGATGCTTTGGACTGCAGCTCCCACACTCCTGCCATTGTCCATGCTGAGGTGGGTTGATGGGGGTTGTAGTCCACCATATATGGAGGATACCAATGTTCTGACCTGATATAAAACAGCTTCTCCTCTGCTTATAAAACAATCTTCACCTTGCAGTCCATACTGGCTGCAGTTCTTCCAGTCAATTAGCATCTTGGGGTTAATGTCCAAATCCTTGGGGATTTATATGCATGCAACAGCAGTAGAAGCAGGAGGCAGCAGCATATTTGACACAGAGAGGGCCCCTATGTGCTCCCAACTGCCCTGTGAGCAGCAGGCCATCAAGTAAGTGGAACTTGAATAAGCTGCTCTTGTAATCTTCTGTCTCTCTGATCACTCAAACAAAACCAGCGTGTGGAAGGCAACAGGGCAGAGTGAAAGCCTCCTTAAATGTCACAGGAATGTCAGCAGCACAGGGAGTAGAGGAGCTTCCAAAGAGCAGGAAGCTTTGTAATATTTATAGAAACAGGATTGGTTTAAAAATATACTGGCCTATTAAAGGGGTTGGCCTCTTACAAGCCTCCTTGCTCCTGTGCTTCTCTTCCTCCACTCCTGAAGCTTCTCCTACAAAAATCTTTTTACACTATGGGAAAGAAAAGGAGGCGAGACAAGCTATTTGGGAATACAGTATGTTTAAGCATGAGGAAAAGCACATGCAGAATGCCAGTTTAACATTATCCAGTCTTAATTGTACAAGTTGATCCTTCCTGGAAGTTTTCAGTTTGTGGTTCAGTAACAAAACACCTGCATTATGTGTTACACCCAGAAACCCATACCTAGCATGGTCACATGGAAAATTTGGCGAGTTGTAGTCCATAAATTGCTTTTATGAACTTTGGTTATAGTGGAAGAACATGGGCGAATAACTCTAGGACTTTCTTTAGAATAGGAATAATGACATCTAGAGCAGTAGGGCTGTCTGCATTCCCTCTTTGATCTGCCCCACAGATGCAAATAACTGAGCCTCCAGGTTCGCCATTGCATAAAGCAAGGAGGGATTGTGCTATTATAATGTGGCTCACAGAGGTCTTTTCTGTGGCTCTTAGGCTTGCCATATCCCTCCTGCCAGCGGGACATTCCCGGTTTTTCACCACTAGGGGGCGACCCTGCACGGTTTCCTCCTTGACTCAGCTTTTTCCCGGTTTGAGGAGGTTGCTGCCAGACTCAGGAAGAGCCTTCAGGGCCAGGAGGTGAGGAGGAGGAGGAGGAGGCATCGCTTGGGAACAGAGCCTCTTGCTGGTGGAAGGGAGGAGGCTGCGATGATCAGGAAAAGCAGGGGCTCCTCCGGATGGTCCTGGCCACTTCCCTTGGGTCCATCCCTCCCTCCCTCCTCCTCTTCCTTTCAGAGCAGCCACAGCCGAGGTGAGCTGCTCATTCAAACTCCCTGGCTTTTCTCTCCCCCCGCTGCACTTTGAGACCCCTTTAACTGCCAAAGCTCAATGCTCTCGAATTCTGGTGTCTGTGAGGCATTTGGCCTTCTCTGTCAGAGAGCTCTGGTGCCACAATAAACTACAGTTCCCAGGATTCCATAGCACTGAGCCCTGGCAGTCAAAGCAGTGTGTTTTGGACACAGAGATCCAGTCCCTAGCTTTTATATCTCTCACACACACTGCAGGAATAATAACCCACTTTGAGACTGCTTTAACTCAATGGTAAGGAATCCTGGGAATGCTAGTGTTTGGGAGACATTGAGACTTCTCTGTCAGTGATGGCTTTGAGGCCACAACAGACTACAATTCCCAGGATTCCCCAGCACTGAGCAGTCTCAAACTGGAGCATTTCCTCAGTGTGGATGCACCTGGGGAGGAATTCTGGGCACTGCAGTTCAACTACGTTTGGAGGGTTATGGGACTCCCTGTCAGAGATAGCTCTGGGGCCACAGTGTACTACAATTCCCAGCATTCCCCAGCACTAACCCAGGACAGTTAAGTCACTCTCAAACTGGATTATTTCCTCAGTGTGGATGCAGCTTTGGTGAGGAACTCTGGGCATTTCAGTCCAGCATTGTTTTATTTCTGCAGTGTATTTTGGACCAGAGACAAGGTGACCAGGCATCCTCCTCCTTTTCCAGAACATGTCCTCCATTTGGATCATGGCTAAGAAGCATGGATTTATAATTACATGGGTGTTTGTAGCTTTTATTTTTGGTCATGTCCTACATTTTTTGCTTGAGGGCCCTACATTTTGAGGAGAGGGCATTGGTCACCTTGGTCAGAGAGCTTTACAGGGGGTTTAACTGCCATTTTGCTGTGGTGCTGGAACAAACCACCATTCCCAGAATGCCACAGCATTCAGACAAGGCAGTTAAAGTGATCTCAAACCAGATTATTTCTCCAGTGTAGATGCAGCCCAAGCCTTTTGCTTTTCTTATGCCTGAGATTTCAAAGCCCAGCCCTGGCAGCACAACAAACTACAAATCCAAGATTCCATAGGATGGAGTGATGAGAGTGAAAGCAGTGTCAAACTGCTTTAATTCTGCAGTGTGGCAGCAGCCTAAGTGTGCCTAATGCAGTTCTTAACATGGTGCACCTCTTGCCTACAGAGTCTCACAAGACTTTTTTGTTTAACAACTTGTACCCATTAACTCCATTTCATGTCTCCTTTATTTAGTGGGGTGGAATACAGACAAAACAAGTCAAAATGAAGAAAAACCAAAGTCCCTTGACCAAGTACACACTTCTGAGAAGTATAGTTGGTGCAAGACACCTGAAACCGAGGGCAAATCCACTTTTTGTTTAACCATGTTTGATACGCATAGCCATGTTAACCCATGTTCAGTGTTAAACTCAAAGGGTTTGGTTATGGAATAAGCCTCTGAAATATGCAAGAGGCAATGTTAAAATAAAGCCATGTTCAATGCCCAAATGTGCTGTTTGAAATGGGGAGAGGGGGCTGGCCAGAAAGGAAAGTCCATTTCTGCCATCTGTCTAGGAATAATGCCCAAATGTCCTCCATTTTGATCATGCCTAAGAAACATGAATTTATATTAACATTTCTAAAAAAGCATCAATTTTTGCGTGTCCTCCATTTTTAAAAAATGTGTCCTACATCTGAAACTGTTGTCCTACATTTGTCCCGGTTTGGAGGTCCTGACTTATGGCAACCCTACTCTCCATCAGTGTCACCCAATCAATAAGGAGGAAAAGGGATTGCTAAAAGATTTTTAGAGCCGAACTCCAAGAGACATTTCTCCAATGATACATGCCTTCACACAACATGCCCCTTTGAAAGATCCAAAACAGTGATTATAGAGAAACTGGAAGTAACCAGAGCAACAGTTGTAGTTTGGCAAAAATCACATGATGTGGCTACTGGGAGGCAATGGGAGCCAACAACTGAGCATATCTAGTCCTCAGAGTCACTATAGCTGCCCAGACTCTTCTAGAGGAAGTCAGAGAATGTGGAAGACCATTAAGTGAGTTAGAGATTTCTTTTCTTTTCTTTGATGGGATTCTGGGGCTTTTATCTGACCCTATTACTTTAAGCAGAGACTTCTCTGCAAGTTGGTTGGCCTTTTTAATTCAAAATAAGAACTTTTGCTAATCCTCAGTATGTTTTGCAAGTTGAACTCCTGGAGTCTGAAGAAAGCACTGCAGAATTCTCTGGCACTTACTTTAAATACTGGCAAGTTGCAAGCCACAGTTGTAAACTTAACATTGAAGTTTTATTGGTGATTTTATATGTGTTCACTTTGGATATCTGTGTTTTATAATGAAGTATAAATCTTTTAAAGTAACTTTCTACTACCTTTCTTTTGAGTATTCCTGAAGCTGTGCACAATAAATTATATTAAAAAGATCGCTTTAAATAAACTTTAAAAACCAGTTTTAATTAACCAAAGCCCAAATACTATAATAGAGTTTGGTTATGAGACATGCAGAAAGATCTCTGCTTAATATCTCAAATTCTAAGATGGCTTATCCAAGGGGGAGGCAGTCTGAAATTGTTCATACTATTGTGTAGAAATATAATAAAAACATGCTTATATATATTTATGTGTGGGAGACACACTATGGTGGATTCTTGTGGGGGACATGTTATGATGAGGACTAGTCAGATGAGTTTCTGTGCTGCAGAATTCATCAATGTATTGTTGTTTCCTCCTTGCCATCTCTAGCTAACAGAATCAGTTGGCAGGTGATGGGAAGGACCCTCCTGTGCCTGAGACTTTGAACAGCACCTGCCAGTTAGAGTACCATGTTTGACAGACTACCACTTTGATCTGGTGCAATGCAATTTCTTATATTCCTTCCTAATGTATTTCTCAAAAATTTTGGACTTGGGACTTTTTATGCTTAGTAGTCATCTGTGCTACTACCCTGGGGGTTTTTGTTTATTTTATGTACTTGTCTTTAAAATGTATAGGCCACCTTTCTATGAAATATTCAGTGTCAATTTAATTGAGGACAGAACAATATACAATATTAAAAACAAGGTAATAGAAACAAAGTAAGACCAATAATGACCTTGAAAAGCCAAAAATACTACACAGAAATCTAAAATAAAAACGGTAGGAACAGAACAGAAAATATACTTTTTTGGATTGCAGTTCATAGAATCATAGAGTTGGAAGAGACCACAGGGGCCTTCCAGTCCAACCCCCTATTTGCTTGAAATCCAATTTGCACCTCCGATATATACCCGCCTAGCAACTGAATCCATCTCAACCAGAGTAAACCCACAGAATTAATAGAATTTACACTGATATTGACTTAACTAAGGGGCTCTCCAGACAGCCCCAAAGGGACAGGCTGGAGGCGCCCAATTTCCCTCCAGAGGGACGCCACAGCAGCCAAACTGCACGGCATCCCTCTGGACCAAAAAGAAACCGGAAAAAACAGAATCTCTTGGGAATTTGAATCCTTTAGCTTGTGTTCTAGTCTGTAGAGCAGCAAACAAACTTCCTCTACATGACTTCCTTTCAGATATTTAAAAAAGCCTGTCTTGTCACCTCTCAGCCTGCATTTCTCCATGCTGTACATAGCCAGCTACCTAAGTTGTTTCTCATAGAGCTCAGTTTCTAGATGTTTGATAATCTTGTTGGTTGTTCTCTTCCAAACTCGAACTAGACACAGTAGTCCAGTTGACATCTGACAAAGCAGAGTAGAGTGGCACTACTTCACTTAAACTGGACACTATTCTCCTTTTTCATGCAGCCCAGAATTGCACTGGCTTTTTTGGCTGCTGCATCATGTTTATTGACTCATGTTTAGCTTGTTGGCTGCTAGGATCATTACATCCTTTTCACATGCACTGCTTTCAAGCTAGATATCACCCATCCTAAATTTGTGCATGTAATTTTTCCTGCCAGGACATAGTGCCTTACGTTTATTCTTGTTGAAATTCATAATTTTTTTTTTTTAGTTTTGTCTCAGCTCTTAATCTGGCAAAGACATTTTGTATTCTGTTCCTACCTCTGAGGTAGAATTCAAAGATATAGTTGTGTTAATCTGTAGAATCGGTATGTAGAGAGATCTTGTAGCACCTTCAAGATTCACTGAAAGAAAGAAATTGGCAGCATGAGCTTTCCTAGACATTTTGGCCCTCTGGGGTGTTAGCTACCCTGCCATTTTGTCTCATCTGCATATTTGATAACATTGCATTTATTTCAATTGGATTGAGAGGCTGTTCAAACAGCCCCGAAGAGGCGGCATGGAGCTGCCTCTGTTTCAGCCAGATTCGGGCCATAGCAACCGCACGCCACAGCCCCGACCTGACCTTTCCAGGGTGACATTGTTGTGGCTTGGCGGTGCTCCTTTGGTGCTGTGTTGTATGGACACAGTGCCGGAGGAGCACCATGATGCCACATGCCACGTGGAGCAGCGCATGGCATCATGGCACCCTGGGGGAGGATTCAGGACATGTGTCATGTGGACATGACACCCCAACTCTGCCCCCAGGCCGGCCTTAATGGATGGTTTGAACAGGACCTTAGTTTCCAGAGTGTCCTGCCTGAATGAAAGTGGCCATGCTAGCTGGGGAATCTTGGGAGATGTAGTCAACAAAGTATGTTTTCCAGAATGTGAACAGGAGCATAAAACAATTTAAGGAATTTAAGGACTGTAATCTATAAAAACTAACAGAAAGACAGAAGTGTGACGATCACACTTTCCTATTGGGGCTGCCACCAAAACTATGTGACACAACCCTTTCTTATGGTGGTCTTTCTCCTATAGTAGCGTGTGTTTGTGTTATTCACTCAGGCCAAGCAGGTTTTAAAACAAAGATAAAAGTTTATTGAAATAACAGAAGTATATTAAATATCTTTTATGTACAGGTGTTATTGTATCTTTACTTGGCAAAGTGGTTACAGATTTTCCCTATCCTTCCTCTCACTATTAACCCAAAGTAAACCAGTCAGGTTCTGCAATCCCTCAGGATCATAAGAACCCCAAATCCCCTTCCTAGAGCTTGGTTAACTCCGAGTCTCTTAACTTTAGACTCTTTCTAGATATAGTCCCTCTCTGGACTTATCAAAATAGGTCAGGTTATAAGCCTCTCACCCTAGAATCAAACCTCAGTCCCCCTCTGGAACTCCTAGAACTGTGTCCGCTCCCTGGACTCAACAGAGCGCTATCTGAAGCTTTTAACTGTCACCCTTCAAACTGTCAACAATCCAACTGTCACATGGAATGTTCAAAAATCCCAGCCCAGTTTCTATTGGCTGGTCCTTAGCTGTCGTTTGATTGGTCATCCAGGTGTTCCGTACTCCACAGGAAGGTGCAAACTACCCAGAGCTTGACAATTCCAATGTGGGAAGGCTTTCCAGTTAATGTTTACTTATGGTTTCAGAACCAAACATACTAAAAATCCTGAAATAACTTGATGTGCACTGCTAACAGCTCAGACTGCGGTGACAGTAGTATGAATACTTTCCTGTGTTAAGAATACTATTTTTCTTATTCATTTTGCTATTCTTGAGTACAAGGTGCTAACCACTTTGGCTGGCACAGCTTTAATGCATATAGCCTAACATTGCTATCCTTTCCACCAAAGTCTGGAAGTGTTTGTGTCAAGCCATATAACTCCCTGGCAAATGGGCAAAGCAGCCAATGGAGTAGGATGGTGGAGAGAATGGTGCTACATTCTGCTCAGTAATCCCAGCTCAATCCGTCTCCTGCTTTGCATAGTGGCAGTGCTATGCTTTTCACAGCCTCTGACCATTTGTATTTCTATAGGTTCACCATCAGCACAGTGGTGAAAGTAATTCACCTGAAAAGACAAGCAACATTGCCTAGCAGAGTGAGTGAATCTTAGCTTTTTCCATTTCTGCCTACGCAGGGAATTTTCATCTCAGTCTGATAGCACTTGTTGTTTGCCTTCAAGTCCTTTCCAACTGATGGTGACCTTATCACAGGGCTTTCTTGGCAAAGTTTATTCAGAGGGATTTGCTTTTGCCTTCCTCTGAGGCTGAGGAACTTATTGCACACATTTTGTCCCAATTATGGGCACAGGAAGGAGACACTCACGGTTGTGTGAGACCAAGAAAAAACGTATTTTACCGCCCACCAAAGTGTCCTCAAAATGGCCTCATTCTGTGGCCAGGCTCCAAGCCGTTGCCGTTTAGGACTAAGGTGCGTCCTTTGTCTTGGTTGGAAGTCTTCCTTTCAAGCCAAAGGACGCATCTCAGCACTGAATGGTAATGGCTTGGCGCTGGGTGACGAAATGAGGCCATTTTGAGCACACTTTGGTGTGTGGTAAAATGTGTTTTTTTCTCAGCCCCGAGCAGCCCCAAGCATCCGCTTCCCGTGCCCACAACGGGGAGGGGGAGAATGTGTGCAATAAGGTACTGAGAGGGTGTGATTTGCCCAAGGTTTCAATAGTTGAGGTTTCAGTGGTTGTGCAGGGATTTGAACACTGGTCTCCAGAGCCATAATCCAACATTCAGACGACTATACCATGCTGGCTCTCACCCAGTGTTGTAAGCTAGACTTTTTATTATTGTTGTGGTGGCAATGTAAGGAAGCACAGGAATGCTGGTCTAAAATTCATTCCCTGATTATACAAATTCTGGAAACTAATGTTATTAAAGATCCTAAGATCTATCTCTTAAATATGGTTGAAGATACAAATATGCAGAGAAAGCATGGAAAACTACTATTTTATATGGTCTGTACGGCTAGAATGGTATATGCTTTAATGTGCCCTAAATGCAGTACCTTACATTTCTCCGTATTGAATTTCATTTTATTAGCTTTGGCCCAGCTTTCTAGTCTATTCAGATCATCTTGAATTTTGATCCTGTCCTCTGGGGTATTAGCTACTCCCCCTAGTTTGGTGTCATCTGCAGATTTGATAAGTATGCCCCCAATTTTGTCCTCCAAGTCATTGATAAAGATGTTGAATAACACTGGGCCCAGGACAGAGCCCTGTGGGACCTCACTGGTCACTTCTCTCCAGGATGAAAAGGAGCCATTGTTGAGCACCCTTTGGCTTTGGCCAGTCAACCAATTACAAATCCATGTAACAGTTGCCTTGTCTAGCCCACATTTTACAAGCTTGTTTGCAAGAATGTCATAGGGTAGCTTGTCAAAGGCCTTACTGAAATCAAGATATACTATATCCACAGCATTCCCTTCATCTACCAGGCTGGTAATTTTATCAAAAAAGAGATCAGGTTTGTCCGGCATGACTTCTTTCTCTGAAACCCATGTTGACTCTTTGTGATTACGGCATTGCTTTCTAGATGTTCACAGACTCTCTGTTTAATGATCTGCTCTAGAATCTTTCCTGATATAGATGTCAGACTAACTGGATGATAATTGTTGGGATCCTCCTTTTTACCTTTTTGAAGATGGGGACAACATTTGCCCTCCTCCAGTCTGCTGGGACTTCTCCTGTTCTCCAGGAGTTTTCAAAGATTATTGCCAATGGCTCTGATATTACATTTGCCAGCTCTTTTAATACCCTTGGATGTAGTTCTTCTGGTCCTGGAGACTTAAATTCATTTAGATTAACAAGATATTCCTCTTCTATCTCTTTACTTATTCTGTGCTGAAATTCCCCTAATCTGTCCTCTGCTCCATTATCCTCAGGTTGAGCCTCAGGTCGAGGCAAAGAAGGTGTTTGGTAATTCTGCCTTTTCTCTATTCCCTGTTAGCATTTTGTCATCTTCTCTGCGCAGTTGCCCTACCATTTCCTTCTTCTTTGCTGCAGACATATCCAAAAAACTCCATTTAATTGTTTTTAACCTCTCTAGCAAGCCTGAGTTCATTCTGTGCTTTAGCTTTTCTGACTTTACCCCTACACAGGCTAGCTATTTGTTTGAACTCCTCTTTGGTGATTTCCCCATTTTTCCATTTCTTATACATGTTCCATTTAAAACTTAGCTCAATTGAAAGTTCTTTAGTCATCCATCCTGGTTTCTTGAGACACCTCCCATTTTTCTTCCTCATTGGAACTGTTTGAAATTGTGCCTTCAGTATCTCCCTTTTGAGAAAGTCCCATCTGTCTTGAAATCCCTTCTCTTTTAGTATTCCTGACCATGGGATCACCCCTAGTATTTCTCTAAGTTTACTGAAATCCGCTCTCCTAAAGCCTAGAATGCGTGTCTGACTATGCCTGGCTTTTCCTTTCCATTGTATAACAAACTCCAGGAGAACATGGTCACTTCCACCTAATGATCCCACCACTTGCACCCCATTAACTAGGTCATCCTTGTTGGTTCGGATCAGATTCAAAATAGCTGCCCCCTTGTTGCACCTCTTCCACCTTTTGGATAATGAAACTATCTCCAAGGCAAGTGAGGAATTTGCTAGACCTTGAGGATTTGGCTGAGTTTGAATTCCAGCAAATATCAGGATAGTTGAAGTCCCCCATCACTACTACAGCTCTCTTTTCTGAGTGTATGGTCATCTGTTCTAGAAAGGCATCATCAAATTCCTCAGTCTGACTCGGGGGTCTGTAGTAGACTCCCACAATAATATTCTTGTTGTTTCTCTGCCCTTTAATTTTTATTCAGATACTCTCCACCTGGCTTCCACGATTGATGTCCTGGATCTCTTCACTGGTGTAAATGTTCCTGACATATAAGGCTATTTCTCCTCCTTTCCTGTTTGGCCTATTTCTCTTGAAAAGGTTATACCACTCTATTCCTACATTCCAATCATGAGACTCATCCCATCAAGTTTAAGTGATATCTATTATATTATATTTGCTTTGTTGCACTAGGAGTTCAACTTCATCTTGCTTATTTCCCAAATTCTATGCATTAGTGTAGAGATATTTAAGATCATGTGTTCCCTTTACTTGCTGCCTGTGCAAACATTTTTTCTCCCACTGTTGGGTCCTTGCACTGTTTGTCTTGTTCACTCTATGACAGTTTGGCTATTTTCTCCATCCCTGCTGTCTCCCTCCCCCACATAACTCAGTTTAAAGCCCTCCTGATCAAATTCTTGAGACTACTGGCAAAAATGTTTCTGCCAACTGGTGTGAGATGCAACCCATCCCTTGCCAGAACTCCCTCCTCATGGAACCTCAGTCCATGATCCAAGAATCCAAACCATTCTTGGTGGCACCATCTACAGAGCCAGTTGTTTACATCCACTATTTTCTTCTCCCTTCCTGGACCATGCCCTTCGACTGGGAGAAGAGATGAGATGACAACCTGTGCATTCACCTCTTTCAACTTCCTACCCAAAGCCTCATAATCCCTTATGGTATTCTGAAGGCTGTGCCTTGCAGTATCATTGGTTCCCACATGAACCAAAATAAAGGGATAATGGTCAGTGGGCTTGACAAGTCTTGTCAGCCTCTCTGTCACATTACAGATCTTTGACCCAGGGAGACAACACATCTCCCGAGACATCTTGTCAGGCCTGCAAACCACTGGTTCAGTGCCTCTCAGCAAGGAGTCCCCCACGACCACCAAACGCCTCCTTAGCAGCGACTGTTCCCTTTGGTGGTAATCCCAGGGTCCCCTGTTCTGTCCCTGAAGTCTGTGCCTGCAGCTCTTCCTCATCATCTCTGATAACAGAGATTCAAATTGATTGTGTAGCTGCAATCTCCCAGAATGTTCCCTGGTTTTCCTAGTTCTGTGTGTGACTTTCCTCCAGCCATCTACTTCTATAGTATGTGAAGTGACCTCCTCCTCCCCAGCAACCTTCTCTGTGTGTTTCCCATTCAGGACCATCTGGTCCGTTCTGGTCAGGAAAACCTATTGCTCCCAATGATGCTGAAGTGTAGCTACCTGGGCCTCCAGCTGCTGTACTTTCTCTTCTAAGAGGGCTACCAACTTGCACTTAGTGCAGGTGAAGTTCCCCACATCTCTAGGCAAGCATACAAACATCCCACAAGTGTTGCAGGTGACTGCAGCAGGGCCTTCAGTGTCCATACGGAAAAGTCTTAAGGAGGCACTGAACAAGACTGTGGGCTTCCCCTGCTAAACACCAGTGTAAAGAACCCCTGTGGGCCTCTGTTAAAGAGCTCAATCAACTGAGACTCTAGTTATGTACAGCACTCCTGGCTACTAGCTAGTTCAGAGGCAAATCTCTGATGCACTTCCTCTGAGCAAAGTTCCCACAAGCCCCTTAAGGAAAACAGGGAAAAGAAAATGTGAAAAATTTAAGGAGCCCTGCCTCCAACAATGTTCCCAGGTCAGCTTTTCCTCTGTTCTCCAAAACCTCCTTGACTATACAAGAAAAATTCAAAATTCAGCAGCAGCCCAAGTTTAAAAGTTTAGATCTCACCCAGCACAAGGACAAAGACCAGCCTTTCCTCCTTGGAGAAATTAACATTGGAGGTTAAAGCTGTATGATTACATGCAAATGGACAAATCAACTTACATTATTAAGTGGAAAATGATGGACGATTTCTATAAGACTTCGGAACCTTTTATAGTCTATATCAAATGAGTTAATGGTAACTATACAGGTTTTATACTTACTTAAAATACTGAATATGATTATTTGGGATAGTGTAAAATGGGATATAGAGGAAAAATATCATGTGTAATAATAACAAGACTGACTTTTATAATAAAGATGATGATGGTTCTTTCGAAAAATGACTAACCACTTTGGGAATAGATTTTATAATTGTTCAGAGAAGAAGATTTTAAGAAAAATAAAAAATATAGAGATGATGCAAAGACTTATAAGAGGAAGTAAACACAATGGCAAGCTATGTGAAATGTGGATATTGAATATTACTATCTATGGATGTAATGGAAAACACAAGAAGATATAACAGATTTAGACAGTAATACTAAATGTATTGAATTTTATTATTGTCATGACTAATAAAAATATTTTTTAAAAAATAGAAGTATAATGTCTACATCGAGGGAAGTAATCATGCCACTCTACTCTGCTTTGGTCAGACATTACCTGGAATACTGTATCCAGTTCTGGGTATAACAATTCAAGGATATTGACAAGCTGGAGCATGTCTAAAGGAGAGTAACCAAAGTGGTGAAAGTTCTGGAAACCATAAAGCCCTATGAGGCAAGACTTAGGGAGCTGGGTATGTTTAGCTTGGAGAATAGAAGGTTAAGATATGGCATGATAGCCAAACTCCTACTAGACCATGCTTGTTTTCTGCTGCTCTAGAGAATAGGACATGGAGCAGTGAATTCAAACTACATGAAAAGCGATTCCACCTCAACATTAGGAGGAACTTCCTGACAGTAAGGGCTGTTTGAGAGTGGAACAAACTCCCTCGGAATGTAGTGGAGTCTCCTTCTGTGGAGGCTTTTAAACAGAAGCTGGATAGCCATATGTTGTGAATGCTTTAATTGTGTGTTCTTATGGTTGAGGGTTGGACTGAATGATTCTATGATTCCGACTCTGTGATTCTATGATACTGAACAATTTTATGTTCAGTCTCCAGTAGCTTCAGTTAAACAACAGCTGAGTCAGTAAAGACAGAAAACACTTGCAATCTTGTAAAACCTTGGCCAAGAAATGACTTATTTGATGTAAGGCAGATTCATACATACTAGACTGTATAGATTCATTCGTACTAGAGTGTTCTAGTACAGCCTTCCTCAACCTGGAACCTCCCAGCATCCTCACCTAGCATGACTATTCTCCAGGCTGAGGTGGTTGTTTTGCCAGATCACGGTGTAAAAACAGAACTTGATACTTTGTTCCCTTCTCCTACTGTTTTCAGTCAAGTTCCGGGAGTTCTTCTGGAGAATTAAATGTTGAGCTTAATGGCCAGAACATAAATTATTATTTAATATTTTGAAAATGTTTGATAGTGAAGGATTTTACCTCTATTCAGTGTGTTGGTCTACGTTGGTCTCTTCATCCAGAACTTAAATTGGATCGATTATCCAATTTAATCTTCTTGACTAATGCCCCAAAGGCAGTTTCACTGGCATAAGGCAGAGTCCTGGTTTCACTTGTATTAACTTCCAAAAAACAATCTTGGTTCACTGCATTCAATTACCTTTCATACAGTATACTTTTTGTACTATTTTTATTCTCCAGCTTGTCTAGCCCTGCAGTTTTTTAATCATACTTTCATGACCCATATGATATTTCATATAAAATTTATTGCCTGTAACTCACTTATTTGGTTTTTATTGGTTCTTCTCTCACCCACTCCAAACCAGAAACATTTAAACATGCATATATACCTTTGTGACTTCTTTGTATATATCAATGGCCTGAGATAAAATTTCAAAAGAGAAACTGGATTGAAGAATTTGCATAACAATGATCTGGGATACACATACAATCATTTCAATGAGTATCCCAGCCTCTATTGCAACCTTTCTGAACATGTCTCCCACCACATTAAAGGATAACACTGCATTCTTTAGGTGTGTGCAGTCGGCCCTCCATATCCAGGGATTTTTCATCCATGGATCCAGGCATCCAGCCGTGCAACTATTTCATAAATATATAAATTCCAAAAATCAAACCTTAACTTTGCCATTGTATATAAGGGATACCATTTTACTATCCATTGTATTTAATGGTACTTGAACATCCACAGATTTTTGGATCCATGGGAAGTTCTGGAACCAAACCCCAGCAGATAACAAGGACCCACTGTATAAACTACCCTTCAAAAGTTATCAGAACAATAAACAATGAATGTAACCATTCCATTTAATAAAGTGCAGTAATAAAAAAATTAGAAAATGCTGGCCTAAATTCAATTGTTAGTCCACTAACAATTGGAGGGAGACTGAATGAACAGGAGCTTAGTAAGTCAACATTTATCTGAATTTCATTAATTCAATGGGCTTTCTCTTACTCTCCCTTTGCAATCACTTGTTCTTCCAATAACATTTTTAAAAATCATATTTAATTTTTTACTGTATTTATAACTTGGTTAACTTTCTGTTCTAATGCCACTTACAATCTAATTCCACTTACAAGAAATGTCTTTCAGACCCATAAATGTAAAGATCATCTTGATGAAAAAAGATTATAAGATGGGTAGAAGGTTGAGAGAAGACAAAGACAGGAAGTTGAAGGAATCCATGCTATTCTTTTAGCCAGTTTGCCTTTTTTGCTTCCCAAGATTTAAGTGTGGTTATCCCCACCCTAAAGGGTATTTTTCTGAGGACTGTAGCTTGAATCATATTGGTTGTGTTTGCTTATTATTGAATAATAGATACCTTCTGTCTATTGAATAATAGATATCTTGTGTCTAGCCAATCCATCTGCCTTGGTCCAGGCCTCAGAGGAAGAGAAGAATGCTGGACCTGATCCCCTGCCCCCCTCACCATTCCCTTCTCCTTTTGTGTTGTGTCTTTTTAGATTGTAAGCCTGAGGGCAGGGAACCGTCTATTATCCCCTCTGTTGTAAGCCGCCCGGATTCCCAGCGATGGGTGGCAATAAATGCATCCTAATTATTATTATTATTATTATTATTATTATTATTATTATTATTTAGGATTGCCAGTAAATTTCAGGGACCCACCAATTTGTAATCTGACCCATACTTCTCCCTTTTCTCACAGAATCTAGGGGCATGTCTAGACGGACCTAATGAACCAGTTTCCCCCTGCCCTTGCATTGCCTTGTCTTCACAATGCAGGGCCATAGGCCTGATTTGACTGCGGATTATCTTCATGAGGGAAGGACACTTCTGCATCCTTGAAGTAATTTTCAGTTCTTAGGAAACCTCTGCATAAAAATGATGCAGACAGCTCCCCTCAAAGTTCCCCCCCCCATCATGCTTTCTCACAGAGCCCCAAGTGCAAGTCTGAAGCAATGGCAAACAATAACTCTAATGAGCAATCAGAAAGTATAGGACATGTTGCATGTGTGATCACTACTGATGCAGAATTTGATTTAGGCTGCATTATGGCACAATACAGACATTTAGCTGCCTTATCTCCCCGTGCTATGAAGCTGACATTAAGTAAAATATCTAAGGCGCATTACAAATGCGCCGAAAGTACATGCTCTGCGCATACTAGGGTTAGAAAGGGGCGTCTATTCTATTTTTAAAAAATTATTTTATTAAGCAAACAATATAAACACATACAACATTTATACAACAACTCGCATTACATATAACAAATAACAATTCAATCCCCCCACCCCCCATAACCAGCCCCCATCATTCTCATAATCATACCTTCCTTCTTCCTTCCATACCTTCAATCATTCGACAAATTAAAAA
>NC_056531.1:8221318-8241686 GCF_019175285.1 Sceloporus undulatus
GAATGCGGAAATAAATTCAGAACCTAATTTAGGGTTTCTTAACAATCTTTTATCTTTATTTCTTATATGTGTTTCTAATAGAATATCTATTCTAGATGCCCCTCAACCCTAGTATGCGCAGAGCGCGTACAAAATGGTGCTGCCCTTCCACATGGGCACCGCCATCTTGACGTAGCAGACGCGTAGCGTCCACACGTCACACAGTACAAATGACATCGCGAGTGCACTATTGGCGCCTCGTGACGTCATAAGCGGGCCACAATTAGAAGCGCCATTTTGGGGCTTCTTTTTTGTGGCGCGGAGGAGCCACGCGGTTTGGATGCTGGGGCTTCTCCGCGCTGCAAATGACGGCGCCGGCAGACCACCGATTTCTGGTGGTCTGTAACATGCCTAAATGTCACAAGGGACACCAGCTACAGCAGTAGCAGCTATTTGGTTTGTAGTCCGTTATGCACATTAGGAAAGCAAACCACATTTTGGAGATTATTGCCAGTTGGATGTTCACATCTGAGGGACTGAATATCAGATTTCAGTATATTCAAACAAGCAGCTTGTGATAAGTTTCTTAAAGCCCATGTCAGCCTAAATGACAAAAAGCCTTGCCCATGCCAGTCTTGCAATAGCAATAGCAAGTACAGTTCTATACAGCTTACCAGTGCACTTAAGCACTCCTTACAATGTTGTTGTTATTATTATTATTCTTTATTTATATAGCACTGTAGATTTGCACAGCACTGTACATAAAAACAATAAATATATAAGAGTAAACCTGCCTATGGTGTACAATCTAAGAAATAATAGGATAATACATATAAAATACATAGCAATACAGGAAATGGTTCAATAAAACAGGCAACAAAAAAGAACATCAAATAGCAAATGATAATCATACAATGCCTGGGAACGCTTCTCTGAACAGGATGGTCAGAGCGGTGGGCGGATGTGATAATGCGTGCAGCTGAATGCTGAACAGAAATTAAAGGATGGAGGTGGGAAAGAGGAAGCTCAGGCAGGAGGATGTTACAGAAATCAAGTCGTGATACCACTAGGGCATGGACCAGAATCTTGGCAGTAGAGGCGGAGAGATAATGTGTAAGCTAATTACCCCAATAAACTTGGTATTCATTTCAGCGACCTACGGAAGGATGCCAGCTGACTCGACCCTGACCCCCTGGCTGGTATTGAACTCACAACCTTGTGGTTTATGAGTGAGTGACTGCAGTACAGACATTTAACCACTGCGCCACCAGGGCTATACTAGCTTCCACGCAAAACCAAGGTGATCTGGGCACAGCGCTAATGTTGCCAGCACTGAAGGGTATAAGTGGGCATCGGTTGTCTCATATTAATAAATGATTGATTGATGCAAACAAGGAAAGGTGGCAATGGTCTCAGTGAATTCCTAAAAATAACATTCATGTCCATGTTTTCTCTAAAACAGAGTTCATAGGTTAAAAGAATAGCACAAGAGCAGTCAGCAGAGATGAAACCAGGGCTAGGGAGTAGCAGTAAGGAGTAAAGGAATAAGAGGTTTTTACAGGAGTAGGAATAAGAAGTAACAAATATATTTGTTACTCCTTATTCCTGTTACTTTATTGTACATGCAAACACCAAAGAACTATTTTATTATATTGCACTGGGGAACGGACTGTGAGGCAAAGAGAGACACTTACTCACACGACAGCCTTGCAAAACAACCAGGGCCTTTCCTCAGGGCTGTGGAGTAGGAGTAGGAGTAAGGAGTAAAGGAGTAAGAGGTTTTTACAGGAGTAGGAGTAACATTAAGAAAAAATGTCTTATTCCAGAGTAGGACAAGGAGTAACCCCAAAATCACCACTACTCCCCAGCCCTGGATGAAACCAACATGATGGGCAAGTCTGCAGGCACTAGGAGAGTGTTCTGAGATCCTGCAAGATCTGTTTTCTAGTCGCCACTTGCTGAACCTCAAATGATGGGAGGCGCCTGAAGCAAGGTCTTCGTTATAAGGGCAAAAACATGTAGTGATTTGAGGTTAGGAAGGTTACACTTTCGACTGCAGCTCCCAGAATCCCCCAGCTAGCACAGTCATTGGCTTTTAAAGGTCAAAATTGACATGCTGAGCATAGAAATAAGCTAGAAGCAGGCACAGTTGGTAAAACACTGACATGCTATGGTCAAATCAGTCTCTTAGTTCTGTTTTGGTTTAACTGCAGTTTCAGAAACATGTTATTGTACAGTATTTTGTTTCAACAGTGAATACCGCCACATCTCTGAAAATGATGAGGCCAATATATTTTTCAATGGGCAAAGGTTTAGACATAATTGAGATACTGCTCAATTAATAATAATAATAATAATAATAATAATAATAATAATAATAATATGTTTTATTTATATACCGCTATTCCAAGATCATAGTGGTGAACAGCAAGTAAGCTAATTAGCAAGTAAGCTAATTTGCCCCCAACAGTCTGGGTACTCATTTTAGCGACCTCGGAAGGATGCAAGCCTGAGTCGAGCTTGGGCCCTTTTGCTGGTCTTGAACTCGCAACCTTGTGGCTTTGAGTGAATGGCTGCAGTACAGGCATTTAACCACTGCGCCACCATTAGCCCAATAGGCTTAGTGTTGTTGTTGTTGTGTGCCATCAAGTCATGTCCAACTTATGGCAACACTTGTGGGGTTTTCTGGGGCTGAGAGTATGGGACTCACTCAAGGTCAGGTTTTCATGGCCAAGCAGGGAATCGAACCCTGGGGGTCATTCACACTACCTTTTACCCCGATTCCCAAACCAGTTTAAAACTGGGTAGTTCATAAAGGAATAGGATTCAGAAGAAGAGATATTAGAAGAGAAGCATTGAGACAAGAAGAACGAGATATAACGATAGGGGAAATTTATTAATTTGGAAATTTAAGTGTTTAGCATATAATATTAATAATATTAATAATAATAATAATAATAATAATAATTTATTTATATATATCCCGCTTCTCCCTACAGATTGGTGATGGAAAGGTTAATAACCAAAATAAATGGAAAGAAAGGAATACAGGGCTTGAAAAAGAAAAAATATGTTTACAAGACATTGGCTTTTACCGATGACCTGGGGGTTATCCTAAATAACCCATGTGACATTGCAGAAGAACGGGTTAAAACAATTGAAGAATTTGGAGAGGCAACAGGTTTTTAAAATTAACAGAGACAAATCGACTATTATTCCAAAAAACATGAAAGAAAATGAAGAACAAGATCTAAGCAAAAAAACGGGTATTAAAATACAAAAAAAATGTGAAGTATTTAGGAATAAACATATCAAAGAACTCAATAGAATTATATGATAAAAATTACAAAAAATGTGGAATGAAATTAGAAAAGACTTGGCAAATTGGAACAAACTAAATTTATCATTATTAGGCAGAATATCTACAATTAAAATGATACGTTTACTCAAATTTTTATTTCTATTTCAAATGCTACCAATTATTTCAACAGATAAAACCTTTAAAGAATGGAACAAAGAGATTTCTAAATTTATATGAAGTGGAAAGAAACCAAGGGTAAGATTGAAAGTTTTAAAGGACTAAGAGAGAAAGGTGGCTTGGGTGTCCCCAATTTGAGACTATATTTTGAGGCCTGCGCTTTCACATGAGTGAAAGATTGGATAACTTTAAAAAATAAAAGATTATTAGAATTAGAGGGTGATGATTTGAAATTTGGTTGGCATACCTATTTACAATATGGAAAAGTTTAGGCAAACAAATTTTTTAATAATCACTGTATTAGAAAACCATTACTTAAGGTCTGGAATAAATATAAAGAAAAAATGTATAGGAAATATTGAACTAGATATCACCCCAGGAAGCTTTTTATATAAGAGAGATGTTTGGCACAAAAAATTGGCTTACATATAAAACAATTATTAATAGACATGGGAAACACTGGTGTATAAAAACCAAGGAAGAACTACAGGAAGAAGGGTACGAGATGCTCTGGTTCTCATATATGCAAATAAAAGAACATTATAACCAGGATGTCAAGCTATATGGCTTTGAGGGGAAAGAATCAGAATTAGACAAAATACTGGGGTAAGAAAAAGATAAAATGATTGGATGTATCTATAAGATTTTATTGAATCTAGATCAGGAAAAGGAAATGGTAAAAAAATAAACGATTCAGTGGATGCAAAATGTGGGCCATACAATTGAATTTGAGAAATGGGAACATATCTGGAACAAAATGTACAAAATCTCAAAATTTGAGAGAAAAGATGTATTTCCGTTGGTATATCACATTGACTAAATTAGCAACAATTTATAATAATAACACCAACCAGTGCTGGAAATTTAATGAGGAGCCAGGTACTTTCTATCACTGCTGGTGGTCATGTAAAAAAAAAAAAATATTGGAGAAATATAACAAAAATAATTGGTGAGATTTTGAACATAAACATTATTTACTCAGTATACTTGGAAATGAGATAGAGAAAAAAATATGAGAAAATCTGTTTTAACATGACCACAACAGCACGAATGGCAAATCTAAATTAATCCCAGGGGAAGAAGATTGGCTACTGAAACTTTATGATGCATTAGAAATGGATATTTTATCACAGAAACTAGCAATGAAACCAATGGAAAATTTAAGAGATGAATGGAAACCAGTTCTAGATTATCTACAAAAGAGTTGGGGTAATACACCATAGATGAAATTCAACGCGCTATAACAATCAATTTTAAGAATCACAATAATAATTGATTTTGCAAAGGAGCAGTAATTAAGAAACATCAAGAAGGAGAGAAGAAAAGAATACAGTGCGCCCGCGCCATACGCGGGCGTGCCATACGCGGCCTTGAGCATACGCGCTCAAGCCGCGGGGCGCGCATGGGGCGGAAGGGGCGGTGCGTCCCATTCAATTGAATGGGTGCGTGCACCTGTTGCGCCCTCGTGCGCCTGCGTCGCTGCACCGCCACGCCGCCGCGCACGAGCCCCATTGTTTCCAATGGGGCTCGAGCATAGACGGAATTCGCCTTACGCAGAACAGATCCCCTGCGTAAGGCGAGGACGGACTGTATGCTGAACACAAACACAATAGGTCCTAGGAAATAGTGGTATAGCTTCAGACTAAAAAAGGAGATGAAATGAAGAAGGCTTAGTGAATCCAACCTGGATCTACCCAGGGCAAATGCACCAGTGGGAATGGGGCCCTGGTCTCCATCGTTGTGGACCAATGCCCCACCCCCAAAAGAAGGAAAGGAAAGAAGCTGCACCTGGAAATGCAGGCTAGGAGGCAGAAGGTGGATATTGATTTGAGAGGTTATTAAATAAATAATTTACAATTAATCCTGATGGGGGGAAAACACTACTAAGTACACACTAGCAAGATGCATGTGTTTTATTATCTGTCCCCAACATCTTAGAAGGACAGACCATTAATTGTTTGTTTCCCAGGATGATTTGGAAATTCCATGTCTGTGAGAACAGAAAATGCAGTGCCTGTGGCTGCAGGTTTAATGCAGTTTTTTGTTAATTTTCTTCTGCAACTTTATTGTGCCTTAAGAAAGGGAGATACTATTAGACAGGAGTGGAAACTGTCTACTTTCTCTGCAGGGAGTTGGGCTTTTGCAATGTAAACCATAACCTGTAAAACAGAAAAAGAGAAAAGAAACTGCCAAAGAAACAGCAACTCCTCCTTCATGCCACTTTCACTTCATGCGCCATCCGCGTTTGAAGCTCAACATGTCCAAGACGGAGCTTCTTGTCTTTCCTCCTAAGCCCTTCAACACTCCTTTTCTGTCTCTGTGAACAACATTTCGATTCAACCAGTCCAGCAAGCCCGCAGTCTTGGTTTTATCTTTGACTCTTCTCTGTCGTGTATCCCTCAGATCCAGACCACAGCCAAGGCTTGTAGATTCTTCTTATACAATATTGCCAAAATCCGACCATATCTCTCCGCCTCTACTGCCAAGATCCTGGTCCATGCCCTAGTGGTCTCACGACTTGATTACTGTAAAGCCCTCCTGGCTGGGCTTCCTCTTTCTCACCTCCGTCCTTTAATCTCTGTCCAGCATTCAGCTGCACGCATTATTACATCCGCCCACCACTGTGACCATATCTCTCCTGTGTTGGCATCCCTTCACTGGCTCCCCTCCCTTTCTGCATTCAGTATAAGCTCCTGCTGTCGATGTTTAAAGCCTTCCATGGGCTGGCCCCTCCTTACTTATCAGACCTTATTTCCCCTCACCTTCCCACCAGGGCCCTCCGTTGTGGTAGTCAAGGTCTGCTGTCCCAGCCCAGGATTTCCTCTGCCCCATCTCGGATTCACCCCTTTTCACTCGCTGCCCCTCACTCCTGGAACCTTCTTCCCCCGCGAACAAGAGCCATCACTTCTTTAACCAGCTTCAAAACATAGTTGAAGACCATCCTGTTCAGAGAAGCGTTCCCAGGCATTGCATAATTGTCACTTGCTATTTGATGTTCTTTTGTTGTCTGTTTTATTGAATCATTTCCTGTATTGCTATGTATTTTATACATATTATCCTACTGGAGAGGCCCCATCCCCACCACCACTCTCTTCTCCTTTTGTGTCGTGTCTTTTTAGATTGTAAGCCTGAGGGCAAGGAACCGTCCAATTAAAAAGATTGTATGTACAGTGCTGTGAATCCTAGGATTCAATAGGATGGTGCCATAGAGGGTAAAGTGGTGTTAACCTCTATTATTTCTACAGTATACACGCACCCCCACTTCAGCAGATGCAGTACAGTGTAATGTCCCCATATCATGATATAAGGCATGTTTACATGGTTGTGTGAGTGTGAGGGAATGTAATGGGGTCCAGAAAGCTCATGCTAAAATAAAAAACTTAAAGATGTGTCTACATTCCTTCCTCCCCATTCCCCCTCCATTCCCCCTTTTTATGCTGAAAGATACTAACATGGCTACAATTTGAAAACTACTGTAAAAAATTTAAATAATACAATACATTTCCAGCTGATTTGATACCACAATATGCCACTAATCTTTTACATTAAGTCCTGATAGAAAGAAAGAAAAATCCAAAAAGAAAGAAAGAAAAATCTAGTATTTGTGCCCACATGTGGGAATGTGTGGGTGCATGTCTAAAGAATACCCCACTGAAATCATGATTGCTGGATTTTCTACCTCACACGTTTAAAAATCATGACACTGTTATACATGTGATGCAAAAAAGGAAGAAAAAAAGCTGAGTACATTGCAAGCGACTGGTCTATAAAAATAGCCTCATTACTTATTAATTGTAAAGTGGGAAAATCAATTAAGGTGTTAGGCAAATCATACAGGAAACAAGGTGGCAATAAATAAAAAAAGGTTTTCCTATCTTAATTGGTAATAATTAGAGTTTTGTTCACAAGTAAGTAGGGTGTAAGAAATATTAGCATCATCATTCTTTTCAGCAGAAAGGTTGTGCTATTTAGAGTCTTCCCTCTCTTAATCTTTCTTTCTCTTTCAATAAAGCATACAGTACATTTCTTGCTCAGATCAAAGTGACAATTATGAGATGTTCCTGTACTCAGTGACCATTTTTATTAAGTCTTTAAAGGACTGTGGATGCAATACGTTAATCAAAGGGGAACTGGCTGAGATTGCAGTGAATACACATTGGAATAAGCCAGCAGACTAGGGAATAAACAGAATCCAAAAGATATAAATCTCTCTTTCACTGCCAGTTTTTCTCTTGGCAAGACACTGGAGATGATACCCAGGTGAAACCCTAAACTCATTCATGTTTAAGAAGTCCCATTGTGTTGTTGTTAACTGCCCTCTAGTCCATCTCGACCCATGGCAACCCTGTGGATGAGACATCTCTAAGATTTCTTGCCCTCCAGAACTCTGCTCAGGTCCTGCAGGTTCAGACCCCTGGCTTCTGTGCTTGAGTCTATCCATCTAGTGTGTAGTCTTCCTCTATTTCTATTTCCCTCCACCTTTCCTAGCATTATTGTCTTTTCCAGTAGGTCATGCCTTCTCATGATATGGACAAAGTACAACAACCACGGTTTTATCATCATGGCTTCCAGGGGAGTTCAGGCTTGATCTGTTCAAGGGCCTATCTGTTTGTCTTTTTGGCCATTCACGCCTTCCTCAGCACTTTCCTCCAACACCACATCTCAAATAAATTGATTTTCCTCCTGTCTTCTTTCTTAACTGTCCAACTCTCACTTCCATACATGGCAATAGGGAAAACAATGGCTTATACAATTTTGACTTTTGTGTTCAGTTGTATATTTTTGCATTTTAGGATCTTTTCTAGTTCTTTCATAGCCAGTCTCCCTGATCTCAACCTTCTGATTTCCTGAATGCATTCCCCATTTCTATCAATGTTTGATCCCAGGTATGAGAACTCTTTTACTATTTCTTTGTTTTCTAGTTTGAATTTGTCTAGATTCTCTCTTGTCATTATTTTTGTTTTCTTTATGTTCAGCAGTAGGCCTACATTTGCACTTTCTTCCCATAGTGTTACCATCTCCCAAAAGTTTTCCATGTTTTCTATTAAGAGTTCTCTCACCATTTTAGTGGAGACAGCGGGGTGTAGTGGTTTAAGCTCTGGAGTATGATTTTGGTGACCAAGTTTCAAATCCATGCTTAGCCATGCTACACCCACTGGGTGACCCTGGACAAGTCATATTCTTTCAGCTTCAGAGAAAGGCAAAGGCAAATCTTGCCAAGAAAATCCCACAATATAGTGGCCTTAGGGTCACTATACATTGGAAATTACTTGAAGGCATGAAACAAATGGGGTGCTTTGACTGTGTGTTCCTACATGCTAGGGAGTTGGACCGGATAACCCTTGCGGTCTCTTCCAACTCTATGATTCTATGGTTCTATGAAAAACAACATCTTAGGTCCTAAACTGTAGCTTACTTAGCCCGTGTGTAAATACAGCACTGCTTTCAGTCTGTTAAGGGAGCAAACTCAAGTCACTCTCAAGTAAGCAACCTCATAATGTTCTGGTGCTCAGCAGTGCTGCTGTTACGAAAGGAAATCCCTAGATGACAACCTGTCCCAGGAGAGGAACATCTCTTGGCATTGCCATCTGATTGTTCACTTTTGGAAACCTTTACTTTTTGTAATTGTAGCCGTACCATCTTAAACAGCTTCAGTATACAAATTGTGTGCAGGGTTTTTATCCCGTTTCATAGAAACATAGAATTACAAGGGCCCTCATAAGCCATCAAATCCAGCCTATTTTCCAAGATGTCCAGAGAAAGAGAAACCACCAGCTCTCTAGGCAATTGGTTCAATTGCTGAACTGCTGCTACCATGAAGAAGTTCTTTCCAATGTTAAATCGAAATCTGCTGTCCTGTATCTTGGTCCTACCCTCTGGGGCAGCAGAGAACAAACCTGCACCCTCTCCCTTGTGACAGCTCTTGAGGTATTTAAACAGTGTGATCATTTCACCCTGCAGTCTTCCTTTACCAAGCCAAACATGCCCAGCTCCTTCAACCTCTCTTCATATGCTCTGCTCTCCATACCTCTTATCATCCTTGTCGCTCTTCTGTGAACCCACTCCAACTTGTCTACATCCTTCTTAAAATGAAGTGCCTACAATGGAACATCTCCAGCTGAGGCCTGACTAATGCAGTCTAAAATACTGTTTGTCTTATTTGATGCATAGGCTATGTGTGAAAGGGATCTTGGAATCCAAGTAGACCACAAATTGAACACGAGTCAATAGTGCGATGCAGCAGCTAACAAAGACAATGCGATTTTAGGCTGCATCAATAGAAGTATAGTGTCTAGATCAAGGGAAGTAATAGTGCCACTCTATTCTGCTTTGGTCAGGCCCCACCTGGAATATTGTGTCCAGTTCTGGGCACCACAATTTAAAAAGGATGTTGAGAAACTGGAGCATGTCCAAAGGAGGGAGACCAAAATGGTGAAGGGTCTGGAAACCATGAAGCCCTATGAGGAATGACTTAGGGAGCTGAGGATGTTTAGCCTGGAGAAGAGAAGGTTAAGAGGTGACATGGTAGCCCTGTTTAAATACTTGAAGGGATGTCATATTGAGGAGGGAGCAAGCTTGTTTTCTGCTACTCCAGAGAACTGGACCCAGAACAATGGATGCAAGCTACAGGAAAAGAGATTCCACCTCAACATTAGGAGGAACTTCCTGACAGTAAGGGCTGTTCGACAGTGGAATAAACTCCCTCAGAGTGTAGTGGAATCTCCTTCCTTGGAGGTGTTTAAGCAGAGGCTGGATGGCCATCTGTCGGGGATGCTTTGATTGAGATTTCCTGCATGGCAGGGGGTTTAACTGGATGGCCCTTGTGGTCTCTTCCAACCCTATGATTCAGTCCAGCACTCTAACCACTATACTACATCACCTGTCTCAACTATATTATAGTTGTGGAAACAGGATTTGAGAACAAAAATTTTCAATGTGTAAATTTACAGCGCTTTATAAATAAAGGTTAATAATAATAATAATAATAATAATACTAAGTCTAGAGTAAGTGACTGATTTCATGGGAGTACTCTATAATTACAACAACAAGAATAATAATCTGTATACAGATACAGTCATAGTATGTATCTGCCTTCCCAAAGCTGGAACCCCCACATGTGTTGGGTTGCAACTCCCATCATCCCTAGCCAGCACAGTCAGAGATGGGTGCTGTAGTCCAGCACATCTGGAGGGCACCAGTTTGCAGGCAACTGGTTTAAACAAAACAAATTGTCTGTTTTGCTTTGAGGTTTTTAATATGGCATCTGCCATTATACTGAGTAGGCCTTTGGAAGAAGAAGGACCACTTAACATTGCAGGAAGAAGCATTGTTTCTGAGGGGTTTTTCAGATGCTGTTTTTGTTAGTGTGACTATCTGGAATATTCTGAATAATTTTAGCATCCACGAGCTATTTGACAGTGGAATAGACTGCCTGAGAGAGTGGTGGAGTCTCCTTCTTTGGAGGTATTTAAACAGAGACTGGATGGCCATCTGTCAGGGGTACTTTGATTGTGAGTTCCTGCATGGCAAGGGGTTAGACTGGATGGCTCTTGTGTTTTCCTTTCGACTCTCTGATTCTATACTCAAAGAGAAACAGGGGAAGATAATTGTCCCTAAACTATTCATTTGTAGTTTCCAAATAATTCCCTGAAAATGAGGTTATTAATGATTTCTGATCTACCCTTACCCAGTCATTCTAGTTCAAAGAACATTTGGAGGGCTTTTAATGAGCTGCACTCTGTATGCTCAAGGTTGGCAATGTTAAATTTGTATTTAGTTTCCATTAACCTGTGCTGTAATATCTTGTCATTAGCAGCGGCCTTGTATGGGGGTCTCATAATCATTAATTCCTGAAAAGGCTGTTTGTTCCCCCCACCTTTTCACCCACCATCAACACCCCAGTTTCGTGCCTCTACCATCACTGTATTAAGTAATGCTGTCTCTTATTCTGAGTAATGAGGGGAGTGCTGTCAGTGTGGAAGTGCCGAATTGTGGGTACATTTAGCAAGGGTGTCTGTTCTGCTCTGGCTTTAATTAGAGTTAGCTCATTGGCAAAGCATTTTCATCACCGTAATTGCTTGGGAGAGCAAGGCTGATAATGGGAGCATAGCTGCAAACTGGCATTTGAATGAAAACACTGAAAGCTAGAAGGAAACCATGAAAAGTAACAGTATTACCTGTAACACAGCAGTGGCACACAGGTTGGCTGGGGGTGGTGCATCAGATCTGAAATGGTGCAGGGAAGAATTCCCTGGGCATGGTGCACAAGCTTCCCTTGCAGTAATGTGTCACTTTCCTGGGTAACAAACAGTACTGTCATTGTTTTAAAAAAACAACAATGTGAAATGTTATCCACATCATGTCTTTGGTTTAGTTGTTTATTGTTAATCCTAAAAATATTTCTTTGAGGAATCAGTCGGGCCACTCTTTGACATTTTCTAGTATATTTGAATGATTAGAAAATGAAAAGTAAAGCATTGGCAACGAGTTATGGTCACTTCTGAGTAAAGAGCAATGTCTGACATATGCAATGACTTTTCCAAATTGTAGTCAGTCACTTCTAAGAAGCAACATCCCACCACGTTATACTGAGTTAGACCACTGGCCCCTCTAGCCCAATATTATCAAGTCAACCAACCCTACCTGGAGATGACAATCTGGGACCTTGTGCCTGCAAAGCAGGTGCTCCGTCACTGATATGCAGTCTCCCCAATTGCATGGAGCTACAATAGTAATGCAGTTCCAGAGTTGCTCCAACAAAAAATATTTTAATGTCAGTTACCAGATTTGTGATTCTTCAGGGCTCTGTTCTGTCCCCAAACTTTCTAGAACCTAAATCTCAGAGGCATGGAGCTGAGGTCTAGCAATCTTTTTTATTAGTGTGCAAAAAGGCAATAGCCACCCTATGTATATAAGGAAGATCTGCCTGTATTCTTTCCCTTCCCTAGACTGCAGAACTGATTTGGCCTTTTTGTGGTTGGGTTTGTGTAAAGGGAGATGGACAGTTGGCAGCAGGCCTTCTATTACCATATATTGCTTTCATCATTCTTGCATTGTCTATTGATAATGCTGGGCATCTATTGTTCATCTACTTTGGGAGAACCAGGAGATTTTGGGTGAGACAACCATCATGGTGCTGTGGTGCTGTTTCTGCTTCCATTCAAGAGTGTTTCATAATACAGGTTCATTGAGCAGGTACGCCATATCAACCTAATTAATCTAAACCAGTATTGACTTTTCTGACTGGCAATTGGTTTTTAGGCAGAGCTATTGGCCACTATTTGCCTCGTCCTCTTCAAAGAAGATGCCAAGATTATACTTGGGCCTTTTCAATGAGCTATCTATGCTGTTTTCAAAGTTGCATGCAATTGCATTGTGCTGCAGTACTTGAATCTTAGAGCATTTATTGAGGAATGTAACTGCCATCCTGTGGAATCCTGGAAACTGTAGTTCCACAGGGTTTTTAAAATTCTCTTCCTGAGAGGGCTATTGCTTCTCCCTACTACCAATCTGAGGACTTGCAGGATGCAGCTACGACAATTAAAGTCATATCAAAGTGCTATAATTGTGCAGTTTAGGCTTACAGGCTACTCTTTTTCCATTTTAAATAAAGACAAGGAAATTTATTAACACAGCTACAATCTATCTGGCCTGGTAAAGAGTTGCACTTGCCAACAGAAGAGCAGGCAAAGGGCTATCTCTTGCCCTTTCACTTTCAGAGCAAGTATCCATACAGGCTGATGTTAATTGAGGGTTTTGATCTGATTCATAAAATATTCTCTGACACAAAACCCTCTTAATCTTTCTTCATCCTCTTTTGAAAACAGCAGTATCTTGGAAAGACTGTCACCCCATATTAGCAGCATGCCAGAGGCACAGGAAAGCAAAGAAATGGGTATATGAGGAGGAAAGCTGGAGCTTCCTCTTATGAAACATGTGAAATATGTGGAGTTTGGAAAGCTTTCAAACTCTTTAAAATGCCAGAAGTGTAAAATTAATCTGCCAGAATGTTGCCTGGGAGGGGAAGCCTGAGGCAAAGTGTGTGCATTTGTGTGCACATATACACAGAAACCCATACGTTCGCTTTCTCTTGAAATCCATATTAGGTCTAGACTTTGTAATTTATACAGTAATAGTCAGGAGCATAGCCAAATCAGACTCTAAAGAAATGATCATAATTAATAGCTGTTCCCATATGATATGCATTGTATGCTAACCAAGCTGGTAACAAAGTAAGAGAAATGCAATGAACCACCAAATGGAGCTATATGCAATGCTGCATTGGGGGAGAAGGCAACAAGAATGAATGAAATCAGAGTCTTGCTATTGTTCCCTTCTTACAGGCTCTTCTAGCGCGTCTGATTGGCTATTGTTGAGAAAAAGAAACTGAGTTAAATGAACCAATGTTCTGATACAGCAGGATGTTTGTATGTTCCAGTGATGTAATGGCTACAGTGCTAAATGTGGACATAGAACTGGATGGCTTCGAGCCAGTCACTATCTTTCATCCTGGCCTACCTCTCAGCATTCTTCTGAAGATAATGTGAGGAGAACAGCCATATGTGCTTCCTGGATCTTGTTAGGGGAGAGGGGTGATATAAATTTAACTAATAGAAAATAAATTGTATCCAGTATACCCCAATTCTTTTGTGTTAGTTTTCTACCCCTAGTTACTTTTATGTTAGATGGTTTCATTTAGGGCAGCCTTCTCTAATCTGATACCTTGAAGTTGTTTTGGACCAAAGTTTCCATCATTTCTGGTCTTTGGCCCTACTGACTAAGGTCGCAGTTTTGAATAACTAGAGGATACCAGCTTGGGGAAGTCTCATATAAGCATTAATTTTAAACAGGCATGGTTCCCCACCCTATCTCTTTAAGACTGAGGGACTGGGGTTTCTTTGCTACTAGTCAGCTAATCAGTATCTGTTTGGAGTTCTCTTTTATCATCTTCTGATTGCTTGAGCATCCAACTCGTGAACCATGGTATACATCAGAGTTAGTGTCAACACTCCACTTAAGCACTCTTGGAATCCCAGGTTATTTATATTGGTGAATGAGCAGGCTGTTATTCATAGAAAAACAAATATAGGCCTGAGATAGACCGCCCAAAAAGGGTGGCCTGCTGGTGGCCTACTTTCCTCTGGAGGGAAGCCACAGCTGTCAAACCGTGCAGCTTCCCTCTGGAGGAAAAAGAACCCGGGAAAAGCGGGTTTGTTTTCTGCTGCAAGGCGGATCTAATGACTGCACCAATCACGCACTCGTTACATAAGCAACATGCGGCAATGTGAGGACGCTGCATGTCGCTTATGTCACAATGGCGTTGTGTACATTGTAATGCCGCCACGGCATATTAGGCTTAGGGACCATGCAGTTGCCGCACAGTCCCTAACCCTAAAATTGGCGGCAACAATGGCTTCTTTTCATCTTGGAGAGAAGTGACCAGTGGGGTCCCACAGGGCTCTGTCCTGGGCTCAGTGCTATTCAACAGCTTTATCAATGATCTTGATGACAGAATTGGGGGCATACTTATCAAATTTGCAGATGACACCAAATTAGGAGGAGTAACCAGAGGACAGGATCAAAATTCAAGATGATCTGAATAGACTAGAAAGCTGGGCCAAAGCTAACAAAATGAAATTCAACACAGAGAAATGTAAGGTACTGCACTTAGGGTGGAAAAATGAAATGCACAGCTATAGGATGGGGGACACCTGGCTGAACGAGACTCTGTGTGAAAGGGATCTAGGAGTCCAAGTAGACCACAAGTTGAACATGAGTCAACCGTGCAATGCGGCAGCTAAAAAGGCCCATGCAATTTTAGGCTGCATCCATAAAAGTATAGTGTCTAGATCAAGGGAAGTAATAGTGCCACTCTATTCTGCTTTGGTCAGGCCCCACCTGGAATAGTATGTCCAGTTCTGGACACCACAATTAAAAAAAGATGTTAAGAAACTAGAGCGTGTCCAAAGGAGGGCAACTAAAATGGTGAAGGTTCTGGAAACCATGCCCTATGAGGAACGCCTTAGGCAGCTGGGTATGTTTAGCCTGGAGAAGAGAAGGTTAAGAGGTGGTATGACAGCCCTGTTTAAATATTTGAAGGGATGTCATATTGAGGAGGGAGCAAGCTTTTTTTTCCTGCTGCTTCAGAGAACAGGACCCAGAACAATGGATGCAAGCTGGAGGATAAGAGATTCCACTTCAACATTAGGAGGAACTTCCTGACAGTAAGGGCTATTCGACAGTGGAACACACTCCTTCCTCAGAGTGTAGTGGAGTCTCCTTCCCTGGAGGTATTTAAGCAGAGGCTGGATGGCCATCTGTTGGGGATGCCTTGAGTGAGAGTTCCTGCATGGCAGAATGGGGTTGGACTGGATGGCCCTTGTGTCTATTTAGGTGATAAATCTACTCTTTGTTAGAGAGAGCTCTCTAACCTAAAACAGCTGTCAGCAAGAAATCTTTGTGTACCTGTCATGCTTGCCTTAGGCAGCACATGTGCTGCTGAGAGAAGCAGTGTCAGAGGAAATGGTCCATAACAGAGTGGAATTGACTAAGAGGTTGTCAGCAAAATAATTGGCTGCATTGCAGAGTGATAGGAAAAAAAAGGGGGAAAGTACTTCCCCCTGGATTGGGCCACAGGTTAATTGGTGTCAATAGAATGAAGTGTATAATTTGGATGTTGTTCCTTTGCTATCAGTATCTCTTAGGCAAGTGTGGGTGTTCATATCAAGTCACCTCGGTGTTGTGAATATGGTGTTGGACAAGAACAATGTTTCTTCTGTTCAGGAAAATGCAACATGGGACATACAGTAGAAGAAATAAAACATGTATGTGAAAGTCACAATGACTAAGCAAGAGCAATTAAGAAGCTACACAGGTGAAAAAGCTAATGTAATTTAGAAGTCTTGAATGTCAAGGACAGACTTATAGAATGTACAATTGGAAACACCTGAGATTCATTAAGTGTACAAGGTGAAATGATGAAACTCTTAAGTGTGGGTTGAACTATGTGAACCAATCAAAATGGATGTACATGCCCACTGGGTGGAAACTGACTAGTGGGTGGTGATTAACAATGGCTATAATAATTGCTATGTTTGCCAATGTATTTTGTGGGTAGTTTGGAATAGTGTGGATAGTTGGAGTAGTTTGGAGATTGTGATTTATAGGGCATATAGCATTTGTATATAGTAGAATAAAGTAGATCTTTTATATAAGACTACTGAGTTGTCTGGTGTCTTGAGTGAAGATACAAGAGCCAGCAGAATCCTGGAGAAGTTTGGAGACATCTCAGGAAGAAGAGTGAGAAGGCTTGGAGAGTCTGTCAGGGTCTTCAGCCTATTCTCTGAAACTCTGCTGCTTGGAAGAAAAGCATTAACCACTGACCAAAGCTGGTCAGCACTGCTGCATAACAAGGTGGTGAGTTAGAGCCAGAGGTGAAGAGCTACAACTCCCATCATCCCTGACATCTTCTTCCCTCCATGCCCTGTCTCCGTTTGCATTATAAGCTTGTTTTGTTAGCCAAATAAACCCATTCTGAGGGCCTTTCTAGATAAAGAGCAGGGCAAAAATGTTTTAAGGTGGGACTGAGCAAATATGGCTAAGCTTGGTGTCACCTACCATTAATGCCATACTGAGCATTAAAATAACACTTTAAAACACACCAAAAGGGAGTTTCCTGTGTTTGCAAATTGGCCAGCTGAGCGCAGATGGGAGTTGAGTTGCAGCGGGGATGCAGTCGCCCGGCAGCATCGACAGCATTTTAAATGTAATAATTCCCGACTGAATCCTGTAAGCAACTGTATCCTGGCAGGGGTAAATCACCTTTTTTCTGCCATGCGATAATCTCCATACTCATGACAAGAACAAGCCAGCCACAAATGTGGTTTTGCATGCTTTTTATTAAGTGTAATATAAAACTTTCCCTGTGGTGTTTTGGAATTTTACATCCTATTATTAACTGGAATAATAATGCACTGTCAAAAGGTTGGTGAGTAGGAGGTGGGAAACATACTGGACGATACTCATGAACCATTTGCTTTGTCAAGGAAAAAAAGGTTTGTTGTAGTGTTAACTTCATTAAATTAGCTGCAATATGTACTCTCTTAATTTTCTAGGACATGGTTTCCAATAAGAGAAAAAACTCTATGGTGTTCTTAATTTTTTAAAACAGAAATGTAGAGATGCCATTGTTAGTCATTGTTTGGTTCATTTAACCAAATGTATGGTGATTTTAGATTAAAAATGTGAGCTTTTTATTGTTATTATTATGTTTTACTTCTTAAAAGGGTAATAATAAGAAATGCTTATAATTCAAGCTGTCTATAAATCACAATGCCTGGGAATTTTCAAAAATGTTTTGCTACATTTTAGTCAATAACACATCCTCAGCATACTGCCAATGAATATTCTGTTCAACAATGCTGGGCCAAGGGAGAAGGGCTCAAGCTGCATACAGAAATAGACTTGAATCTTCAAACAGCACACGTTGTAGGAAGGATAACATGTTTTCAGTTAAAAGTTTCCAGGATGGTTTTCATTAGATCACATAATATTGCATGCATCAGGATAATGGCTGTGGTTTGTTACCTAAGCTACAAATTACATAGTAGACCATTGAAGAAATTATATTTCCCCCATTGTTTCTCTCCTGCCCCTTTGCTCACCTTCTCTTTCAGGGTATGCAGCTGGGGAAACAAGCATGTTAGAATGCGAGGGACTGGAATATGGCAACCTCAGTCATTGCTCATCATGGATGAGTAAATGATGACTAGGGTTGCACTTCTATGGACATTTTAATTGTATTTAAGCCAGAACATTTTAAATGTTTTTACTTATGTCTTTATTTGCATATTACAAAACTTAGGCCTGTTACAGACTGCCAAAATAAAGCTGCTTCGGGTCTCTTTGGAGGTATGCTATTTAAATGATGCATGGATCCTAAGAGTCCGGAGGTCGCACCAAAGCCACACTCCATTCCTAAGCACTGGAGTGCAGCTTTGGTGCAGCTTCTGGATTCTTAGGATGCATGCATCATTTAAACAGCATATCTCCAAAGAGACCCAAAGCAGCTTTATTCTGGCAGTCTGTAACAGGCTTTTGTTTGTTGTAATGTGTAAGCATGGACAATGATAAGTCTAGCATGTAATGAATGTTAAACTATGGTTTAGTGTCACTGTACCTAATGACAGGGCCAGACCTGTATGGATGTACTTGTTAGTGTAAAATGGCTCAGATTCATTGCCTTAGGGTGCCTTCATAATTATAGGAGCTCAGGTATGTATAGGTGAGGGGGTGCAAAAACCTTCATTATTTCCCAAGGGATTTTGGTTAGATGCTATTATAGTATCTCACCTAGAGTTCCAACACTTCTCAGATCACCTCAACCCTCTTAATAATACAATTCTTTGCCTCAGTGATCTCATAAAAGGAAAAGGGTGCTCAAACTGAGGGAAATGGAGCAGAGGACACAATAAGGGAAACACATCAGAATAAGTAAAGAGGTAGTATAGAAACATCTGATTAATCTAAAGAATTCAAGTCTCCGGCACCAGATGAACTACATCTGAGAGTATTAAAAGAACTGGCAAATGTAATCTCAGATTCCTCACTTGGCTCGAAGACAATTTCATTGTCCAAAAGGTGGAAGAGGCAACAAGGGGATCAGCTATTTTAGATCTGGTCCTAACCAACAGGGATGATCTATTAAATGGGGTGCAAGTGGTGGGATCATTAGGTGGAAGTGACCATGTTCTCCTGGAGATTGTTATACAATGGAAAGGAGAAGCAAGGCATAGTCAGACATGCCTTCTAGACTTTAGGAGAGCGGATTTCAGTAAACTTAGAGAAATACTGGGGGTGATCCCATGGTCAGGAATACTAAAAGAGAAGGGAGTTCAAGATGGATGGGCCCAGTGCTATTCAACATCTTTATCAGTGACTTGTATGCACGAACAGTGGACATGTTAAAGGGCTGGTTAGAATACAATGAATTCTGGAAGGGTAGCCATGTTAGGCTGTTGCAAGGTACTTTGGCCAGCCTTTCTGTCATCAATCCCAAATTATGAAATTCAGGAATGAAATGCACTGCAGAAATAATTGATGACACCATTTTAACTGCCATGGCTTAATGCTATGGAATTATCAGATTTGTAGTTTTGTGAGACATTTAGCCTTCCCTGTCAGAGAGTCCTGGTGCCACAGCAAACAACAAATCCCATGATTCTATAGCACTGAGCCATGGCACTTAAGTGTTGTCAAACTGCTTTATTTCTGCAGTGCAGATGCAGCCTTTGAGTATAGTATACAGTTACAGACATTTTAACTTTAACTGCCACTTTCTATGGAATCCTTGGATTTGCAATTTGTTGAGGCACTTAGATTCTCTACCTGAGGCCCCATTCATACTGACCTTTTTGAGCTGGACGGAACTGGGAAGATTCGGTCTCCCCCCTTCCCCGAATCCCTCTGGAAGCAAGTGCCCACTACCTCAATCAGGGTATTTTAACCCTGAATGCCCTTTTAGCTCCTGCGGAGAAATTGGTTTAAAATGAAGGCGCCTTTGCTGTCAATCAAATTCAGTTCCGCTTGTCATTAGTTTCCTGCAGCCATTGGGCAATCGGAAGTGTGCTCCCCCCTCCTTTTTTAAAAAAAACAACAGGCGCCAGTATGCGCATAGTTTGTCAAATTTAAAAACCTCCTGTGTGTGTGTGTTGTGGGTATTTGGGTCACTGCAGGTTATGGATCTTCCCTTGGCCCCGTTTTCAACCCCAAAATGCAATCTAATGCCATCTCTGCATCCTGCATCCTCCCTCCTTGCCACCCCAGAATGCCTCATACACATGTAGTAATAATAATAATAATAATAATAATAATAATAATAATAATAAATTCCTCACCTCAGAATGCCAGAA
>NC_056531.1:8241711-8263178 GCF_019175285.1 Sceloporus undulatus
AAAGATGTCTAGAGGCAGGCATGATAAAGGATGAATCAAAGGCATTATTCCCAGCCTTTGATGTGTCTCAATCAAAGCCGGAACTACACGTGAATCTCTGAGTGTGGTGTCCGCCGTGTGCGGTTTAAAACAAACACTAAGGTCTTTTTATTATGGCAAGGAATACAAGATTATGGGAAGTCAAAAAAGTAGCTTTTTATTGATGGGGTGGTTTATATTTATTTACTTATTTTCATTCTATGGCTACGTTCCTTTCCTCCGCAGAAGAGACCCACAGGTGGTTCAAAGATAAAATCATATTAAAAAAGATTTTAGAATAATATTTTTCTAAAAAAAACAATAAATAAATTATCTAAAAAGAGTATAAAATGACATGAAAAATACCCAAGTTTTAAAATCTAAGCGCATAACCCTGTATAAAAGAAGGCCTCTCCTCGAACGATTAATTAACATCAACCCTGCTTGATAAAAATATTTTTGCTCACTGGCAAAAGGGACGTCAGGAAGGGGGCAATTTTAGAACGCCTATAGAAGGGAGTTCCAGAGGTTTGGGAGCAGTCACCACCGAGAAGGCGCTCTCTTGTACCTCACCAGCAAAGGCCTGGATGATGGTGGGATCAAGGAAAGCCTGCCCCTGCAGATCGTAAAACTCTGGCGATTCACATGGGAGTACAGTAGTCAAGTCTAGCTAAGCTATGTAGGCTTATAGGTCATCACCAGCAGTTTTTTTTTTGTTTTTTTACGTTGAATGTCCCTGGAAATCACCAGAAGGCATGGAGACATTCACACAAAATAAGTTAGTAATAGTAATAGTAATTTAGTTCATCTTTGACCCACACAATCTCAATTATGAAAAACACTATCAATAAAAGCCCATCTTACAAAGACGCATCAAACCAAATTAAAACCCAATGCATGTGATGGGACCAAATGATAAAGCCCTGTTCACTCATATATACATACATCCTCCCCATTGGCTAGAACCTCCCTTGTTCTCTAGATGCTTAAGATAAGGGCATCAATTATGAAGAGAACCTTATTAGTAAATTTGGACTAACCAATTTAAATTTGGTTTCCTAAAAATGGGCAATACTGTTTGGAGATATCCCAGGAGAATGTCTCCTGCAGTTAACTATAAGGAGCCTCTACTATTGATGATTTTACTGGCCTCAGCATACATATTGGAGTTAACAGTTGAAGTAGGATCGAAGGTCAACTGGTAGCTAATCTTTACCTCTGAGCGAAAACAACACAGAGATTTTTCGGCATATATAAATTAAAGAAAAGCACTCCAGTAAAATGGAACATCAGACAAGGGCCGATTCCGAGAAAGATGGTCATCTAAGAGCTTTAGTATTATGATTACCTTATTGTATGAGCGATTAATTTACAACAGCGCTGTACATAGGCATCTTTTAATTATAGAGTGGTGGAGGGAAGGGGATAGTCGCACAGGCAGTTTTCCTCTCGACCTCCAGAGGCCTGGACCAAGGCAGATGGACTGGAGGGAGGGCTAGGCTTCATAATAATGGTTAATCGGCTTCTTCCAGGGAAAATACATACTCCAAGTAGTATAATCATATACAAGACATAGTCAATACAGGAAATGTAAAATGTAATAAGATAAAGCTTTGGGCATGTCTGAACTTCTGAAATCCGTCGTGATCTCCAACAGCAGCATAATATGAGGGACATACAGGATGCTATCAAAAACTACATGCTTTTGGGCAAAGGCACACTGCTTCGTAATGTATCAGCATAGAGGCCCAACATCAAATCAGAGGTCTAAACCTTGGTTCCCCTCACCAAAATGCTGTAGAAATGAAGTTTACTTGTTCAATGTTCTAAGATGTATAGGGAAATTCAACATGCGCCGCTCTGTCTGTCCAAAGAAGAGTGGTATTTACTAAAAAAAAGAAGAAGAAAAAAGAAGATATAAGGCTTTAATACTTCCACCAACTCCATACGTAGTTGAGACTGGCTATGGTCACCTTAGTCGATTATCCGCATCTGAGCATCAACAGGGGAAGTGTGACACTATTAGTGCTCTTTGACATCTCAGGCGCCTTCGATAACCCTATCAAGCCATGGTGTCCTTCTGGAACGCCTGAGGGAGCTGTATTGGGTTCCGCTCCTACTTACCCGCAGTCTTGGCAGATTCCAGAGGTGAGGCTGGGGGATAGCTGCTCTCTAAGAGAGAGGCTGATATATGGCATCCCCCGCAGGCGGGCTCAGTCTATCCCACACAATGTTATGTAACAATTTGCAGGAAGGCCGCTGGGAGAGTCATCTGGAGTCAGGGGGGGGGGGCATGTTATATCAGTACGCTGATGAAACCCAGATTTACTCTCCATGTCTCCGACTGTTACAGTAACTAAGGTGGTCAGCTCTTCCTCTGGATGCCTGGCCTAGGGTCAGTAATGGGGCGTGGGATGAGGGAAAACAAACTCAAGCTGAATCCAGAGAAAAACGGAGGTACTCGTGAATAAGTACCAACAATCCAGGGAGGGAGATTTGTCAACCATCCTGGACAGGGTCACAAAATTCCCCTAAAAGACAAAACACTCACAGTTTGGAGTAGCGCCTGGACTCATCTCTATCAGTTATCATCTCAAGTGGATGCGATGGCCAGAGTGCTTGGTACCAGCTTCACTGATACGGCACTGCATCCGCTACCTGGAGCGAAAGGACGCTTGAAACATTGGAACATGGCATCTGGTAATCTCTCGTCGTGATTTGATTGTAAGTGGCTTTAAAAGGGGGCGCCTTTGTAATCAAGTTTTGGAAGCTCAGCTATTCAAAATGCGGCAGCCAGATTGGTCACTGGAAGCATCTAGGTCAGACACATAACAACAACACCGTTGCTAAAATCCCTTCATTGGTTGGCATTAGCATCTGGGCGGCATACAAAGTGTGGGTTTAGTACCTTAAAGCCCTACAGGGCCCAGTTACTGAGGGAACGCCTCTTCCTACACAATCCCGCCATAGCCACGTAAGGATGGAACAACTTGCCAGAAGAGATCCATCTTATTACCACCTTAGATGCATTTAAGAAGGCACTAAATACGGATCTCGTCAGCGGAGTCCTACCCAAGCCGATCTTCATATGAAGAACCTAAGGAAAATCGCTACGTTTGGCGTATAATACTGCATGTTAGATGTTTTTATAATCATCCGAAATTGTATTTTTGAAGTATGATATTTTTTTGTAATCTAATTGTAGTGTGTGTTTTATGCTTGTATCCGCTTCGATCCGATTGGAGAGATGGGAAATAGAATAAAATTATTAGTATTAGTATTATTATTATTATTAGTATTAATAAAAACTAAAAAGAGGCATCGCCTGGCATTGGTTAAGTCATCTGTGCTATAATCGCACAACGCTCGCGCTTGTGAAAATATTAACGGGTAACACAAAAAAATCTAGTTAACGGGTAACTTTATATACTTCCAGACAATATGGAAGTATTCTTTAGTAGGATTAATAAAAACAACATTTTAGTCAATCATGATCATTGAACTCCATCAGTAATAACCAGATGGCCTCTGTTACAGAATCAAGAGATTAGAAACGAATTGCTCGATTAAAAGACAGAGGAAAAGCTGGAGGATGGCGACAATATCCCTCCAGAGGCTATAAAGAGGAAATTGAAATGGCGGGCCCAAGATTGGCCATTTGTTTACTGGATATGTAGACCGCACAGGCCATCATTCCCCGTGACTGGGCCGCCTCTATCGTGATCCCCATCTCGCAGACCGGTCTCACTCGGAGCAAAAAACCAACGACTAGCCGGCTGATTAGTCTGAGCTGCGTGTAGTTTTGGCCACCTATCCGCCCGCCCTTGTACTATTAATTCCAAGCAGGCCAGGGGTGGTGAGAGCACGGTCAGATCCTGCTAGCGGACCACCGCCGGCGTTATACCGTGGTCGTTCATGTTTGGACCAGGACTCAGCTTGAACACATCTGACTGAGAAATATACGGCCTCATATACAGGTGAACTTATGCATTGGTCATTGACTGGAAATCTGCTTTCGAGCTCGATCAATAGAGTCTTTAAGGGAAGAATTGCAAGAAACTATCCATAGAAAAAAAAAGGAGTTAGATATTCCCTAGAACTGGCCCTGTCATGTATTTTGGCTGCCACATTTTGAACCGCGTGAATTTCTCACGCAAATTCAGCCCCATAGTAAATTGTGTTACAGTCAAACCAAATGGGATGTGAATCAAGGAATGGGTCACCATAGCCAGATCTTACATCTCAGGAGTGATGCACCTGGCGGCAATAATTTTAGCTGTAGAAAATGGCACCCTGGCCACTTCTTGAAATCTGGGTAGCAAGGCTTATAGGTGAGTCCACAGAAACCCAAATTTCGAGACTGGAGATTACGAGGAGTGGTTCCCCACACAGGTGGAGTCTCTATTCCCTAATCTGCCTAAACAACGTACAAGAGAAAGTACTATCGGTCTTGTCTTGCTGTTTAAATACTTAAAGCAATTCCAAGTGGTGTGTCCAGAGCAAAGGGAGCATTGATGGTATATCCAATCAACTGCATGTTTACCATGTGAAAGAAACAAGTCAAATAGATTCATGGGGTGGAAAACAACTCTTGTGGTCATCTTACAACAGCTGAAAACAAGTTGGATAATGTGTAAGCTTTCATATGACCGATAGGCCCACTTTGTCAATTTAGGGATGTTTTTGATCCAGGTGATTAAGCAATGGTGTTGAACAACTGTTTGAGGAAAATCATGCAAACTGTTTACATACAACTGCATAACTAACTAAAAAGCTTCTTCTATCTTAGTTGCACAAATGCTTCTAAAAATTATTCAGAATTACTGCACAGGATGTTGTGTGTGTGGTCTTTTCGCATCTTCACAAGAGGAAGATGTCCAATTTTGCACAGATAAAGTCGGTACAAACAGAAAATTACAAAAACCACACACTCAACTGGACTGGTTCTTATTAATTCTTGCAGAAGCGGGTGATGTCTCGTAGGCTGGTCTCAATTGTCAAAATAGTGCTAAAATTGGAGGAGAAAAATCTGGCAACAATTATTCATATCCTTGACCAGATTTTATTGATAATCATAGAATCAACAAGCATAGAGTTGAAGAGACACGGGCTATCCGTCCAAACCCCGGCCATGCAATAACTCACAATCAGCAATGCACAGCGGACAAGATGGGCATCCAGCATCTCCAAAAAAAGTAGACAAGAAAATACTCATCAGCATCCAAGACAGTATATTTACTGCCAAACAGCACTACTGTCAGGATTTCCTCCGAATGTTGAGGTGGAATCCGTCTTTTCGGCGCTTGCAATACGTTGTTCCGGGTCCTGGCTCTCTGGAAGCAGCAGGAAGAGCAAGTCTTGCTCCCTCCTCATATGAAACCCCTTCAATACTTAAACAGGACTGATCCTATCCAACCTCATACCTCCATTCTGGCAGCAACATACACACTCCCGCAGGTTATCTCCTCATAAAAAGGCATTGTTTCGGCAGACCCTCAGCCAGTGGGATGCCCTTCCTGGACATGCGGGCCAACTGCTCACATGCCTTTTTGAGCTGTGCACAGAAACTGGACGCAGGATTCCAGGTGAGGCCTGACTAAAGCAGAATAGAGTGGTGCGATACGATCCATTGATCTAGATACTAGACTTCTACGGAAGCTGCCAGGAAAAACAGCTGCTAGATAAAAGGCAGACAATGACGCCTGGCTATCTCATAAGGCACTTTGGTTTATTTTTTGTTGCCAAGAGCACAGCGCGAGAACAATAACAACCATCCACCAACTAGCAAAACCCAGCAAAAACTGTACAACGGACATCTGAGTCACGACAGTTGCCATGTGCAATCTAGCTCAGACCCGCTTCCTGGACATTTCGCTGTGGCATCTTGAAGACTTTCCCCCTTACAAAAATGACCGGTATATTTAACAATCTTGGCTAGGTCTCTCGGGCAACGACTGTGACCTTGGACAATCACCTGCTGGTTTAGGGTCCCGCGGCAGCCAATTCCGGCTTCTGGGCAAAGTGATAACGCAGGTCCAAAATGTTACATCGAACATTTTCATACCACTCAACATTAACATGTCGCCCGCTCCGTGCTCACAGACGTGAAGGTCTGCAGTCTAAATATTCGTAAAGATGGGTGACGCCTCCACTCATTTTCAATGGGGTAACACACCTGCGGCCCATGCCCTGGCATGAGTTTCGAGGCAGGCCTATGGGGCTTGAATATGCTGAGTCCGCCATTTTTCATGGGGGGGGGGAGTCCCATAATGGATCCCCAACAAAACGGAGGGGGCAACTAAGTGTTGGGGATCCTCTTTTTTTTTCCCCCCTATTGGAAGATGTGGACTTCTCCTTTTTGCCAGGAGTTCTCAAGAGGATTACCAATGCTGCCGATAGTACTTTGCCAGTTCCTTGTAAGACCTTGGATGTAGTCAGCTGTCATGGAACTTAATTTCACTTAAGTACCCCAGTAGTGCTGTAACGACCATTTTAACTTATTCTGTGCTCATGTTCTCCTATTGTGTCCCGTACTCCGGCTCTGTGGAGTTGAGTTCACAAAGCTTATGGCAATAAAGCGTTGGTGCTTTAAGGTCCGATAAGACTTGATGCTGATTTCTTGCAGTCTTCCAACGGTTACAAGTTCGAGACTTACGCCCAGTGTCTAGTTGTGCAGCTAAACAGGTCAAGGCAAATGGCACATTCTCAGTTTTTCTTTTCAAACCATACGTAAGATAATAAGAATTTATTTGTGTTTCCCCGCCTCTCCCAAAGGATTGAAGTGGGGTTACAGACGACTTAAATAAATTTACAATTGAAACTGTTTGCGTTCTTAGATCATATAATCCTAGAGTTGGAAACCCAACAGGGTAATCCAGCGAACCCCCCGGGCCATGCAGGAACTCTCAATGAAAGCATACCCGAGAAATGGGCTATCCAGCCTCATGATAAAGACCTCCATGGAAAAGACTCCACCACTCTCTGAGAGTGTGTTCTATTGTCGAAAGCCCCTTAACTGCAAGACGTTCCTCCTATTTAAGCTGAATTTCCTTTCCTGCATTTGCACCATTGCTTCCAGATCCTGTGCTCTGGAGCAGCAGAAAAGGGCTTTGCCTCCCTCCTCATATGACAGCCTGTCAATTATTTACCATGGGCTAGATCATTCACCTCTTAACCTTCTCTTCGCCAACTAAACATCCACACTCCCTAAAAGGGTGTTCTCGCGTCGTGGTGGTTCGGTGCGCTGGTGTTCATAGCCCGGTTTCGGAGCGATTTTTGATTCAATAAAGAGAATCTAGAGTTGGAAAGACCCTCAAGGGCCATCCCATTCCAAACCGCCATTCTCTGCCATGTAGGAACTCGCATCAAATCATCCCCTACAGATGGCCACCCATGCCGCTGCTGTACGCTGGAGTGTCTCCTTGGAGAGTTTGTAGGATGCTTCAAATACATCTCCGAGGTTGTCGTGTCTTTGGTGCCGGTTCTTGTTGGTGTGTGGTGTGTGGGTTGGGTTGGGTATATTTTTTCTTACGCTAATTTGGTGGGGTGTTGTTTGTGGGGATTGTGTGTGGTAGATCGTGCTTTTTTTGCGTGTTTTAGCGTTGGCGTTTTTGGGTGGGTTTTCGCGTGGGTGGGTTGTTGGGGTAGGGCGTCTGAGGTCCTTGAGTGTTCGGGGGTGTGGGCTGGGGGGGTGTGTGGGTGGGGGGTGGAGCATAGGGAGGGTGGGCAGATGTGAGACAAGCTTTGCGGTGTCCCGGGTGTGTTGATGTGATTCAGGTAGCTGCTTCCTCCTTGTGAGCTGTCGGTCAGAGAAAGACGGGAAATAAATAATTAAACAAATGCATACGTAGCAGGAGGCTGAAAAAGGTTAGGAGGCCACCATGTGCGCACAGCGCCTCTGCCTAAAATGAGGCTTTATGCAAGAGAACACAAGGCTGATAGGAGGCCTCCAGCAGTCCGTTCCAGTGTAGATCAGTATTCCGCGGCGCCAGGAATGAGGCTTTGGCCTGTCATACTTTGCTCACGTCGTCACTCTGTGCCCATGTCAGATGTTGATAACAAAGTCGGTCACAGCCACACAGCAAAGCCAAAATGGGAGATGACAAATCACAAAGTGTGGGGCATGCATGTGTGAAGACAATCGCCAGTCGGAAAGCAGACAGTTGGTGTCTGAATTCTAGCAGGGGGGAGATAGAATTTGGAAAAAAAATTCCAATAATTTGTAGCACAGAGCAGCCATGGACCTCGTGTGCTCCAGCTTAGAACCCTGCTAGGTAACTGGAAATCACAAACCTGTGTACGTGCCAGTTCAGATGTGAGAAAATGGGAGGGAGTGAGGTTTGAATAAAAGCTAACTCAATCAGACAACGCGGACGAAAAGAGAGATAAGGAAAGCTGCTGCAGTCTCAATAACGCCATAATAAGAAAGTATTCACTATGCTGACTGAAAGATTGGAAACGTCCAATCCCTGTAAATACATGTTAAACGTATGGGAACATAGTGCTGACTTCACTGAAGGGCCACTCTGAGGCCCATTGTTTGTCAGAAAGGCTAGACACCATACACGGCTTGCATCTACGGACTCGATCTCCGGCAGGATGGCAAGGACCGGGGGGGGGGGATGGCTGTGCACAACCGCCGCACACAACGAGTGTAGGCAACCATTAGAATCAACGAACCTAAGGTCGCTGCTTTCGCATACTGCGGGTGTGTGGTGTGTGGAAGCGATCTTCCCATCAGTGGTAGCCCCGCCGGGATACGAATACCACAGGAGTTACGAAATTTCGCGGATACGAAAAAAAAATCCCATAGGAAATAACTGGTCCGGGTTACGAAGGTTATTTCGGGTTACGAAGAAAATTTTGGTGCTTTTCGGCGCTATTGTCAATACGAAATCGCGCTTTTTCCCCCATTTAGCGCCTATGGGTTTTTCGGGCTGCGAAGGCTTTTCCTTCGGGGTTACGAAGCGGCGGCGGAACGAATTAATTTCGTAACCGAGGTACACTGTATAGGCATAGGGGACCACTGTACATCAAAATAAATAGGTCATATATCTGAAGTTCGAACACACCCCCCAATTGTGTGGGGGGAATAGTCCCTAGAGGTCAACCAAGCTGCAGTAAGGAATTTGTCAAAAGAGGAGTTGTAGTCTAATGCATCTGGCAACACGCGGCAGTCAATGTGGTTGCTGATGAACTGTTGACATTTTTGAAGGGGCATTTATAAACATAAACAATTGTCTTTTAGTGAGGCCTGACATAGTGCCGCACTACTCTAAAACTGTTTTTCCTACAGCCAAGTCGTCCTTTCTCATGCCAAATCCTTTAAAATTCAGCCATAGGGCCATCTAGATGTGGTCGACCCTGCTTGCTAAGGGATGAGAGAAGATGCATTCTGACAAATCTGGAAGGTACCAGGTTGAGGAAGTCTAATTTAATTGATGGGTCTGGCGGGGATGAAAACCAAAGACTTTCTGCATGCAAAGCATGTGCTCTACCACTATCCAAGTCAGCCTTGGGCTACTACCCAGAGAAACAGGGTATTCATGACTCAGCTTTATCATCACAATTAAAAGCCGTGATGCTAGATCTACCTGTGCCGCAACTTTTTAAATCAGCCAAGAGGTAAAGTGGCTTTCTGCTAAGGGCCTTTGACATAGGCAAGTATTCGACAGCTCTCATTCCACCCAACTTAATCTCAGCAACTGGAACTGGATTCCTTTTAACTGTAACGGAGACTAATAAAGTGCAATGGAACAATCTACATATGGAAGAGCAGGAGAGTTTAAAAGAAACGTGCAAACCATACTCCGCAGAAATTAGCAGAGTTTAATATCGCTGCTTGTCTTTATTGAACCTGCTTTCTAGGAAGCTTTGTGCCTCTCTCTGCCTGCTGGGAATAGTAGCACAGTACAACTAGCTTTCCTTTTTTAAAAGTATGGGGGTTAAAAAGAGGGGGCAGTTTGTTTCACAAGAGGCCTAGTCTCCTCCCATCCCCTCCTTAAAAAGCAGAAGGTAGTTCATACTTTGGGCGATGTCTTCAGAATACCGTCAGAACAACTCGTGGTTGCCAGCGGTAGACCTGGCAAACAGATGACTAACCAATCAGTCTTTATATCAAGGGTGGGAAACGTCATTTCCAGCCAATGCTAAAGTAATTTCTTATAATTTTCAAGGTGGCCAGATTCCATCGAGCAGTGGCAAAGACAAAAGCAAACAGTAGGCAGTCCCAAATCCCAGCAAACTTCAGTTTAAATTACTTGCGCGCATAGGAATAAAACTCAGGAATGCATTTATTAATTATTTGTATCCTGCCGTTCTTCTAGGCAACTGATTCAAGGTTATGTAGTGTTTTAAAAGTGCAATAACACTAAAAACACTTGATACAAATGTAAAACAATTAAAATAACACTTGGGTTTCAAAAACACAATTAAACAACATTTAACATGAGGTTTAAAAACCATAAAGCAAAAACACTTACCCACCCACCTCCGTATAAATCCCCATAGCCAAACAGGAGTAAACAAGGCAATGTCACGGGAGCAAACATGACATGTCAAGACCTAAGTAAAGTAAACATCCAGAAGACAAGAGCCTTTAAAAAGGCTATTGCAAGAACTGAATGACACTGGAACACACCGGCAAGGCAGAAAGAATCGCAAGGCAGAAGTATAAAGAAAGCAAATTGCTACATGCGTTAACAAACATTCATAAGGGAAACCACCTTTTAAAAACAAAACAAAAACATAACTGAGGAGTGGATGATGGCTTTCTAAACAGATAACCACACATCAAAAGAGAGATGTGTAGTTGAGGGTGAGCTTCAACTATCCTATATTTGTGGAAGTCAAACTCAGGCCATCCTCCAGGGCTAGCAAATTTCTTCTCACTTGCCTTGGAGGACAATTCATATGTCAAAAGGGTGTAGAGATGCGACAAGGGGATCAGCTGTTTTGGATCTGATCCTAACCAACAGGATGACCTAAGTAATGGAGTGCAAGGGTGTGATCGCTTAGGTGAAAAAAAAAAAGTGAGCCATGTTTTCCTGGATCTGTTAGACAGGGAAGGAGAAGCGGCATGGCATAGTCAGAGCACGCATTCTTAGACGGTAGGAGAGGCAGATTCAGTAAACGTAGAGAATACTGGAGGTGATACCATGGCCAAAATAGTAAAAGAGAGGGAGTTCAGGAGGATGGGAAGTTTCTAAAAAAAGGAGAGAGACTGAAGGCACAGTTCAACATTCCAGTGAGAAAGAAAAAGGGAGATTCCTCAAGAACCAGGATGGATGACAAAGAACTTTCAGTGAGCAAGTTGAAACGGAATCAGTATAAGAAATAGAAAAAATGGGGAAAGTCACAAAGAGGAATTATTCAAACACAAATAAGCAAGCACATGTAGGGTAAAGTCCAAAAAGCTAAAGCGGCAGAATGAACTCAGGCTGCTAGAAGCGGTTAAAACAATTAAAAGAAGGGCTTTTTTATGGATAGTCTGCAGCAAAAAGGAAGAAGAAGGAACGGTAGGGGCCACTGCATGGGAGAAGATGGCAAAAATGCTAACAGAAGACAGAGAAAAAGGCAGAATTAATCAACACCTTCGTTCTTCATTCGTCCTCAGAAAATTTAAAAGGGTGCTCAACTGCGTATAATGGAGCAGAGAGACAGAATAGGGAATTTCAGCACAGAATAAGTAAGGATATAGTACAGGAATACCATTGTTATTCTAAAAACGAATATAAATCTCGCAGGACCAGATGAACGCCATGCCAAGGGTATTAAAAAATGCAAAGAATACCAGACAGAGCCATTGGCAATAAATCTTTCAGAACTCTGAGGAACAAGAGAAGTCTCAGGGCCAGATGGGAGAGGCAAATGTTGCCCCATCTCAAAAAGGGGAAAAGAGAGTATGCGCAAACAATTTGATCGGCGCAGTTAGTCTGACAGCATACCAGAAAGATTTCTAGATCAGAATAATTAAACAGAGAATCTGTGACATCTAGAAGCAATGCCATAATAACAAGAAAAGTCACATGGGTGCAGAGAAGAATCATGCCACAACCTGATTCTTTTTTTTTTTGAAAAATTACCAGCCTTGGTAGATGAAGGGATGCTTGTGGATATATTTATCTTGATCTCAGTAAGGCCTTTGACAAAGTTCGCCGTGCCCGCGCGCTGACATTCTAGTCAAACAATGCTTGTAAAATGTGGGCTAGACAAGGCAACTGTTAGCATTACAGCGGATTTGTAATTGTTGACTGACTGAACCCAAAGGTGGCTCAACATTTCTTGTCTTTCGCTCTTTCGCCCTTTTCATCCTGGAGGAGAAGTGACCAGTCCGTATTCACAGGGCGCGGGTCCTGGCCCAGTGCTATTCACATCTTATCAATGACTTGGAGGAAGCAAATTGGGGGGCATAGTATCAATTTGCAGATAACACCAACTAGGGCGGCATAGCTAAGACCCTAGAGGACAGGATCAATTCAATGATGAATAGACTAGAAACTGGGCCAAAGCTACAAAATAAAGTGAACACAGAGAAATGTAAGGTACTAGCACTTAGGGCAGAAAAATGAAATGGCAGCCAGATATAGGATGGGCACACTGGCTGAACGAGACGAAATTGAAAGGGAGCTGGGAGTCAAGTAGACCACAAGTTGAAGCATAGTGACAAACAGTGCGATGCGCAGGTAACAAGGCAGTGCATTGTTAGGCTGCATCAGTAAAAGTTATAGTGTCTAGATCAAGGAAGTAAATAGTGCCATTCGATTCTGCTTGGGCAGGCCCGCACCTGAATATTGTTTCCAGTTTGGCACAACAATTTAAAAAGGATGTGGAGAAATGGAGGGGCATGTCAAAAGGAGAAGCGACAAAATGGTGAAGGGTCTGGAAGCCAGGCCCTACGAGAAGGGCGACGTAGGGAGCTGGGGGTGTGTAGCGGAGAAGAGAATGTAGAGGTGATATGATAAGCGCCTGTTTAAATATTTTAAGGGATGTCATATTGAGGAGGACAGCTTGTTTTCTGCTGCTGTAGAGACTAGGGACCAGCGGAAAATGGATGGAACTGGAGGAAAAGAGATTCCATACACATCACATTAGGAGAAATCGTCCTGACAGTAAGGTGTTCACAGTGGAACATACTCCCTCAGTGTGGTGGATTAATCCGCGCTTGGAGGTCTTTAACAAAAGAAGACTGAATGGCCATTGGCGGGGGGGAGGGGAGAGGGGGGGAGAGATGCTTTGATGTTTCTTCATGAAAGGGGGTTGGATGGATGGCCTTGCGGTCTCTTCCAACTCTATATTCTATGTTCCACCTAAGGATCCAACATGTTGGCAATCCCATTAACCAAGATCATTCCTCTGTTAGGAAGAGATCGCAAATAGCTGACCCCCTGTTTTGTTTGTTGCTCTTCCAAGCTTTGGACAATGAATTGTCTCCGAGAGTGAGGAATGTCTAGACCTTAAGGATTTGTGCTGAGTTTAAATTCACCAGTAGAGAGAGAGTAAAGTGACTCATCAGGACGTCATGCTTCCTTTTGATGTGTAGTCATGTTCTAATGAGGCATCATCAAATTCCTCATCTATACTGGGGATCTGGAGTAGACTCCGACACCATAACATTTGTTGTTTCCGCCCCTTTAAGTTTAATCAGGAGGCCTCCACCTGCTTCCAGACTGATGTCGGGGGATGTCTTCACTGGTGTAAATGTCGCTGACTATATAGTGCTTATTTATGGCTATGCCTCTTCCTTTAGTGTTGCTGTTTGGCTATTTCCCTTAAAAAGGTTAATACCCTTTTTCTACATTTCAATTATGAGACAATGATGTACTGTTTGTGATAGTTTTTCATTTTAACCAATGTTCTCAACTGTTTATCTGATTAAGTCAGGAGTTGGGTAAAGTGTGACATCTCCGCGTGCCATAGGCCACTGTGGTATCTGGTCTTAAAACGTTTTTCTTACCCTCCCCTTTTTTTTGCAAAAAATATTTTTGGGGGACAGTTACAATGGGGATATAGACCGCAAGTCTCCCAAGGCGAATTCAGCCCCTTTTCCTACAGTTGCAAGCCCCTGCTAAGTCAGACATTCCTCACAAGTGTCCACATCCTTGCATGTAACATTTAATACACGGCATAATAACCGAATTACAGTGTCTAAAGCGGTTACACTGTAAGACTAATTCCCCCACATATAGGGTAGCGCATTTTAGTGACCTCTTGAAGGAGGCAGCCTGAGTCGAGCTTGAGCTTTTTGTGTATTGAACTCAGCCTTAATGGTTTTGAGTGAGTGGCTGCAGTACGGACTTTAACACTGTGCTGTCAGGGAGCTCAACACCTCCCCGTCTCTTCGCCTTTCTGCTTGGTATACGTTTTTTAGAAATAGGTTATACTCTTTCGCATACTACATTCGAATTATGAGCGTATCAAAAGCTTACAGTGATGGCTATTAGTTGTATTTGTCTTCTGAGGGCTAAGGGTTCAAGTTCATCTTGTTTATTCCCTGTCTGTAATCATGTAGAGACCTGTAGATTCTCCGCTGGATGGTCCTTATTGCTTTTTATTATACCCAATGTTTGGGTGCTTGTACTATTGGCGCCAACTCCTCCGTATCGCTGAGACTATTGCCCTCATACTTGGTAGCCCGCTTCACTTGGAATATGGTTCTTTATCTCCAAAGTTACTCAGTTGAAAGCTCCATGATGCAGGTTGTAAGACTCAGGGTTGTAAGATCCGGTAAATACCTTTTTAAAAACTACTTTTTTGGGATGAGCTTATGCCTGCAAAGAATTTCCATGAACAATCAAAGCCAAATCTTTCTGGAAGGAATAATCTGTGGAGAGCCTGTTGTTCACTTTATATCTCTCTATTCCTAGGAAATGTCTTTAAAAGGAAGAAGGGCAATGAAAATAATTGTGCCTCAAGAAGATGTAATAACTTGTGGCATCTTGCGCTTCTAGTAAAGTCTCCGCCTGCTCTTTCAATAAACTATCATCCTCCCTGCATACAGTTAATGTGATAACACAGGTCTCAAACTTCCTGTCGTTGAACACTAAAGAATAGAAGGAAAGGATTCGCATCTTCAGGCCACCAGTGTAGACTTTTGGAATTTTTAGTATTTTAGGAATTCTGATAAGGACGACGAACCTGTACATTCAAATATATAGGAATCTGTTCATATAGTTTAATTACGCATACCACACCAAAACACAAGAAAGGCAGCTTAGATCAAACTCAAAGGCCTATCAAATCTAGCATCTCCTCCCATAAGAGCATACAGACCTTGGAAGCCCGACAAGATGAGTAAAACAGCACCGTATGTCAAGTTCCTAAGGCAACTGATATGACAGGCACACAGCCTTGATAGTGAGGTAATCTATAACAAGCACAGAAATCTTAGAAACTGCTTTGCAATCATCTAAGCATAACTCAGAAAAAATATTTAGTGGTAGAAGAGAGACAGCATTCTTAGGTTTTGTAGTTTTGCTTCTCGCCTCCTTTAATATCCATAATCCTTTGCCACTTTCTATCTCGTAACCTGCAGAGGGCTCTAGGTTGCATTTATTCTTGCTTACACATGCCTGGATCACAAAAAGACATTGGCTGGAGAAAAATAAAGCAAAAACATATATCCAGGCATAAGTAAGACTGATAATCAGAACATGAGAGGTAGCACACTAACTCTAACCACAAAAAAGAACTGACAGATCAGTCCATTTACTTCTTTTTAAACTAACAGTTGTTCACATTGGAGTTGAAGTATGGAAGGGCAGGGGCAAGAATTATGTGATGAAATACAAATGTGGTTAATTAGATTAAAATGATTTTAGAAAGGTGTTTTGGCTGAATACTGGGAATAGGTTTAGATAATATGTTATATATTAAAGCAGCAAGTTGCATGGGTGTCAAGAAGAAATCATAAGGGGAAGTATTGCATTTAGGTGAAGTGTGGGTTGGTGATTGGAATTAACTGTTGTGTCTCCTTTTAAGGGTATGGTTTTCGAATGAGAAGATCCACTTTGGTGGGGTACGGCCGCGCCGTTGGTAGGGCGAGTGTAAATCCGAGGGGGCCCCCTTTCCCTGCTGGATTGGGGTCCCCCCCCCCACCCCCCCCCCCACCGCCCCGGGCCCACCTTTTCACCTGCCTCTGAGGCCCCGACCCCGGCTTTACCAGGCCGTTCCACTTGCGGCCTGAAAAAGAGGTATCCTTGGGGCTTTCAAGCTCCAAGGGACACCCCAACAGTGGCGGGGACGCTGAGTGAGGCACTCTATCCCTTCTGATTTGCGTTGGCTGGTGAAGCCTTCACAAAGGCGCGCCAGCAACGCAAACAGAAGGAGGGCAGCGCGTTGTGAACGTCGTCATGTGCCCCATGTGAAGGGCGGCCGCCATTTTTTACGGACTCAGTCCGTACTAGGTTGGGGCATCTGAAAGCGACGGCCCTGTTTTAACCCTAGTCGACGGGAGTCCGTACTTTAAGGCCGTCTGTAATGAAGCCTTTGGTCGTTTATTTGATTCCCTCCCAAGATCTCTACCAGCTGATTCAAAAAGGTAGGGCACACACACGCATCATTTTGAGGGGCCTTAAGGTAACCACTGCGCAACTGTAAAATTTTCTACAACACAAAGACAATCAAATTGCGGGTCCTAGAAATATTCAAGTTTGCGACTCATATTCTCTCGCCGCTGCATTCTTTCCCCCTCAAACGCAATAAAACATTTTTATATTGGGTCAGACGTTAGAGATAATAGGAATGTCACAGCAGAGTAATCTGCAGATTGATCTCCTAATAAATGACAACAAAATAGATGGCCCATTAAGAAAAGGCATGCACAAGTCTCTAAATACATATGTAAACTGTGTGCAATGTTAAGTCTTGTAGTGTGAAGTTAAAAAGAGGTAAAGAAAAAATGCAGGGGCCATATTGACAAAGGAGTCACTACCACTGGATAAATAAGAATATTTAAAACAAACGCGGGGGACGGCCATGGAAACTATTGCCTCATTAAAATAAGAGGAAATTTAAAAATTGTGTTAGAACTTTATTTCAAGAAGCTGACGGCGGCTGGAAGAACTCAAAAGCATTATCAACAAAACGCCATTCACAAATCCTTGTCCAAAAGACTGCTAAGTGGTATGTGGAGAGTGAGCCTGGGCAAAAAAAAACCCTAGCTGTGTGTGGAGTAGGAGAGGAGAATAAAGAGTCGTTGCTACCAGTAAAAAACTAACAACTTTATTTGGAATAAGCTTTTGGCACAATGAATCTTCACTGAGCTGTGAAGTGCACTCATGAAATCTGGTCCACCACTCTCTCTAACTTAACCTATGTCAAAGGGATAAAGTTGGACAGGAGGAGGAGATCAAGATCAACTGAGGGCTCACATGGGAAAGGGGGAACAGATAATTACTAATACATGAATAAAAAAACAAAGCAATCTTCCATCACCTCAGGTTGCTCAAGATTCACTTGCCCACATCTATGTAAAGGAACTGGCCTATTTTAGTGGTGGTTGTGAGGATGAAGTGGGTAGGAAGAAAGCCAGGTATGCATCTTAAGCTTCAATGGAGAAAAATTAGAATATATCATGTAAGTATAAATGACTACAACATAGGGGTCTAAACCTTTGATAGACAGTCAGAAGCTTCAATTAGTTAAAATGCTGGCAGCAGATTAGTCATGGGAACCTAAGAGCAGATCAATATGAACCCAGTAGTAAAAGCCGGCACTTGGCTGCCAATTAGCTTTCCGGGCTCAATACAAAGTGTTGGTTATCACGCGAGAAAGGCGCCTACAATGGCTTGGGCCCGAGTTACTTGAGGAACGTCTCTCTCCTATATAGATCCACCCTTGCAACTCAGAAAACAACAGGCAATGCTATTGAATATCCTAGGGTGAGATTGTCTGCAACTCACCAATGAGCATTTAGCATGCTATGCTCGTGCATGTGTTGGAATGGATCCCTGAGGAGAATCCTCAGATTCTTCTTTGAAGCTTTTAAAGAAAGCTGTTGAAGACTCACCTATTCCGGTTGGCTATCCCCCAATGATCCTTCATAGAGATATTAGCCTCTACCCAATCCTCAAAGGTTTAGTCTGTGATGTTAATTTGTAATTATGAGATTGTAGATGTAGATTGGAGTTTTAAGATGCTTTGTAATATAGGATGTTTTTATAAGGTTTTAGGGAAATGTTTTTATTGTGTATATTTGCTGTAATACAATGTGGTTTAGCATCTGTATTGACTGTGAACTTGGCTTTGATCTCGCAGGAAAGGGGTATAAAAATAAAGATTATTATTATTATATATTATTATGAGTATTAGATTATTATTTTATTAGCAAATCATAATAAAAACCTATATGAAGGGAAGGAGGGGCCAAACGCAGCAGAGAGTCTCAGGCAGTGAAACATACCTTGCTAAGTGATTCCTTGTCTTCTAATGGCCTGGCAGCAGGTAAATTCCAAAAGCTCTTTCAGTTATTTACACTTGGCTGTTGTTGATTTATCTAGTTGATAAATAATGACCCGGAGTTCATTCTTAATTTTAGAAAATAAATTGTTATTGAATTAAGTGATTGTACCTGTTCACGCTTACTCCATACGGAATGACCTACTGATGGCAATTTTTTAATGTAATTAATAAAACTATAAGAAAGGGTCCTTTGGGTAGGCTGTTTAATGTGCATGCGTCCGAAGAGGGCCAGATGTGGACTAAAGGCCATGTCCATCCGAGCGCAGCTTGACACAGCTCTGGACTCGAAATGCATGGGTCAGTTAAACAGCATACCTCCAAAGTGACCCGAAGCAGCTTTATTTTGGCCTTCTGTTTTGGGCCAAAGCGTGGGAAAATCCTACTGTTATACCTAAAGATGTTAGCCTATGCAGCATTATAATTGTGGAAGAAATATAACAAGCCTAGGACAACCTAAATTCAGGGAGAAAGCATATCCTCCTTCAGAAAGTCAAGCCCCTTCGCATAAGTCGCATTGTTGCGATAATGGGAGGGTGACGTTATGAAGGAAAAGCTTGGCTTTTCCTCAAGCCTCAGCATGATTTGGAAGCCAGAAAATCAAGAATAAGAAAAGTTACTGAAACTATGAAATAAGGGCTGGATTTGTCTGGCATTACAGCTAAAATGGGAAAAATAAAAAAAAGTACGAGACAAACATATGTGATGGTAGTAATCGTCACCGCTCTGTACATGGATCAACCATCCACACTTGAAAATATTCATAAATGTACACCGAGATTTTTGCCTTTTTAATATGGAAGGCACAATTTTAGCAGAAAGCAGGTTGTCACACAGACCACGAATTAGCTAATTCATATGGCTTGGTATCCATGGGGGCCGAACCAAACAGTGGATACGCAAGGGCTACTGTACTTAAAAGTATTGTTTAAGACGCTTTGGGGACAGTCAACTACCTTTTACGCCAGAATGAGACCGAATTAATGCACAGGAAGTTGCAGATTTGGCCCCGAACTCCGCACAAACAATCCGAGGCTTCCCACCCTTTTCAGGGCAAATGCCCCTTAGCGCAGGTCATTTGGAAGGGGCAGGTAAAGTGTAATCTTTTGGGGGAAACGGGTTCGTGGCGAATATGAACGTGGCCACATCATGATTGGGGCAAGTCAGGGGAGGATTTAGGTCAGAGGGAGGGAGAGGGCGGAACTGGAGAAGGGTGCCAAGAGTGACAGAGGGGGAGGAGGAGATGAAGGACCGGGGGGGGAGAAGGAGGCCATGGAGGGCAATCAGGTAAAGAGCAGAGCAGGAGGAGAAAGGAAGGAGCCAAAGGGTGCCAAGAGAATCAGTAACAGAGAGAGGAGAGAGGAGGAGCCGAGGGGAGAAAGGGGGGCCATGAGGCAATCGGGGTAGGAGGAGGAGGAGGAGGAGAAGAGAAGGAAGGAGCAAGACGAAGGGTCAAGTTCAGGATAGGTCAGGAGGGAGGGCAGCAGGACGGAGGAAAGCTCCCTTGCAACACGAAACTTTCTTCTTCTTCTTTTTTTGTTTAAATTATTTTGACAGACTACGGGGATGTTTTTTTACTACAGTAGATAGATATACGATAAATGTGGCTGCCTGCCTGTCGCTTTCTTTTACATTTCTTGCTTTCCATCATAGGAGGCACGTTGGCAGGAGGCTGTTTTTCTTTTGCGATGCTACAATGGAATTTCAAACGGTTCTCTTTTCCAATTTGGCAAATTGATACAGAATGGCTTTGCTACTGTCTGTAAGGAATTCATTAAGGGGGAAGTGAAGGAAAAGCAAAGAATGGCATGCATCCTTTTCGTGGCAATTCTGAGGGTAGTTTGTCAAATTTAAAAACCTCCTGTGTGTGTGTGTTGTGGGTATTTGGGTCACTGCAGGTTATGGATCTTCCCTTGGCCCCGTTTTCAACCCCAAAATGCAATCTAATGCCATCTCTGCATCCTGCATCCTCCCTCCTTGCCACCCCAGAATGCCTCATACACATGTAGTAATAATAATAATAATAATAATAATAATAATAATAATAATAATAATAAATTCCTCACCTCAGAATGCCAGAAAAGGATGTCATGCATTCTTTGCTTTCCCTCAGCTACCCCTGAATTCCTTACAGACAGTAGCAAAATGTGAGATTTAGAAACCTCAGGCTAATGATCCACAACCAACTTATTGCAAAAACAAGAAAGTTTATTGTAAGATGCACAGCAGAAGTAACCACAAGCACTTCTTTGCAGAATCTGAAGGCACAGGGAAAAATTCCCACTTTAAAACCAACCCCTCTTCCCCACCCAGAGGGCTTCTACAGCACCCCCATGACTCAGTCACCACCGCAACCAGCCACCTTAACCTTGAAGGACCGTTACATTTTATCCCACATTCCAAACCCCTTAGCAGGGCCCCATCACCAAGCCAAACCTCACCCTTCATATTCCACCTTATTTTCCCAACCCCCAACACTATGCAAAGTCTCAACACACAGAACTATCTAGATCAATATATATATTAAACATACAGTACAACAGTGATCATATATGAGCTGAATACATGAAGTGAATATTAAATAACTGGATATGGCTAATATTATACTTGATCTTAACTGGTTCTGACACAAAAGCATTCTGTATCAAATTGGAAAGAGAAACGTTTGTAACATTCGCATTGTAGCATTCACAAAGAAAAAAAGCCTCCTGCAAAGTGCCCTGCTGCTGGAAGCAAGGAAATGAAAGGGAAAGTGAACAGGCAGGCAGCCACATTTATCTGTATATCTATCTACCTGTAGTAAAAAACATGCACGTAGTCTGTCAAAAATAATTTAAAAAAAATAAAGAGAGAGAGAAAGTTGCGTGGTGCGAGAGGGAGGCTTTCTCCGTCCTGTGCCCTCCCTCTGACCTATCCTGAACTTGACCCTTCGTCTTGCTCCTTCCTTCTCCTTCTCCTCCTCCTCCTCCTACCCAGATTGCCCTCCATGGCCC
>NC_056531.1:8263278-8294429 GCF_019175285.1 Sceloporus undulatus
CTTCATCCTCCTCCTCCTCCTCCTCTGTCACTCTTGGCACCCTTTCTCCAGTTCCGCCCTCTGCCCTCCCTCTGACCTAAATCCCTCCCCTGAACTTGCCCCAATCATGATCGGTGGCAAGTTCATATTCGCCGAACCCGTTTTTCCCCAACAAGATACAGCTTTTACCCTGCGTCCAAATGACCTGCGCTAAGGGGCATTTGCCCTGAAACGGGTGTGGAAGCCTCGGATTTGCTTGTGGGAGATTCGGGGCGAATGTGAACTTCATGTGCATAATTCGGTTCTCGATCTGGGGTAAAAGGTAGTCTGAATGTCCCCAAAGAGTTCTCTAAACAGATACTTTTAAGTACAGTAGGCCCTTGCTATCCACTGGGGTTTGGTTTCAGGACCCCCATGGATACCAAGCCCATGAATTAGTAATTCGTGGTCTGTGTGACAACCTGCTTCTGCTAAAATTGTGTTCCATATTAAAAATGGCAAAATCTAGGTGTACATTTTAGAATATTTTCAAGGTGTGGATGGTTGAATCCATGGATACAGAGGGTTGACTGTACTACCACAAATATGTTTGTCTAGTCACTTTTTTTTACCATTTAGCTGCTGGACAAAGTCCAGCCCTTATTCTCATAGTTTCAGTAACTTTTAATTAATTCTGATTTTCCTGGATTCCAAATCATGTGAAGAGCCTCTGTAGAAAAGCAAGCTTTTTCCTTCATAAAGTCACCCCTTCCATGTATAGCAACAATGGAATTATGGCAGAAGGGGTGACTTTCTGAAGGAGGGAGTATGCTTTATCCATGGAGGATTTAGGGCTGTCCTAGGACTTGTATATTTCTTCACATTATTAATGCCTGAATAGGCTTAACATCTTTAGGTATAACCAGTAGGATTTTCCCACGCTTTGGGCCCAAACAGACAGGCCAAAATAAAGCTGCTTCGGGTCACTTTGGAGGTATGCTGTTTAAATGACACATGCATCTTAAGAGTCCAGAAGCTGTGCCAAAGCTGTGCTCCGGACTGGAGCATGGCTTTAGTACAGCATCTGGCCTCTTAGGACGCATGCATCATTTAAACAGCATACCTCCAAAGTGACCCTTTATTATAGTTTTAATAATTAACATTTAAACAAATTGCCATCAGTAGGTCATTGTGGAGTACAGGTGAAAAGGTTACCAAATCCAATTAATTCAATAACAATTATTTTCTAAAATTAAGAATGAATTCCTGGGTCATTATTTATCAACTAGATAAATCCAACAACAGGCAAGTGTAAATAAATGAAAGAGGCTTTTGGAATTAACTAGCTGCCGAGGCATAGAAGACAAGGAATCACTTAGCAAGGTATGTTTCACTGCTGGACTCATCTGCTGGGTTGGGCCCCTCCTCTCCCTTCATATAGGTTTTTATTATGATTTAATAATAATAATAATAATAATAATAATAATAATAATAATAATAATAATTTATTTTTATACCGCTTTCCCTTGGAGATCAAAGCAGTTCACAGTCGAATACAGATGTAAACACATTGTATTACAGCATAATATACAATAAAAACATTCCACTAAAAACCTCGTATAAAAACATCCTATAAAAGCATATTAAAAACTCACAATCTTACATCTTACAATCTCATAATTACAAATTAACATCACAGATACTCATAACTTTGGAGGATGGTAGGGTAGGAGGATAATTATCTCTATGAAGGATCAGGGGGATATGCCAAGCGGAATAGATGAGTCTTCAACGCTTTCTTAAAAGCTTCCAAGGAAGAACTGAGACGAATCTCCTCAGGGAGTCCATTCCAACATGCAGGAGCAGTAGATGTAAATGCTCATTGGTGAGTTGCAGACAATCTCACCCTAGGATATTCCAATAGATATTTGCCTGTTGTTCTGAGTGTGCAGGGTGGATTATGTAGGGAGAGACGCTTCCTCAAGTAACTCGGGCCCAAGCCATGTAGGGCTTTATCGGTGATAACCAACACTTTGTATTGAGCCCGGAAGCTAATTGACAGCCAGTGAAGGGCTTTTAATACTGGGGTTATATGATCTGCTCTTAGGGTCCCAGTGACTAATCTGGCTGCAGCATTTTGAACTAATTGAAGCTTCTGAACCTGGTACAAAGGTAGCCCCATGTTGTTAGTCATTTATTAATTACATGTATATTCTACTTTTTCTCCAGTGAGCTTAAGATGGCATACATGGCTTTCTTCCTACCCACTTTATCCTCACAACCACCACTAAAATAGGCCAGGTTCCTTGTACATAGATGTGGGCAAGTGAATCTTGAGCAAAGCCTGAGGATGATGGAAGAATTTGTTTTTTATTCATGTATTAGTTATATTTATGTCCCACCTTTCCCCCAGTGAGCTCAAGTTTGTATATATGGATCTCCTCCTCCTGTCCACTTTATCCCTTTGACATAGGTTAAGCTGAGAGAGAGTGAGTGGACCAGATTCACTGAGTGAACTTCACAGCTCAGTGAAGATTTCATGTTGCCAAAAGCTTATTCCAAATAAAGTTTGTTAGTGTTTTAAGGTAGCAAAGACTCTTTATTCTCCTCTCCTACTCCACACACAGAGAGGTTTTTTTTTGCAGGTCTCACTTCTCTCACATACCACTTAGCAGTCTTTTGGACAAGGATTTGTGAATGGGTTCTTTGGTTGTTAATGCTTTTAGTTCTTCAAGTCCCGTCAGCTTCTTGAAATAAAGTTCTAACACAATTTAAATTTCCTTTATTATTTTAATGATGGCAATAGTTTTCCATGGCAGTCCACAGAGTTTGTTTTAAATTATGTATTATTTATCCAGTGGGTAGTGACTCCTTTGTCAATATGGCCCCCTGCAAGTTTTTTCTTTACATCTTTTTAAATTCACACTACAAGACTAACATTTGCATCACAGTTTACATATGTATTTAGAGACTTGTGCATGCTTTTCTTAATGGGCAATCTATTTTTTTTGTCATTTATTTAGGGAGACTTAAATCTGCAGATTACTCTGCTGTTGAGCATTCATATTATCTCTAAAGTCTGACAGCAATATAAAAATGTTATTGCGTTTGAGGGGGAAAGAATGCAGGGGGAGAGAATATGAGTTCAGCAAACTGAATATTCTAGGAGGAAATTTGAATTGTCTTTGTGTTGTAGACAAATACAGTTGTGCAGGGTGACATTAAGGGCCCCTGCAAATGATGCGTGTGTGTGTACCTTTTGCATCAGGCTGGTAGATGGATCTTGGGAGGGAATCAAATAAAAGACAAAGGCTCATTACAGACAGGCCTTAAAGTACGGACTCAGTCTGTACTAGGGTTAAAAAGGGGCGTCGCTTCCAGATGCCCCAACCCTAGTACGGACTGAGTCCGTACAAAATGGCGGCGCCCCTTCCACATGGGGGCCACCATGACGACATCACGAACGCGCTGCCTCCTTCCTGGTTTGCGTTGCTGGCGCAGCCATGTGAAGGCTGCACCAGCAACGCAAATCAGAAAGGGGCTGAGTGGCCCCTTTCTGAGAGTCCCCGCCACTGTTGGGGTGTCCTTGGGGCTTGAAGCCCCAAGGATACCTCTTTTCAGGCCGCGGGGAAGCGGCCTGGAAAGCGGCGGATCGGGGCCTCAGAGGCAGGTGAGGCCCCAATCCAGCAGGGAAAGGGGCGGTTACAGGTCGCCCCAAACGGGCGGCCTGTAACACACCAAAGTTGATCTTCTCATTCTGAAATTAGCCTACCTGAACTGAGAAACAGTAATTCCAATCACAAACCCACACTCACATAAGATACTGTGCTTATGATTTCTTCTTGTACCAGCATGACACTTGCTGCTTGAATGGGAGGTTATAGAAATTGTATCTAAACCTATTGCAGGGCATTCAGCCAAACACATGTGGTGCTAAAAGTCATTTTGTGAAATGCTAATTGCAGGCCACATTTTGGATTCTCAAGTCAAATAATCTTGCCCCTGCCCTTCCATACTTCAACTCCAAGTGAACAAATGTTTAGTTGTAGAAGAAGTAAATGGACTGATCTGTCAGTTCTTTTTTGTGGTAGAGTTAAGGTGTGCTACCTCTCATGTTCTGATATATCAGTTCTTTACTGATGCCTGGATATGTTTGCTTTATTTTTATCCAGACAAGTCTTTTGTGCTCCAGGGCATGTGTAAGAAGAATTAAATGCAACCCATCAGAGCCCTCTGCAGGTTACGAGACAAGAAAGTGCAAAGGGATTATGGATTAAAGGATGGCAGGGAAGCAAAACTACAAACATGATAGAATGGGTCTCTCTTCTACCACTAAATATTTATGAGCTGCTGCCTTAGATGATTGCAAGCAGTTTCTAAGATTTCTGTGCTTGGTTATAGATTACCTCCACTATCAGAGGCTGTGTGCCTGTCATATCAGTTGCTAGGAAACTTGACTATGAGGGTGCTGTTTTACTCATGTCTTGTTTCTGGGCTTCCCAAGGTGTCTGGCTCTTATGGGAGGAGAATGCTAGATTTGATAGGCCTTTGGTTTGATCTAGAAGTGCTTTTCTTGTGTTGTTTGGTGTGGTAGTTGGGAATGTAACCTATATGAACAGATTCATTATATATTTGAATGTACAGGTTGAGTCGTCCTTATCCAGAATTCCAAAATACTACAAAATCCAAAATTGTCTACACTGGTGGCTGAGATAGTGACATCCTTTCCTTCTAATGATTTAGTGTTCAACTGACAGGAAGTTTGAGACCTGTGTATCTACACTTAAATGTATTGGGGAGGATGAAGTTTATTTGGAAAGAGCAGAGGAGACTTTACTAGAAGAGCAAGATGCACAAGCTGATACATCTTCTTGAGGCACAAGTTATTTCATTGCTTCTTCCTTTTAAAGGACATGTTCCAGGAATAGAGAGGATATTAAAAGTGAACAACAGGCTCCACAGATTATTCCTTCAGGAAAGATTTGGCTTCTGAGTTCATGGAAATTCTTGCAGGCAATAAGCTGCATCCCAAAAGTAGTTGTTAAAAAGGTATTTACCAGGAGTCTTACAAACCTGGAGTCTTACAAACCTGATCAGGAGGCTTTCAACTGAGTAACTTTGGAGATGGAAACAGTATTCCAGAGGGGAAGGGGCTACCAAGTACTGAGGGCAATAGTCTCAGTGATACAGGAGGAGTTGGGCCAATAGTACAAGAACCCAAAAATTGGGTATAAAAAGCAATAAGGAATCAGCAGGAGAAGTCTTACAGGTCTCTACACTGATGTACAGAGCATGGGAAATAAACAAGATGAACTTGAACACTTAGCAGCAGAAGACAAATACAACTTAATAGCCATCACTGTAAGCTTTTGGGATAAGGCTCATAATTGGAATGTAGTAATGGAAGAGTATAACCTATTTTAAAAAACGTATACCAAGCAGGAAAGGAGAAGAGAAGGAGGAGGTGTATGAGCCCTGGCAGCACAGTGGTTAAATGTCTGTACTGCAGCCACTCACTCAAAACCATAAGGTCGTGAGTTCAATACCAGCAAAAAGGCTCAAGCTCGACTCAGGCTTGCATCCTTCAGAGGAGGTCACTAAAATGAGTACCCATATTGTTGGGGGCAATTAGCTTACAGTTGTAAACCGCTTAGACACTGTTAATTCGGTATGACGTGGTATATAAATGTTACATGCCAAGGATGTGGACACCTGTGAGGAAATGTATGACTTAAAGCAGGGGTGTGCAACTGTGGAGGAAAAGGGGGCTGAATTAGCCCTCTGGGAGACCTTGGAGGTCTATATCCCCATTGTACCTGTCCCCACAAAAATATTTTTTGCAAAAAAGGGGGGAGGGGAAGGAAAGACGCATTTAAGGACCTGGGAGATACAACAGTGGCCATGGGCACGGGGAGGATGTCACACTTTACCCAACTCTGACTTAATAAGGGAAAACAGGTTGAGAACATTTGGGTTAAAATGAAAGGAAATAATACAGCAACAGTGACATCATTGTCTCATAAGTGAAATGTAGAAATAAAGGGGTATAACCTTTTTAAGGGAAATAGGCCAAACAGGAAAGGAAGAGGAATAGCACTATATGTCAGGGACATTTACACCAGTGAAGACATCCAGGACATCAGTCCTGGAAGCCAGGTGGAGAGCATCTGGATTAAAATTAAAGGGGAGGGAAACAACAAGGATGTTATGGTGGGAGTCTACTACAGATCCCCCAGTCAGATGGAGGAATTTGATGATGCCTTTCTAGAACAGATGACTACACACTTAAAAAGGAGAGATGAAGTACTGATGAGTAACTTTGACTATCCTGATACTTGGTGGAATTTAAACTCAGCCAAATCCTTAAGGTCTAGCAAATTCCTCACTTGCCTCGGAGACAATTTCATTGTCCAAAAGGTGGAAGAGGCAACAAGGGGGTCAGCTATTTTGGATCTGATCCTAACCAAGAGGAATGACTTGGTTAATGGGATGCAAGTGGTGGGATCCTTAGGTGGAATCATAGAATCATAGAGTTGGAAGAGACCGCAAGGGCCATCCAGTCCAACCCCCTGCCATGCAGGAAATCCAGATCAAAGCATCTCTGACAGATGGCCATCCAGCCTTTGTTTAAAGACCTCCAAGGAGGGATAATCCACCACACTCCGAGGGAGTATGTTCCACTGTTGAACAGCCCTTACTGTCAGGAAGTTCCTCCTAATGTTGAGGTGGAATCTCTTTTCCTCCAGCTTGCATCCATTGTTCCGGGTCCTAGTCTCTACAGCAGCAGAAAACAAGCTTGCTCCCTCCTCAATATGACATCCCTTCAAATATTTAAACAGGGCTATCATATCACCTCTTAACCTTCTCTTCTCCAGGCTAAACACCCCCAGCTCCCTAAGTCGTTCCTCGTAGGGCATGGCTTCCAGACCCTTCACCATTTTAGTCGCTCTCCTTTGGACATGCTCCAGTTTCTCCACATCCTTTTTAAATTGTGGTGCCCAGAACTGGACACAATATTCCAGGTGGGCCTGACCAGAGCAGAATAGAATGGCACTATTACTTCCCTTGATCTAGACACTATACTTTTACTGATGCAGCCTAAAATTGCACTGGCCTTGTTACCTGCCGCATCGCACTGTTGACTCATGTTCAACTTGTGGTCTACTTGGACTCCCAGATCCCTTTCACATGTAGTCTCGTTCAGCCAGGTGTTGCCCATCCTATATCTGTGCATTTCATTTTTCTGCCCTAAGTGCAGTACCTTACATTTCTCTGTGTTCAATTTCATTTTGTTAGCTTTGGCCCAGCTTTCTAGTCTATTCAGATCATCTTGAATTTTGATCCTGTCCTCTAGGGTATTAGCTATGCCACCTAGTTTGGTGTTATCTGCAAATTTGATAAGTATGCCCCCAATTTTGTCCTCCAAGTCATTGATAAAGATGTTGAATAGCACTGGGCCCAGGACAGAGCCCTGTGGAAACGGACTGGTCACTTCTCTCCAGGATGAAAAGGAGAAATTGTTGAGCAACCTTTGGGTTCAGTCAGTCAACCAATTACAAATCCGTGTAACAGTTGCCTTGTCTAGCCCACATTTTACAAGCTTGTTTGCAAGAATGTCATGGGGAACTTTGTCAAAGGCCTTACTGAGATCAAGATATAATATATCCACAGCATTCCCTTCATCTACCAAGCTGGTAATTTTATCAAAAAAAGAAATCAGGTTTGTCTGGCATGACTTCTTTCTCTGAAACCCATGTTGACTTTTTGTGATTATGGCATTGCTTTCTAGATGTTCACAGATTCTCTGTTTAATTATCTGATCTAGAATCTTTCCTGGTATAGATGTCAGACTAACTGGACGATAATTGTTTGGATCCTCTCTTTTCCCCTTTTTGAAGATGGGGACAACATTTGCCCTCCTCCAGTCTGCTGAGACTTCTCTTGTTCTCCAGGAGTTCTGAAAGATTATTGCCAATGGCTCTGGTATTACTTTTGCCAGTTCTTTTAATACCCTTGGATGGAGTTCATCTGGTCCTGGAGATTTATATTCGTTTAGATTAACAAGGTATTCCTGTACTATCTCCTTACTTATTCTGTGCTGAAATTCCCCTATTCTGTCCTCTGCTCCATTATCCTCAAGTTGAGCACCCTTTTCCTTTTCTGAGAAGACTGAAGCAAAGAAGGTGTTGAGTAATTCTGCCTTTTCTCTGTCTTCTGTTAGCATTTTGCCATCTTCTCCATGCAGTGGCCCTACCGTTTCCTTCTTCTTCCTTTTGCTGCAGACATATCCAAAAAAAGCCCTTTTAATTGTTTTTAACCTCTCTAGCAAGCCTGAGTTCATTCTGCGCTTTAGCTTTTTGGACTTTACCCCTACATGTGCTTGCTATTTGTTTGAATTCCTCTTTGGTGATTTCCCCATTTTTTCATTTCTTATACATGTTCCGTTTAAAACTTAGCTCACTTGAAAGTTTCTTTGTCATCCATCCTGGTTTCTTGAGACATCTTCCCTTTTTCTTTCTCACTGGAACTGTTTGAAATTGTGCCTTCAGTATCTCTCCTTTGAGAAACTCCCATCCATCCTGAACTCCCTTCTCTTTTACTATTTCTGACCATGGGATCACCTCCAGTATTTCTCTAAGTTTACTGAAATCTGCTCTCCTAAAGTCTAGAATGCGTGTCTGACTATGCCTGGCTTCTCCTTTCCACTGTATAACAGACTCCAGGAAAACATGGTCACTTCCACCTAAGGATCCCACCACTTGCACTCCATTAATTAGGTCATCCTTGTTGGTTAGGATCAGATCCAAAACAGCTGATCCCCTTGTCGCCTCTTCCACCTTTTGGACAATGAAATTGTCTCCAAGGCAAGTGAGAAATTTGCTAGCCCTGGAGGATTTGGCTGAGTTTGACTTCCAGCAAATATCAGGATAGTTGAAGTCACCCATCACTACTACATCTCTCTTTTCTGAATGTGTGGTTATCTGTTCTAGAAAGACATCATCCAATTCCTCAGTCTGTTTTTTTGTTTTTGTTTTTAAAAGGTGGTTTCCCTTATGAATGTTTGTAAAGCATGAGCAAATTTGCTTTCTTTATACTTCTGCTTGGATTCTTTCTGCTTGCGGTGTGTTCCATGTGTCATTCAGTTCTTGAATTAAGCTTTGTAAAGGCTCTGTCTCTGGATGTCTTACTTTACTTAGGTTCCTTGAAATGTCATGTTTTGCTACAGTGACATTGCCTTGTTTACTTCCTGTTTGGATATGGGATTTATAATGGAGGTGGGTGGGTAGTGTTTTTGCTTTATGGTTTTAAACATCATTTAAATGTTGTTTTAACTTGTGTTTTTGAAACCAAAGTTTATTTTAATTGTTTTAACTTTTGTATTAAGTGTTTTTAGATGTTATTGCACTTTTAAAACACTACATAACCTTGAATCCAGTGCTAGAAGAAAGGCAGGATACAAATTAATTAAATAAATGCATCTCCTGAGTTTTAATTCCTAGCGGCAAGTAATTTAAACTGAAGTTTGCTGGGATTTGGGACTGTACTGTTTTGCTTTTGTCTTTGCCCACTGCTGGAATATGGCCACCTGAAAATTACTAAGAAATTTACTTTAGCATTGGGCTGAAAGACGTTTCCCACCCTTGATATAAAGAATGATTTGGTGCAATCTGTTTGCCAGGTCTACCCGATGGCAACCACAGAGTGTTCTGAAGGTATTCATGAAGACATCGCCCAAAGTATGAACTACCTTCTGCTTTTTAAGGAGGATGGGAGGAGACCTAGGCCTTCTTGTGAACAAACTGCTCTTTTTAACCCATACTTTTAAAAAGGAAAGCTAGTTGTACTGTGCTATTCCCAGCAGGCAGAGAGAGGCACAAAGCTTCCTAGAAAGCAGGTTCAATAAAGACAAGAGCTGATTAAAACTATGTAAGTTCTGGGGTATGGTTTGCACGTTCTTTTAAACTCTCCTGCTATTCCCATATGGTAGACATTGTTCCATTTGCACTTATAGTATCGTTACAGTTAAAAGGAATCCAGTTCCATGTTGCTGAGATTTAAGTTGGGTGGAATGAGAGTGTCAGATACTTGACTATGTCAAAGGCACTAGCAGAAGCACTTCTACCTCCTTGGCTTGATTTTAACAAAGTTGCGGCAGGTAGATTAGAATCACGGTTTTATTGTGATAAAGCTGAGTCATGAATACATTGTTTATTCTGGGGTAGCCCAAGCTGTGACTTGGAAGTGGTAGAGCACATGCTTTGCATGCAGAAAGTCTTTGGTTTCATCCCCCGTGCAGCCAATTAAATTAGACTTCCTCAACCTGGTACCTTCCAGATTTGTCAGAATGCATCTTCTATCATCCCTAGCCAGCAGGTCGACCACATCTAGATGGCATTGGCTGAATTTTAAAGGATTTGGCACTGAGAAAAGAAGACTTGCTGCTAGGAAAAACAGTTTTAGAGTAGCTGGGAATATGTCATGGCTCAATAAAAGACAATTGTTTATGTTATAAATGCCCCTTTCAAATGTCAACAAGTTCATCAGCAACCCTCCTTGCCTGGTGTGTTGCAGATGCATTTAGACTACAACTCCTTTGACAAATTCACTTACTGAGCTTGGGTGACCTCTAGGCTAATTCCCCACCCAATTGGGGGGTGTCGCTCTTCAGTATATATGTATTTATTTTACTTGATTTGTACAGTGGTCCCTTTGTATACAGTGGTACCTCGGGTTACGAAATTAATTCGTTCCGCCGCCGCTTTCGTAACCTGAAAAGCCTTCGCAAGCCGAAAACCCATAGGCGCTAATGGGGAAAAGCCGCGATTTCGTGTGAAATAGCGCCGAAAAGCACCAAAATTTTCTTCGTAACCCGAAATAACCTTCGTAACCCGGAACAGTTATTTCCTATGGGATTTTTTCGTATCCCGGAAATTTTGTAACGTGGGTATTTAGTATCCCGGGGTACCACTGTATGTGGAAGATCCGTTCCACACACCCACACACCCGCATGTATGCGAAAAACGCAGGACCTTAGGTTCCGTTGATTCTAATGGTGCTACACTGTTGTGTGCGGCGGTGCACATGCCATCCCCCCCCCCCCCCCGGTCCTTGCCATCTGCGTGAGCTCGAGTCCGTAGATGGCAAGCTCGTGTATGGTGTATTATGCCTTTCTGCCAAAAATGGGACTCAGAGTGGCTTCAAGTGAAGTCAGCACTATGTTCCATACGTTTAACATGTATTCTACAGGGATGGGACAGTTGCAATATCTTCAGTCAGCATAGATTGAAATCATTTCTTATTTATAGGGTTTGGAGCATCTGCAGCAGCTTTCTTATCTCTCTTGTAGGCAGGTTTGTCTGATGGAGTTAGATTTTATTAAACACTGCTCCCTCCCATTTTCCACATCTGACTGGCAGTAAACAGGTTGTGATTTCCAGTTTACCTAGCAGGGTTCTAATGCTGGAGCAAAAGAGGTCATGGCTGCTCCTGCTGCTACAAATTATTTGGAATTTTTTTTCCAAATTCTATTGCCCCCTGTAGAATTCAGACACCAACTGTCTGTCTTCAGACTGGCAGATTGTCTTCACACATGCCCACACTCTTTATGATTTGTCATCTCCCATTTTGGCTTTGCTGTGGCTGTGACAGACTTGGTTATCAACATCTGACAGGGAAAGAGTGAAGAAGTGAGCAAAGTGACAGGCAAAGCCTCATTACTGGCAGCCTGGGAAATACTGATCTCACACTGAGAAAGACTGCTGGAGGCCTCCTATCAGCCTGTGTTCTCTTGTAAAAGCTCATTTTCTAGGCAGGAGCTGTGGCAATGGGTGGCTCTAACCTTTTTCAGCCTTCCTGATAAGTATCCATTTGTTAATTTATTTATTTCCCTGTCTTTCTCTGAAGACAGCTCACAAGAAAGCAGCTCCTGAAGAGGGAGCAAGCTTGTTTTCTGCTGCTCCAGAGACTAGGACCCGGAACAATGGATGCAAGCTACAGCAAAAGAGATTCCACCTCAACATTAGGAGGAACTTCCTGACAGTAAAGGCTGTTCAACAATGGAACACACTCGTTCCTCGGAGTGTAGTGGAGTCTCCTTCCTTGGAGGTCGTTAAGCAGAGGCTGGGTGGCCATCTGTCGGGGATGCTTTGATTGAGAGTTCCTGCATGGCAGAATGGGTTTGGACTGGATGGCCCTTGGGGTCTCTTCCAACTCTATGATTCTGTTATTGACTAAAATGGTGAAGGGTCTTGAAACCATGGCCTAAGAGGAACACCTTAGGGAGGTGTGGATGTTTAGTCTGGAGAAGAGAAGGTTAAGAGGTGATATGATAGCCCTGGTTAAATACTTGAAAGGATGTCATATTGAGGAGGGAGGAAGCTTGTTTTCTGCTGCTCCAGAGAACAGGATCTGGAGCAATGGCTGCAAACTGCAGGAAAGGAAATTCCAGCTTAACATTAGGAGGAACGTCTTGACAGTAAGGGCTGTTCGACAATAGAACACACTCCCTCAGAGAGTGGTGGAGTCTTCTTCCATGGAGGTCTTTAAACAGAGGCTGGATGGCCATTTCTCGGGTATGCTTTCATTGAGAGTTCCTGCATGGCAGGGGGGTTCGGCTGGATTACCCTTGTGGTGTCTTCCAACTCTATGATTATATGATTCTATGAAAGATACACATTTTCAAATTTTCAAATTTATTTAGTAGTCTGTAACCCCACTTCAATCCTTTGGGAGAGGCGGGGAAACACAAATAAATTATTATTATTATTAATGTATGGTTTGAAAAGAAAAAAGAGAATGTGCCATTTGCCTTGCATGTTTAGCTACAAAACTAGACACTGGGAGTAAGTCTCGAACTTGTAACAGTTTGGAAGACTGCAAGAAAATCAGCATCAAGTCTTATAGGACCTTAAAGACCAACAAGCTTTATTTGGCATAAGCTTTTGTGAACTCAACTCCACAGAGCAGAGGACACAATAGGAGAAATGCAGCACAGAATAAGTAAAATGGTCGTACAGCAATACTGGGGTAATTTAAGTGAAATTAAGTCTCCGTGACCAGATGGACTACATCCAAGGGTATTACAAGAACTGGCAAATGTAATATCGGAGCCATTGGTAATCATCTTTGAGAACTCCTGGCAAACAGGAGAAGTCCCCATCTTCAAATAGGGGGGGGAAAAAAAGAGGATCCCAACAATTAGTTTCCCCTCCGTTTTTGTGGGGGATCCATTATGGACTCCCCCCCCTCTCGTGAAAATGGAGACTCAGCTATATTCAAGCCCCATAGGCATGCCTGAAAACTCATGCAGGGCACGGGCCGCAGGTGTGTACCCCATTGAAAATGATGGAGGTCACCCATCTGTGAATATTCAAGACTGCAGACATCAAGTCTGTGAGAAAGGAGGGGCGACATGTTAATGTAGAGTGGTATGAAAATGTTCAGATGTAACATTTTGGAAATGGTTATTCACTTTGCAGAAGCCTGGAATTGGCTGCAGCTGGGACCCAAACCAGCAGGTGATGTCCAAGGTCACAGTGTGTGCCAGAGAGCACCTAGCAAGATGTAAATATACCGTGTCATTTTTGTAAGGGGGAAAGTATTCCAAGATGCACAGGAAATTGTACAGGAAGGGGTTGAGCTAGATTGCCACATGGCAAATGTGTGCTCAGATGTCCGTTTGTACAGTTTGTGGGTTTTGTAGTTGGTGGATGGTGTTGATTGTTCTCGCGTGTGTCTTTGGCAACAAAATAAACAAAGTGCCTCTAGGGAGATAAGCCAGGCGTCAGTGTGCCTTTTATCTAGCAGCTGTTTTCCTGGCATGCTTCAGTAGAAGTATAGTATCTAGATCAATGGAAGTGATAGCACCACTCTATTCTGCTTTAGTCAGGCCTTACCTGGAATCCTGGGTCCAGTTCTGGGCACAGCTCAAAAAGGATGTTGAGAAGTTGACGCATGTCCAGTGAAGGGCATCCAAAATGGTGAAGGGTCTGGAAACCATGCCTTATGAGGAGAGACCTGGGGAGTTGGGTATGTTTAGCCTGCAGAATAGGAGGTTATGAGGTGATAGGATAGCCCTGTTTAAGTATTTGAAGGGGTGTCATATTGAGGAGGGAGCAAGCTTGTCTTCTGCTGCTCCAGAGAGCAGGACCCGGAACAATGGATGCAAGCTACAGGATAAGAGATTCCACCTCAACATTAGGAGGAACTTCCTGACAGTAAGTGCTGTTTGGCAGTAAAATATACTGTCTTGGAGTGTGATGGAGTCACCTTTGGAGATGCTGGATGCCCATCTGTCAGAGGTGCTTTGATTGTGAGTTCTTGCATGGCAGGGGTTTGGACTGGATAGCCCTTGTGGTCTCTTCCAACTCTATGCTTGTTTGATTCTATGATTATCAAATAAAATCTGGTCAAGGATATGAATAATATTGGCAGCATTTCTCCTCAATTTTAGACACTATTTTGACAATTTGAGACAGCCTACTGAGAAATCACCAGCTTCTGCAAGAATTAATAAGAACAGTACAGGCTGAGTGTGTGCTTTTTGTCAATTTTTCTGTTTGTACAGACATTTCTCTGTGCAAAATTGGCATCTTCATCCTTTGTGAAGATGGAAAAGACACACACACACAAATCTGTGCAGTAATTCTAGAATAATTTTTAGAAGTCTGTGCAACAAGGTAGAAGCTTTTGTAGTTTAGTTATGCAGTGTAAACAGTTTGCATGATTTGTACAAAAGTTGTTCACACAAATGCTTAAATTCACCTGGCATCAACAGAATATCCCTAAATCTGACAAAGTGGCCTATGGTCCATGAAAGCTTACACATTATACAACTTGTTAAGCTGGTTAAGATGCCACAAGAGTTGTTTTCCCCCCACTGAATCTATTGACTTGTTTCTTTTCAAATGGTAAACATGCAGTTGATTGGATATACTATCAATGCTTTTACCTTTGCTCTGGACACACCACTTTGGAAGTGCTTTAAGTATTCTAAACAGCAAGACAAGACAGAAGTACTTCTCTTATAAGTTGTAAGGCAGATTAGGGAATAGAGACTCCACCTGTGTTGGGGAAACACTCCCTCTGTAATCTCTGTCTCGAAATTTGGGTATTCTGCTGGACTCACCTCTAAGCCTTGATACCCAGATTTCAGAAGTGGCCAGGAGTGCATTTTGTACAGCTAAAATTAGTGCGCCAGCTGCATCCACTCCCTGAGATGTCAGATCTGGCTATGGTGACCCATGCCTTGATTCCATCCCATTTGGTTTGCTGTAACACACTTTACATGGGGCTGCCTTTGGTGGAAACTTCAGCGTGTTCAAAATGTGGCAACCAAAATACTGACCAGGGCCAGTTATAGGGAATATATAACTCCTTTCTTTTTTCTATGGATAGTTCTTGCAATTTCTTCCATAATAGGACTCTATTGATCGAGTCGAAAGCAGATTTAAAGTCAATGAACGCTGCATAAAGTTCACCTGTATATGAGGCCGTATATTTCTCAGTCAGATGTTTCAAGATGAGTCCCTGGTCCAACATTGAACGACCAGGTAAAAAGCCTGCTTGTTCCTCTAGCAGGATGTTACCTTGCTCTAACCAGTCCTGTAACTTAAAGTACAAGTTCTGTCATATAGTTTGCTAACTACACTCAGCAGACTAATCAGCCTGTAGTTCTTTGGGTCCGAGTGATCACCTTTCTTATAGATGGGGATCACTATAGCTGCTGCCCAGTCACTGGGAAAGATGGCTGTTCGGTCAATCCATGTAAACCAATGTGCCAATATTGGTGCCCGCCATTTTCAATTCCTCTTTAATAGCTCTGGAGGGATATTGTCGCATCCTCCAGCTTTCTCTGTCTTTAATAGAGCAATTAGTTTCATAATCTCTGATTCTGTAACAGATGGCCATTCTGGTGTATTACTGATGAGGTTCAAATGATCATGATTACTAAACTGTTGTTTTTTATTAATCCTACTAAAGAATAATTCCCATATTGTCGGCAGTATATAACAGTCTACCCGTAACTTAGATTTTTTTGTGTTACCCGTTAATATTTTCCAAAATGCGGAAGAGTTGTGGGATTTATAGGCACAGATTAACCAATGCCAGGCATGCTCTTTCTTAGTTTTTATTAAATAATAATAATAATAATAATAATAATAATAATAAATTTCGAGTTCCCATCTCTCCAATGGATCGAAGCGGGATTACAAGCATAAAACCACAATAACATCTAGATTACAAAAAATATCATCACTTAAAAATACAATTCAGGATGATAAAAACATCTAACTGCAGTATTAAGCCAAAAGTAGGATTTTCCTTAGGTTCTTCATAGAAGATCGGTGGGTATGGCCGCCCGGAAGAGATCCGTCTTTAGTGCCTTCTTAAAGGCATCTAAGGTGGTAATAAGACGGATCTCTTCTGGCAAGTTGTTCCATAACTTAGGGGCTATGGCGGATTGTGTAGGAAGAGGCGTTCCCTCAAGTAACTCGGGCCCATGTAGGGCTTTAAAGGTAATAACCAACACTTTGTATTGCGCCCAGATGCTAATTGGCAACCAATGAAGGGATTTTAGAACCGGTGTTATGTGGTCTGACCTAGATGTTCCAGTGACCAATCTGGCTGCCGCATTTTGAACTAGCTGAAGCTTCCAAACTTGATACAAAGGTAGCCCCATGTAAAGCACGTTACATAAATCAAGACGAGAGATTACCAGTGCATGTTCCACTGTTTCAAGGTCCTTTCGCTCCAGGTAGGGATGCAGTTGCCGTATCAGCTGAAGCTGGTACCAAGCACTCCTGGCCATCGCATCCACTTGAGATGATAACTGTAGAGATGAGTCCAGGAGTACTCCCAAACTGTGAGTTTTGTCTTTTAGGGGAAGTGTGACCCTGTCCAGGACTGGTTGACAAATCTCCCTCCCTGGACTTGGGGTACTTATCACGAGTACCTCCGTTTTCTCTGGATTCAGCTTGAGTTTGTTTTCCCTCATCCAGCCCATTACTGACCCTAGGCAGGCATCCAGAGGAGAGATGCCATCCTTAGTTACTGTAACAGTCGGAGACATGGAGAGATAAATCTGGGTGTCATCAGCGTACTGATAACACTGCGCCCCATGACTCCAGATGATCTCTCCCAGCGGCTTCATGTAAATGTTAAATAACATGGGGGATAGAATGGCGCCCTGAGGGATGCCAGATATCAGCTCTCTCTTAGAGGAGCAGCTATCCCCCAGCCTCACCATCTGGAATCTGCCCAAGAGGTAGGAGCGGAACCCCAATACCTAGCTCCCTCAGGCGTTCCAGAAGGATACCATGGTTGATGGTATCGAAGGCCGCTGAGATGTCCAAGAGCACTAATAGGGTCACACTTCCCCTGTTGATGCTCAGATGGAGATAATTGACTAAGGTGACCATAGCAGTCTCAACTACGTATGGAGTTGGAAGTATTAAAGCCTTATACTTCTTCTTCTTCTTCTTTTTTTTTTTTTTTTTAGTAAATACCACTCTTCTGGGACAGAGGGCATGTTGCTTTCCCTATACATCTTATAACATTGAACAAGTAAATCTTTCATTTCTAAGCATTTTTGGTGGAACCAAGGTTTAGACCTATGATTTGATGTTTGGGCTCTATGTGATACATTACGAAGCAGTGCTTTTTGCAAAAAGAATGTTAGTTTTTGATATGCATCTGTAATGTCCCTCATATTATGTGCTGTTAGGAGATCACAACGGATTTCCAGAAGTTCAGAATGCAAAGCTTTATCTATTACATTTTACATTTCCTGTATTGCTATGTACTGTATATGTATTATCCTACTTGAGAGTATGTATTTTCCCTGGAAGAAGATTAACCATCTATTATGAAGCCAAGCCCTCCCTCCAGTCCATATGCCTTGGTCCAGGCCTCGGAGGTAGAGAGGAACTGCTGGACCTCATCCCCTTTCCCTCCACCACTCCCTATTAAAAAGATTGTATGTACAGTGCTGTGTAAATTTACAGCGCTTCATAAATAAAGGTTAATAATAATAATAATAGCTCTTAGATGACCATCTTATGGAATAGGCCCTTGTCTCTGATGTCATTTCTACTGGAGTGCTTTTATTTATATATGACGAAAAATCTCTGTGTTGTTTCAGATCAGAGGTAAATGATTGCTACCAAGTTGACCTTCGATCCTTAATTCAACTGTTAACTCCAATATGTTATGAGAGGCCAGAAAATAATCAATAGTAGAGGCTCCTTTATATGTTAAATGGGGAAATTCTCCTGGGATATCTCCAACAGTATTGCCATTTAGGATAACCAAATTAAATTTGTTAGTCAAATTTACTAATAAGGTTCCTGCATAATTGATGCCCTTATCTTTAAAGCATCTAGATGAAATAAGGTGAGGTTCAGCAACTGGGGAGGATGCTTTGTATATATGAGTGAACAGGGCTTTATCATTTGGTCCCATCCATGCATTTGGGTTTTAATTTGTTTTTATTAGTTCTTTGTAAGAGTGCTTTTATTGATAGTGTTTTTATAACTTTGAGATGTTTTGGTCAAAGACTGTAAATAAATTACTATTACTATTACTAACTTCTTTCTTGAAATGTCTCCACTTGCTTCTGGTTGATTTCCAGGGACAATTCAAAGTGCTGGTGATGACCTATAAGCCCTACATAGCTTAGGTCTAGACTTCTGAAATACTGTATCTCCCCATGTGAATCTGCCAGAGTCTTAAGATCTGCAGGGGAAGGCTTTCTCTTGATCCCACCATCATCACAGGCTTGCTTGGTGAGGATACAAGAGAGAGCCTTCTCGGTGACTGCTCCCAACCTCTGGAACTCCCTTCTATAGGAGTCTAAATTGGCCCCCTCCCTGCGTCCCTTTTGCCAGTGAGCAAAAATATTTTTATTCAAGCAGGTGTTTGATGTATAATCGTGTCGAGAGAGGCTTTTATACAGGGTATGTGCTTTAGATTTTTAAAACTTGGGTATTTTTAATGTCATTTTATACTCTTTTTAGATAATTTATTTTAATTGTTTTTTTAGAAAAATTATTCTAAAATCTTTTAAATGATTTTATCTGTGAACCACCTTGGGTCTCTTTCTGGGAGGAACGAGGCATAGAAATGAAAATAAGTAAATAAATAAACACACTATCAATAAAAAGTCCACTTTTTTGACTTCCCATAATCTTGTATCTTCCTTGCAATGAATAAAAAAGACCTTAGTGTTTTGTTTTTAAACCGCATACGCAGACACACACTCAGAGATTCAAGTGTAGTTCAGGATTTGATTGAGACACATGCAAAGGCGGAAATGCCTTTTGATTCAGGCATTTATCATGCTGCCTCTAGCATCTTTCTACTGTCTGCTCTCTTTCAATCTCTCTCTCTCACTGTGTGGTGAAAAAGAACAAGTGAAAGGCTTCAACAGCATAGTCTCTGACTGCTGCTAATAAAAAGCCTTCCCTTTGAACTTCATAGTGGAGGGTGGTATTTGTATTCCCAAACTTTGTGTTTACATGGCCCTTGGCCAATTGTTCACTGATACCCTCTGATTTTATCCCTGATGCCTCTCTCCATTTCAAGCACTCTGTAAACTTCCCTGGTTCAAAGAGATTCTTTAATCTTGCCATATTTGACCCCGACACAGAACCGCTTGCTCTACCTTGCAGACGGGACTTTTTGTTTTCTTTTGTTTGCAGAGTATATTTTTATTGAACCAATCTGGCTTCCCTCTCCTTTGTTTCCCTATTGTAATAATCAAATAGCTGCTCCCTCAAGACTACTTGGAAGTGCTTGCTTGTTGTGATGTCAAGTGATTAAGATTCACAAAAAGTAGAAGCATGGTCCTATGGGGAACTTGGACTTTGAAATGCTCAAGCTAGCTTTCCAAGCCTGTAAGCAGAAAAAGGGATGCGGTTCCCAGATATGACCCGTTTAGGCAGCATTCACACTGTAAAAATAATCTGGTTTGGTGTCAATCCAGATTATTTCAGCAGTGTGGATGTATCCTTAGTTGCTTAGCAACAGGCTCTGATTATCAGATATTCCGCAGCATTGCTCTCATCCTGTCCTTCTGTAAGTGAGGTGGGACGTCCCTGTAACTTTTTATTGAAGGCAGTTTCCCATCAATAAGAAGTTATGGGGCCATTCCATTTCACTGGCGGAAGAGGGGCCGGATGAGAGTGATGCCATGGGATGTAATCTGATAATCTTCCCACAATCGGGAGTGTCCCGCTTCTCTCCCATCCTTTTTCGCCATCTGTTAATCTTCTATGTTTCAGAAGACCAGATATCAGCTTGCTCAGAGACTTCCAGAGGACAGCAGGCCAGATAGACTGGCACCATGGATTGTCAGCTGACCCAATGGGTTTTCATGGCTAAGTGGGGATTCAGACTTTGGTTTTCTGACATCCTAGGCCTACACTCAAACTTCACACCATGCTGTGTTTATTGATTCCAAATATTCAACTTTTAAGGGCAGTAAGGGAAGAGATGGGATACAGAGAACGGTACTATTTTGCCATATCTCAATGCTGCAGTAGTGGTATGATACGTATTACTAATGTCAAGTGTTTTTCGAACCATGTCATATACAAAAATGTCTGCACTCCAACTTACCTATCTGACTTCCCATCATAAAGAAAATAATCAGTACTCTTAAAACAGGGAATGGAATGAAATGTATAGAAAGAAACAAGGTTTCCACTAACACGGACATACAGCCATACAACTCAACAACCAAGGAATACTATATTAGTAAGTATGATATCATGGTGAAAGTGAAATAACACCATTGCTGCCAGAAAATGAAATTATATGCAGCCTAGTACAGCATGCCAGGACAAAGCATCATTGCTTGGATGAGATAGCACAGTTATTTCACTTGTCATTTCTTTTAGAGTTAGCAACCTTTGTGTGCTTATACTCACAGCTACTTTGCATTATGGTGACTTCCTGAATGCTGAGGGTGCAGCTGTGGGGGTACTGTTGTGGCATTGCCCCACAAATAAGAATTATGCCCCCACCATGAACATTTTCTTCAGCCCCCCAATTTCTGTCATTGTAATAACTTAAAACTTCACTTGCACATCTAGAAATGCAGTTCAGACATCCAAAGGCAAAGTCAGCAAGCAAATGAGAGCACATCAGACATGAATGATTTTCAATGTCTCATTCTAGGCAGTTCTAAAAATATGGGGACTAAGTGGAAATTTTATGGCGCGTGGGAAGAATTTCTATCTCTATAAGTCCATATGTGTTGTGTGCCATCAAGCAGGGACCCTAAGGTGAACCTATCATGGGATTTTCTTGACGAGATTTGTTCAGAGAAGATTTGTGATTGCTTTCCTCTGAAGCTGAGAATGTGACTTGCCCAAGGTCACCCAGTGGGTTTCATGGCCAAGCAGGTATCGAACCCTGGGAATTGAATCCAGAGTTGTAGTCAAATACTCAAATCACTATGCCATGGTGGCTTTCTCTCTTACTATATTAGTCCACTCAAACTGGCCCTACTTCTGGAGATTCCCCTTGGCATTTCATTATGGGGCGATAAAGTCGGGCAAGCTGGGTGTGGGCCTGTATATTTCTACCCTCCTTGAGATGAATATTTTATGTCTCATGAAGTAGGATAAAAGGCCCGAACAGACAGGCCAAAATAAAGCTACTTCAGGTCACTTTGGAGTTATGCTGTTTAAATGATGCATGTGTCCTAAAAGGCCAGCAGCTTTGCCAAAGCTGCACTGCTATCTTTAGGACTGGAGCGTGGCTTTGACGTGGCTTCCACCTGTGGGAGTTTTAATAGACTGGAGCTCCTTCCCCCCACCCCCTGGACACATACACAAATACAGTATTTCTCCCTATATAAGTCATGATTTTGGCCAAGGTTTGCCATTTAAATGTTAAGCATCTATGGAGCACTCAGACAAAACGGGGACTGAAAGGTGAACACTGTATGGTGTCATTTGGTATGATGTTCTTCTTGAGAGAAGTTGTGCTTTTTGAGAGATGCTCTTGTAAATCACCAGTGATTTGAGATGAAGCTAGAGGGGAGGCAAGTGCAGATAGAGATCATGTACAGATACAATGCAGCCTTGCCTGACCCTCCTGCCTATTGGAAACCATTCCATTTCTCTATGCTGTCCTGGCGGAAGCCTATTGTCGAGAGAGCAGGTTACAGATCAGGATAATGTTGTGGCACACTCATTTAGTTATGAACGATCCATAGTTTTTCATGAGCTATACAATAAGAGTTGGCTATAATCTATGAAACACACGCTGATTCTCTTTGGAAATTTGTTGGTTCACTCCATTATCCATTGTATGTTTGCAGTATGATCCCTATTGCCTCTTCCTTTTCTGAACCCATTTCTCACATTTCTCACTCCATATATGGAGACACAAAAGATTGTAACATTACAGGACCATTGTGTTAATGTCCCATGCAAGCAAAGTCATGGCCATGCTCAAAATTCTACAGCAAAGACTTCTACCATATATGGAGCAAGAAATCACAGAGGTGAAAACTGGGTTTAGCAAAGTAAGAGGGATATCTCTCTACAGTTTCTGGGTAGCTGTGTTAGTCTTTTCCAGCAAAAGAAATAAAATGAGTGGGAATTTCATCTGCTGGCACCTAAATGTACCCTCTTGGGCTTCTCCAGATGGGCATACTCACCTCCTTGTGACACCATTGTTTGGTGCTTTCCCGGGTTTTATATGGTCTTTTCCCTCTTGCCCTAAAATTTAGAAATGTCATTCCTAAGGGTTAGTTATAGGTAGTAAGTGCTTTAAGCTAGACAGTTGTCTCATTTTGGGTCCCTGCCTTTTGTCCTGACCACCATTGGAATGTCATCCCCCACACTAAACAACTTTTCTGAAACTAAAAGCCCTCCTGTGTGTGTGTGCGTGTGTGCATGTGTTTACACAACCTTTCCTGTGACCTTAGGGGGTTAAGCTCTATGCTCTGACCAGCCATCCTAATAGCCAATGAGTAAGGATATCTTCAGGACCATTGTAGGTTTGAGGAGGGTCCATGCTGGCCAACTGCCTACTTTGTGGCATTCTTTATGTGATTCTGAACTACTGGCAGGCAACATCTTTTTTGATTTTTCACAATAAAGAAGAGCAGTGCTAGAATCATAGAATCATAGGCCTGATCCAGACCAGTGCTTTGCACTGCTTTGCGCTTTGCATTGTGTACACACGCGGCGCCATTGTGACGTAAGCACCGCATGTCATCCGGACGGCACCGTGCATTGCTTACATTGAGAGTCTGCCAATGTTGCACTTCTGACATTACTGCGGCGTCATACAAAGAACCCGGAAATTCTGGGTTCTTTTTGCTCTGTAGTGGCCGCGCAACATTTGGGGGCTGCACCATCCCTGAGGAGCAAAAACGGGCGCCATTTCTTGGTGGTCTGTCCAGCGGCATAGAGTTGGAAGAGACCACAAAGGCCATCCAGTCCAGCCCCATGCCATGCAGGAACTCTCAATCAAGGCATAACCAACAGATGGCTATCCAGCCTCTGCTTAAAGACCTTCAAGGAGGGAGACTCCACCACTCTCCGGGGGAGTGTTCTCCACTGTCGAACAGCCCTTACTGTCAGGAAGTTCCTCCTAATGTTGAGGTGGAATCTCTTTTCCTGTAGCTTGCATCCATTACTCCAGGTCCTAGTCTCTGGAGCAGCAGAAAACAAGCTTGCTCCCTCTTCAGTATGAGATCCCTTCAAATATTTAAACAGGACTATCGTATCACTTCTTAACATTCTTTTCTCCAGGCTGAACATCCCCAGCTCCCTAAGCCATTCTTCACCATTTTAGTTGCCCTCCTTTGGACACGCTCCAGTTTCTCAACATCCTTTTTAAATTGTGGTGCCCAGAACTGGACATAGTATTCCAGATGGGGCCTGACCAGAGCAGAATAGAGTGGCACTATTACTTCCCTTGATCTAGACACTATACTTCTATTGATGCAGCCTAAAATCACATTAGCCTTGTTAGCTGCCGCATCACACTCTTAACTCATGTTCAACTTGTGGTCTACTTGGACTCCCAGATCCCTTTCACATGTAGTTTCGTTCAGCCAGGTGTCCCCCATCCTATATCTGTGCATTTCCTTTTTTCCGCCCTAAGTGCAGTAACTTACATTCCTCCGTGTTGAAATTCATTTTGTTAGCTTTGGCCCAGCTTTCTAGTCTATTCAGGTCATTTTGAATTTTGATCCTATCCTCTGGAGTATTAGCTACTCCTCCTAGCTTGGTGTCATCTGCAAATTTGATAAGCATGCCTCGAATTCTGTCATCCAAGTCATTGATAAAGATGTTGAATAAAACTGGCCCCAGGACAGAGCCCTGTGGGACCCCACTGGTCACTTCTCTCCAGGATGAAAAGTAGCCATTGTTGAGCACCCTTTGGGTACAGCCAGTCAACCAATTTCAAATCCATGTAGCAGTTACTTTGTCCAGCTCACATTTTATTAGCTTGTTTGCAAGAATGTCATGGGGAATCCTGTCAAAGACCTTACTGAAATCAAGATATACTATATCCACAGCATTCCCTTCACCTACCAAGCTGGTAATTTTATCAAAAAAAGAGATTAGATTTGTCTGGCATGACTTGTTTCTCTGAAACTCATGTTGACTTTTTGTGATTATGGCATTGCCTTCTAGATATTCACAGACTCTCTGTTTAATGATCTGCTCTAGAATCTTTCCTGCTATTGATGTCAGACTAACTGGACAATAATTGTTGGGATCCTCTTTTTTTCCCCTTTTTGAAGATGGGGACATTTGCCCTTCTCCAGTCTGCTGGGACTTCTCCTGTTCTCCAGGAGTTCCGTTGTTCCATGTCCTAATCTCTGGAGCAGCAGAAATCAAGCTTGCTCCCTCCTCAATGACGTCCCTTCAAGTATTTAAACAGGGCTATCATATCACCTCTTAACCTTCTCTTCTCAACCTGGGCTTAGAGATATGTTTGCCAGTCCTAGATGCGGTCACATTTCCTCTGAAGGACTGCGTCCGCAGCTTGAAGATGCTTCTGGATTCATAGCTTCATCTGTCCTCTCAGATGGATGCGGCAGCTAGGAGTGCCTGTTATTAGCTTCAGCTGATACGCCAGTTGCGCCCCTACCTGGAGCAGCGGGACCTAGAAACGGTTGTACATTCCCTGGTAACCTCTCGTCTTGATTTTTGTAATGCTCTCTACATGGGGCAACCCTTGTGCCATGTCCGGAAGCTTCAAAAGATACAAAACATGGCAGCCAGACTGGTCACCAGAAAATCTAGGTTTAACCAAATTACACCTATTCTAAAGTCATTATACTGGCTGCCTATTAGCTTCCAGGCGCAGTACAAGGTGTTGGTTATTACCTACAAAGCCCTACATGGCCTGGGTCCAGTCTACTTGAAAGAACGCCTCCTCCCATATAATATTTCCTGTACACTCCGTTCCTCCGGGAAAAATCTTTTACATCCAAAGAAGGCCAGATTGCCGGTGACTTCCCGGAGGTCTTTTTCTGCTATGGCTCCTAAAGCTTGGAATGACCTGCCAGAAGAGATTCGGCAATTATCCTCATTGGAGGCTTTTAAAAAAGCGACAAAAAACTTTTTCTTCCGGCAGGCCTTCCTTGAGTGATAACCGCCCAGAACCGATTCTAGCCGTCCTTCCTACTATATCTCCTCGTCATTCGTGGATTGTAGAATAATCTTGTAGTGTTATATCGTTATATATTTTAATCATGTTTTATGTTAATTTTATAGTCTGGGAGGGAGGGTTAGGTCAGGGTTTTGTGGGTTTTATTGTTTTTATATTGTATATCATAAACTCTGTTGTTACCTGCCTCGATCCCCAAATGGAAGAGGCGGGAAATAAATATTATTATTATTATTATTATTATTATTATTATTATTATTTTCTAGACTAAACCTCCCCAGCTCCCTAAGGCGTTCCTCATAGGGCATGGTTCCAAGACCCTTCACAATTTTAGTCGGCCTCCTTTGGACATGTTCCAGTTTCTCAATGTCCTTTTTGCTACAGTGACAACACTGTGGAAAGATTAAAGTGTTACACTGGTGTACCAACCACTCTTTAAAAACAAAACAAAAAGGAGTTTGAGGCAGCTGGACCAAAAATGCTGTGTGCTTCTTGTTCCCATTTTTCTCTCTCCCTCTTCTTACACATTATCAGAATGTACTACCTCTTAACTACATCTACTGGATATGCTGTCTGACTGAGGAGCAAAACAGGCCTGGAACCAAGCCACAACATGGCAATAATAACCCTGCAGATTCTGTCTTTTATAGGGCTAAGTGATCTCTGAGCCCCAGCCTAAGCATCGTAAAGCTGCTGTCAAAAGACAGACAGGCTTGGCCTTCTACTGTGAAAATCTTTGTGTGTGTGTGTGCGTGTGCGCGCATGCCTCTCTCTCAATATCCTTGCAAACTATAAAAGCCAGGCAACTTGGATCTAGCAATATGCTTCATTTCATCTACCTGGAAAGAGTGCCCCAGCTTCCCTTCAATCATTTAAGCTCCCAGGCTCCCTGACATGCTTTCCGCTGACAGTAATTCTGCAAGTGGCTCACTGGGCATTTACTGCCATCACCAGAGGAAATACTGATGGCTTAAAGTGGGATCATTTGCTTTCTGACGGACAACCAGCACCTATGGGAGTTTTAATAGCCATGCAGAGCAGCCTGTCAGGAGGCATTGGAGGAGAGGTGAGCAATCACTCCACAGTGAAGCTCTTGCAAGCTGTGAGAGCCTCCTGGGAGACCAAGGAATGGAGAGAGAGAGAGAGAGAGAAAGAGAGAGAGAAAAGGAAGGGAAGGCAGCTGAAACATTACAAGAAATTTCTGCCCAGAGATAGCTGGCGGAATGTAATCCTTTTTAAAGGCTTTCCCAGAATATATATCTTTATTATTGTTGTCATCATCATCATAATTGTCATCATCATTCTGTGCTTTGACAATCCTTTTAAGTCTCTCCTACTTGCTTGGAATCAAACTGGTTTTTTTTAACCATCATTCAGATATTCTTACAGATCAAATGCCAAACATGAATATTTAAAGGTACTATTGTAGCTTGCAGGAAACAGCTTTGGTAGTATTAGAAGGGAAATTGTTCTAAGGACTGAAGTTTTTTTGTTTTTAATTCCATTGTAAGATGTGTCTTTCCCAGAGACTGCGATGCATTCTTGAGCTAACCTGGACAGCTTTTAAAAGGGGATTAGATAAATCTGTGCAAAATGAGGCCCTCACTGTTAGTTAAAAGTTTAGTGATTAGTCAGTTGACTATATCTCACAGTTAACAGCAAACATGGTAAAATGTGAGAAATACAATGCATAAACAACAACGCATAAAATATAATAAGGTAAATTAGACAAAATAAAATAACATATATATTAATTTAAATTAATAGTACCAAATTGTTGTCTTATGATAAACTAAGGCCCTGTACAGACAGATCAAAATAAAGCTGCTTTGGGTCACTTTGGATGTATGCTGTTTAAATGATGCATGTGTCCTAAGAGTCCAGAAGCCACGCCAAAGCCTTGCTCCAGTCCTAAGGACTGAATTGGGGCTTTGGTGCAGCTTTCAGACTCTTAGGATGCAGGCATTATTTAAACAGCATACCTCCAAAGTGACCCAAAGCAGCTTTATTTTGGTCTGTCTGTATGTGCCCTAAGTTTCTGGGATCTTCCTTAGCTCCATTTTATGTATGGGAACTATGATGGAAAGTTCTCATCCTGTTGGAATATGGCCAGTATTGTCTATGTATGTAAACAGTTCTGCCAACAGTGGTGCCCACCAGACAATATGTGCCCTGAAGAGTTCTGGAGGAAGAAAGGCTTCACCAGGTGCTTTATTAGATTTTAATGACTGAATAATGTGTTTAATTTCTGTCACTGACATTGGTGAGCAAGGAGAAGAGCTACCAGTGAGCATAGACACAATAGTTCTCTTTCCTGCAGGGTCCTGTTTAGAGTTAGTAAACAAAGTAGTATAAAAATCCTCCCAAAGTGAAGCTGAAATGGGAATGTCAAATAATAGCTTATACTCCTTCCGTACGCCAAATATAATATTCCAGAAAATAGCTGAATTTGACACTTTTGCTGACTTTTCTAGCTCAAACCAGACTGTAGCTATATGCTGAGCCTTCTTGGAGACTACTAGCTTCTTATAGTTGTCTCTTTGCTTTAACATCTTTGCATGATTGCCAGACACATGGCTGCTTATAGACAGGTTTTTTGAGAACAATCAAGGTCAAATTATTATTATTATTATTATTATTATTATTATTATTATACATTATTTATATAGCACTGTAGATTTACACATACAAACAATAAATTCCAATCTTTTTTACACTTTCTTAGGTTTTCCCTTTCATCCAATACATCATTATATCCATCTCAGCCATCTTGAACACTTTAATCAGCCGTTGTTCTGTTGATGGGATTGTCTCTGCTTTCCAATTTTTGGCAAATACTATCTTGGCGCATGTAAACAGATAAAACAGTAATTTCCCATGTTTTCCCCTTTCTTTACTATCTATCATCCCTAACAGAAAAGTCTATGGGGAGACACTAATCCTCTTTTGCACACCTTCCCATCCTGAGGCCTGCCATTAGCAACAGAACAATACACATGCAAATCACTCCTGCCTTTCCAGGTCACACAATACATATACCCAACTCCTTTCCAGGCAAGCATTCTCTGAAGATGCCAGCCACAGATGCTGGCAAAATGTCAAAAAGAAACTCTTCTAGAACATGGCCACAGAGCCCGAAAAACCCACAAAAAACTATTGATGAATTGTTTCATACCTTTATCGATGACTGGAGAATCTGTCTCAATCCTGTACATTGATTTTCTTTCTGCCTTTGTCATAATTTCCTCTGGCGCTTTGGGTAAAGATTTGCCTATAGAGTCGGAAAAGATGTCAGTTATTGGATGGCTTGAACTGCAGTTTCCATCTCGTACTCCTGATATGATTCAACATCTGACTCTGGGTATTGTTCCCATGGATTCAACCAGTCATAACCTTTTCCGCAGTCAGAACCTTCATATTGCCTGACATCAGCTTCCAAGTTTCTGTCCTCCAGAGTTCCCAAATCTTGTGTTATTTTTTCAGGGGATGAGGTGGAAGAATTTAGGTCTAACCCAGGGGGCTCTGTGTTGATGTTCGGCATGTCTGAATTCCACACACCAGAAGAAGAGTTATAGAATCATAGAGTTGGAAGATACCACAAGGGCCATCCAGTCCAACCCCCTGCCATGCAGGAAATCTCAGTCTAAGCATACCCGACAGATGGCCATCCAGCCTCTGCTTAAAGACCCCCAAAGAAGGAGACTCCACCGCTCTCCGAGGGAGTGTGTTCCACTGTCGAACAGCCCTTATTGTCAGGAAGTTTCTCCTAATGTTGAGGTGGAATCTCTTTTCCTGTACCTTGCAACCATTGTTCTGGGTCCTGTTCTCAGGAGCAGCAGAAAACAAGCTTGCTCCCAACTCAAGATGACATCCCTTCAAATATTTAAATGGGGCTATCATATCACCTCTTAACCTTCTCTTCTCCAGGCTAAACATCCCCAGCTACTTAAGCCGTTCTTCATAGGGCATGGTTTCCAGACCCTTCACCATTTTAGTCACCCTCCTTTGGACACGCTCCACTTTCTCAACATCCTTTTTGAATTGTGGTGCCCAGAACTGGACATAGTATTCCAGGTGGGGGAGTCAAACATGCCAGCATGTTTTTTTCTCAAGATAGATAGATGGTAAAATCATTATAGGGCATTATAGGAGTTAATCAAGTTTCCTTCCAGGGGGCCATTTCCACATTGCCTTGTTGCAGAAAACACAGGTTGGTTTTCTGGGCTTTCAATTCTCAGGGACAAAGCTGATGAAGTGTCCTTAAAGTTGTCTGAAATCAAGTTTTCACACTTGTTCTTTAAAATTACAGTACTCTCTTGACAATGTTGATTTAAAAGTGGTTCTTTTCTGAGCAAAATACACATATGGGGGAAATTGGAAAAAAAAAGATACAAAAACTGCTTCATTTTAAACAGAATGTTGGAAATTGTGGGCTGCCTGAATATAAGTAAAATTTGTTCACAGCCTCTGCAGGCTGGTAACCATTCGGCCTTCTGCAAGTTGACTAACTGCCTTTCACAGGATAGTAGCTGACTTAAAGACAGAGTTATTGCTCCTTTTGATTCCCATCATCCTGTATTAACTCTGTTGTTTGATATTTGTAAAGTAATTTGATTGGGTTGTAGTGGTAGTATTTGTACTTTGAATGCCTTTTTCTCTTTGGTGTATGACCACAAGGTATTTGTTTCTCACTCCTCTTCACCTGTGTAGCCAGATGTCTCTGATCCTCACTTTCTCTGTTCTTCATTGCCCGAGTAGGGGTAAGATTGCCCATGACTTCCTTATTGCCTGTTTTCACAGTACAGTTTGTGCAGAAGATCTGAGCTTTGACAGAAGAGTCTTTTTGTTGATTTTCACTAAGTTTTGTGAAGGTCTCCTTTAAAGAAATTCTCTTTATTTTTGGTTGTAGACAGCTGCTCAAAAATAGAGATAACAATTTGTGCTGTCCAAAGGCATTATCTAGATAGAAATTCAGTTAAGTTGTTATTTTTTAACTTTGTCAAGTTTGATTGTGTTTTAGTTTCTGCACTCCTATCCTGCAAAAGCTATGCAGCTGCTGAACAGATATCAGCAGTCTGTTCAATGGGGGGGGGGGGGAATCTTCCACAAAAGAGCAGAAATCTAAGGTGCATTACAGAGTGCCAAGAAGCGGCGGTCCACTGCCGCCACTGGTTGCAGCGTGAAGGAGCCGCAGCAGCCAAACGGCGGGGCTCTTCCGTGCTGCAAATAAGAAGCGCCAAAATGGCACTTCTCTTTGTGGCACACTAATGATGTCGCGAGGTGCACTCGCAGCGTCATATGCGCCGTGTGACATGCGGACGCAACACGTCCGCTATGTCAAGATGGCGGCCCCTGTGTGGAACGGGCACTGCCATTTTGTACGGACTCAGTCCGTATTAGGGTTAGGGATGTCTGGAAGGGACACCCCTTCTCAACCCTAATACATACTGAGGCAACCCTAGCACGCCGCTTCGGCATGTCTGTAACGCGCCTAAGAGTTTCTGCTTGCAAGTCCCACTCCAGTATGTTATGTCTATCAGAAAGAT
>NC_056531.1:8294829-8349171 GCF_019175285.1 Sceloporus undulatus
CACATTAAGAGGCCAGAAGCTGTGCCAAAGCTGCGCTCCAGTCCTTAGGACTGGAGCATGGCTTTGGTGCAGCTTCTGGCCTCTTAGGACACATGCATCATTTAAACAGTATACCTCCAAAGTGACCCGAAGCAGCTTTATTTTGGCCTGTCTGTATGGGCCCTAAAATAACTTTTTTGAAGTATCTACATGGATGACAGATGGGTCACTCTGTCCCTACACTACTAGTTTGCTGAATTTTCTATACTGTTTTAGATGGAAAAAACATTCCTTGCTCTACAGCAGGGGTAGGCAAGCTGGTGCCTTCCAAATGTTTTTGACTACAGCTCTGTTAATCTCTGACGATTGGCCATGCTGTCTGAGTTTTAAGAGAGTTGTAATGAAAACTGCTTTAGGGCACCAGATTTGCCTATTGGTGCACCTGGTGCAGAGGGTGGGGCTTATGGGGGACTTATAGGGCACCCCCCACCTTGCTGCCGCATGCCTTTCTACTCGCAAATAGAACAGTGCATGGCAGAGAGGTGGGGTAGTCACCCCTCTTCTGCGGTGTCACCTGGTGTGGACAACTCACCTCTAGGGATGCCACTGCCTAATCATCATCATCATCATCATCATCAAAATTGGGACTCAAAGTGGCTCACAATTTAAAAGAACAATACAACTTAAAACATACAAGAAGTGAACATTTAAACAGAATTAAACTATTCACAGTGTTAAAAAAAACCCAACACAATTTAGACCTCAAGTTAAAAGGGGGGAAATGCAACTTTTTTTAAAAAGCCATTAAGAACAATTCAGTTAAAACAGTTTATAGCTCTTGGGCAATCCAGAATTGTACGTGTAAGAGGGATGGAGCAATTCATGCCTCCTCCATCTGGCAACCTGCGCAGTTGCATGGAATTTCTGGTCACCTGTGGTTGCCAGGTAGGTTGGTACACGTTTATTTATTAAAAGTTTATTCTCTGTTATTCTTTCCCTCCTCATCCCCAGAAGGACATGTCACTGAAGCCACAGGAAAGAAAGGAAAAATGGGAGAGACACCCAGGAAAGAAACCTCGAGAATCTGAACGCTGTGTGTCAGCTGAGCCCAGCGAGAAAGGTCATAATAATGATGCTGGGAGTTCGGGGAGAGAAACGGATAGAGGAAAGGAGCGGGTAAAGAAGAAAATCCCCTTGAAAGTCCACAAGCAGGTAAGAGAAGAGTTATTTATCTTCTGCCTTTTGCTGAGAAGTTACTATTTTGAAACCATATGGGTTTTTTGTTGGTTTTGATTAGATTCAGAGAGATGACACTTGTATACAGAAGTCTGGATATTTGTAGGTGAAAGATATTGCGGAATCCATGCTCTTTCATAAAAAAGTGTGTTTTTAGGTTGAAATGAGTGAGAGCATTTGACAGATTTGATACTTACCTTTTGTCTTTCTGCTCGTTTAATATTTCACTGGTATATCTGAATACATTTGAAACGCTTTTTCTCGTTTATCATTGACTTGATTTTTGGTGAAGTTTTTAGGAGGCTTTTAAATTCCCAGACCTGAAATTCTCCAAATACTAAATTATTGTTTTTGTAATTTTAGTTAGTTACCAAGGCAACACAAAGAACTCAGGAAGTGAAACTGTGGATTGATAGGTAGGACCTGGAACATCCTTTGCCAGTGCTGAAACAGGGCTAGAATATGTGATGCATCGTATGCCATGATTGTCTGTGAATTCAGGTGGTCTTTGGAGGTCTTCCTTTGGGAGTGGAAGTGGCAATTGCCACAAGGGGAAGTGTCAGCTTAGTGTTGGCACTCTGGTTGTGAGATGCCATCTGCATGTAGTGTTGGCACTCTGGTTGTGAGATGCTATCTGCCTGTTGTCAGTTTGGTGCCAAGTGACAATATTAATTCGCTTGAGCATTTTAATACCGTCTTATCTCCTGTATTTGATTATGCCATTCCCTCTCATCTGCTTATTTTTTGTTTTTATTAAAATATTTTATTTTGATTATTGCATTGATTGTGATGTTGTATTGTCATATTTTTATTGTGAGCTGCTCTGAGAAGATGTTTCTGACTGCAGGAGAGAGAAAGGTGTGTGTGTTTGAAATAAATATAGAACCTGAGAGCTCACTGACAATGTTCAGATGTCTGAATCTGTTCATGTAATTTTTGTTGCTTTGTCTTTATCACAACAGACAGATTTGAGAAGAGTGAACCAGATTAGGGGGAAGGGGGTGAACCTAGCACCATCGCAAACCATAGCACTTTCCCATAATGTATGGATGTGGAAGGAGCTATGATAATGAATTGGCTTTTAAAATGTTGCAAGGATGACAGTAAGATTTGACAGTCATACCTGGGCCCCATTCACACTACACAGATTCCACTATGATTCCACTTTAACTGCCATGGTTCCATTGTATGGAATACCAGGTCTTGTAGTTTGATGAAGCGTAAGAGTTCCTCTCTGGGTGAGAATTCTGAATACAACTCCTTAAACTACAAATCCCTGGATTCCATAGAATGGAACCATGGCAGTTAAAGTGAAATAAAAGCACTATAATTCTGTAGTGAGAATGAACCCAGGTCATGTAGACCCCCCCACAAATATACAGGCTACTACCATTTAAAAGGTAGGTGGGGAAGTAAGAAGGTCAGTGTATAAGTCTTCAAGTCACCTGTCAGCATATGACAATCCCATGAATTTCCCAGGGTTTTCTTAGGCAAAGAATCCTCAAAGATTGTTTTGCCAGTTCCTTCCTCTAAAATAGTGTCCACAGCATCTGGGATTCCTTGGCAGTCTTACATCCAAGTACTAACCAGGGATGACTCTGCTTAGCTCCCAAGGTCTTTAGGTCACTAGGAAGTTTCTGGAAGATGCAAATGACTCTTTTTCTTCCTTCCCAAATATGTGATAAAATTCTGGAGTTTTGCAGGCTGTGATCTGACTTAATTGGCAGAAGCTGCGTCTACTATAAATAAACAGTATTATTATTATTATTATTATTATTATTATTATTATTATTACTAATGAGAGAGCTAGAGTTGTAACCAGAGTTTGGAAAAGTTCTTTTTTGAAAGACAGATCCCAGAATCCACAGCCAGCATGGGCAGTGGCTGGAGGCTTCTGGAGTTGGAATCCACGTGTAACTTTTCCTGCTCTGAACATGTGTGTGCAGGTTCATGATAGGGTTTGACAAACTATCTTCCTGTTCTTTCCATGATCCAGCATGTTACCCGGAGGGGTGACGGAGTTTAAAAAGAAGGTAGGGGAAGAGGTGAGGAGTTTGGTGAATCAGATACACACAAAAAATTGGGCTGTTTCTTCTGACTCTGCTGCTCCAGCCAGCCTGTTCACCCATACACATTAAGAATTTGACAATGCATTTAACAAATTCCGGCAATGGCTGCCAATCTAGCCTGCCAGTCATGCATAACAGGGACAGCTCCCAGTAGCCATTGCTTTATCTAACATGTTTGTTTAAAGCTAAGGATGTGGCAGGCCATTTATCACTTTCAGCTGCTCATCTGGGACTGGAAGGGGGGGGGGTGCAGGAATCTAGTGCTCAGTTGTCAGCCTGGTAGTTCCATGATTGAAGCAGCATTTGTATTTGTAGCAGTGAAGGCCTCCTCCTGATAAGAAAAAGAGTTGAGCAAAAGCATCCAAAATTCTACATCCTGTTTGCGGGCAGTGAAATTGTAGCAGAATCTTTCATCAAAAATATCCCAAAGGAGGTGAATTTTTTCAACAGTTTCCCCAGTTTCTTTTTACCAAAAATTCTGTGTTGCTGCTGTTTGTTGCTGCTTGTCAGCAACAGTGGCAGTCTGTCAGCAGTCTGGTTCTTTGAGGCCATGGGGGAAATCAAAATGGTCTCCCTTTTCAGAGGGGTGAGAAACAGAACATTTTCAAACCCACTCCCTGAAAAAGCTCTTCTGAGAAGTTTCAGTTCAGATCTTCATTGTAGCTGGGAGGTGAAGGGAAGACGATGTTGGCTGTTGACCGAGGAAAAGTTGCCCCTATCATGTTGGGTGGGGGAAACCCCCACACTTAGGGTTGCCATAACTGTCAACCTCCAAACTGGGACAAATGTAGAACAAAATTTAGCCCCCAATGTAGGACATATTTTTAAATGGAGAACACGCAAACAACTAAAAAAATTAATAATTTAAAAAAGCATTAATATAAACGCATGTTTCTTAGGCAGGCTCAAAATGGAGGACATTTTGGCATTATTCCTAGACAGATGGCAGAAATGTATTTCCCTTTCTGGCCAAACACCCTCCTCCCCCCACACACATTCCAAAACAGACACGACAGCACATTTGGGCATTTAACATGGCTTTATTTAACATCATCATCATCATCATCATCATCATTGTCAAAACAAGGCAGACCTGTTAGCATTAAAAGCACAAAAAATACACACACAAAAAAACACTTTGGAAAGTTACACTCTCTCGGCTTCAGAAAGAGTGGGCCCATATCTCAGAGGCTTGCTGATATCAATATCAGTATCACCATCATCACCATCATCATTGTCAAAACAAGGCAGACTTGTTAGCATTAAAAGCACAAAAAATACACAAAAAACATATTTTGGAAAGTCACACTCTCTCGGCTTCAGAAAGAGTGGGCCCATGCCTCAGAGGCTTGCTGATATCAATATCACCATCATCATCATCACCATCATCATTGTCAATACAAGGCCGACTTGTTAGCATTAAAAGCACAAAAATACACAAAAAATACAATTTGGAAAAAAACACTTAGGAAATGGCCACCCTCCTCCTCCTCCTCCTCCTCAGCGCCATGTGGCGCCAGAAAAGGGCTCTTTCCCCTCTCCTTGGCCCAGAGGCCTACCCTCTTTTCCTCCTCCTCCTCAGAAGATCCGCCTCCTCCCTGAGGCTGGCCAATAGCACACTGGGGCTGGAAACAGCCCCATCCCCACTGTTCTGACATTGGCCAGACTGCCAAAGGGGACGAGTGTGAGTTTTGGAATCCTTTGGTTAATGATCCACAATCCAAACTTCTGCCAAAGCAAGTAAGTTTATTGTAAGAACATTGCAGCAGTGATCTCTTACACATCTTTGCAGAATCTGAGGCTTCAAAGGGGAAATATGCACTTTAAAACTACTCCCTCCTTCTTCTACCCAGCTAGTTACCCCCAGACCACACCCATAACCACCCAGTCTTTTCCAAGCCACAATATAGTAACAATCTATGGTAACATTCCAATACCTTTAACAGGGCCCCTTCTAAGAAGCTAACCCCAACTCTAATATACTAACCACTACCCAACCCCCAACATCTCAGCCCACAGAACTATTAAGTTCAGTTATACAAACACATATAACCAGTGAATGTACATGAACTGAAAAGACAAAACCTTATCACTGATCTTAATAACAGGGTTTGACAGTCTGCCCCCCCCCAAAGTTTCATTCCCCCCCCTTTGGTTTGTCTGGAGAGGCCACATGGAACTCCTGTACCAATCTATCTGCATTGACATGTGCCGCCTTCACCCACTCAGCCAGGTCAATTGGAAAATGCTTCCACTGTACCAAATATTCCAACTGCCCCCTGTTAATTTTAGAGTCCAGGATTTTGGTAATTTCAAAATGTTCTTCTCCATTAATCAACAGCGGCAAAGTGGCAGGCTCTGCAGAACCTTCCTTATTCGACTTCCCAGCTGGTTTCAGCAAACTGAAATGGAAAACAGAGTGGATATTCTTATATAATTTAGGCAAACACAGTTCGGCAGTCACATCATTAATCAGTCTCTTCACTTCAAAAGGCCCCACAAATTTAGGCCCCAGTTTTTTGGATGGTACCCGACACTTTAAGTTCTTAGTGGACAAAAACACGTGATCTCCAACCTTAATATTCCAACCGGGTTTACGATGTTGATCAGCTAACCTTTTGTAATCCAGTTTGGCCTGTTTTAATGCATCTTCAATCTTTTCCCAATTCTGTCTTAGTTGAGTACTCCACTGACTTATTGACACCGGGTCCCCATTATCAGGTGTCAGCTGTGGTAATACTTGCAGCTCATACCCATAAACCACTTCAAAAGGCAACATTCCCGTGGTGGAATCAACAGCCATATTAAATGCTACCTCTGCATGAGGCAACATGTCAACCCAATTGTCCTGTAGATGATTTACATAACATCTCAAATATGTCTCCAAAGATTTGTTAGTGCGTTCCGTCTCATAATCCGTGGCAGGGTGAAAGGCCAAAGTCAGAGCCACCTGCACCCTCAATTTATCCTCTAAGCACCTCCAAAACTGTGAGGTGAACTGTGGGCCTCTATCAGAGACTATTTTGTCTGGGAGGCCATGTAGTCGGTATATATGTTCGATAAACAAGTCCGCCAATTTTGGGGCGTTAGGCAGCCCCTTGCACCCCACATAATGTATTTGCTTAGTAAATGAGTCCACAACCACCCAAATCGTGTCCCTCCCTTTACTTTCTGGCAGATCAGTGATAAAATCCATAGCTATGTGCTTCTATGGTTGGCTGGGGGTCTCCAAAGGATGTAAGAGTCCACTGGGCTTCCCGGTCAGTGTTTTGTCCGAGGACAGATTGCACAACCCTGTACATAATTTTCTACCTCTTTCCTCACACTCTTCCACCAAAACTTAGCTTAGAGGGTGTGCCAGGTCTTTATAAACCAACAAGAGGAATCATCCCCTGGTGAAAAGTAAAATCTGTTTTAGAAGAACTGACCCCCCACCCCCCCTCCCCCCCCCTATTTTCTTATCCATCCAGCCTTTAGTATAAGCACAAGCAATTATGCCTGCTGTAATTTTTAAAGTTCTTTGGCATTGTTTTCCTTTGCTTCTTCCTTTAGATCCTTGTATATGCCCCTAGGTTTTACCATCGATTTATCCATGGATCATGTCAAAATCTATAATTTTCATCCCAAATAGTCAAGTATATACAGTACTTTTTGAACTACAATGTCCAGACTCCCATATCCAGTCTGGGCACTGGTCTGGCCACGTGAGGGATTCAGAGAGCTGTGGTCCAAAAATACTTTTTGGTGTAGTTTGTGGATGGAAGTAAGAGAAAGAAGGGGTGCATACAAAACTGGGCTTTAACTCAGCACAACATCACTGAAAATCTTTAAAATAACCAAAAGGATATATTCATAGCCTGAGCTTGGCTACCTGATGAAACTGAATCCAGCTGAAGGCAGAACAAAGCAGTAACAAAAGTGGAATCTTTTCCCCTAGGTGCAGTTATGAAAAAGCGCCTGTTCACTGTGGCTAATTTCAGAACTTTAAAAAGTTACCTTTCTTGACCATTATTCCCAGAACCCTCTAGCTACACTGGCTAAGGGATGTTGGGAGTAGTAGTCCAAAAATAATTTTTTCCATCCACGGGTTCATTGAATCCCTGGATTTCCACAATCCCCAAGAAGGAAAAATGATGCTGTCAAATTCTGCTTGTCAACACCATCCTATAATTACTGCCCTTCTATCATTGCTGCATAAAAAAATACATGTGTTAAAAGAATGTTGCTGTCTTGGTGAGATTGCTCTAGAGAGAGAAACAATATCATTTCTTTCTCACTGTAAAAGAACAAACAGTACATTTGTTCTTCACCAGTGATCTCCTTCTCTGACGCTCCTGTGAGAGAAAACAACTGTGCCTGGACTGGTGCATCATGAGCTGTGGAAGAGGGGTTTCCAGCTCTTGTTTAAAGCTTTTTAATTATCTTGGTCTGACTTGGTTGGGTTTGCTCAAGGAAGCATATAGAACAGAAACTTGTTACCATCATTCAGTGGCTGGTTGCTTTGCAAAACGCAGCTCAGGGCAATGCCACCCTATTCCCTCCTTTCCTGTTCCTTCTCCCCCATTTCCCTTCTCAGCCCTCCAGGGAGCCAATTTTCATATTCCTAACTGACTGATGGTTTCCATGAACTGTTGTGTAGCATGTGTGCAGCTTGAATAAGCCTATCTCTGGTTCTCAAGATGTCTTGTACTGTTTGTTTGTTTGTTTTTCTAAAGCTGCTCTTGCTTTCTTTTGGTCCTTCAAGCAAGGTTACTTGTCGCTCCCCTGTGATTAAGGAGGAGACAATGCCTTTTTGGCTGTTTATTAAGCAAAGTCAGCTCCTGGAATGCTTTGGCATCTTTTGCACACTTCCACATCAAAGCAGAAGGTCTGGAAACCAGCTAAAACCAGTGGAGACTTTGCTGCCATTCTCTCCCCGGCTCCCATAGCAACAGGGACTTCTGAGGGGATCAAGATCTCATTTTTTATATTCAAGTTACACACATATATGTATGCGTGCATGGACTTACATGTGGCCTTATGTGGGTGTCTAAATGAACTGTGGCTGCGGCTCAATGCTATGGAATTCTTGCAATGGTAGTTCTGTTGTGGCACCAGAACAACAAACTTTTTTGCTGTTGTTAACCACCCTTGAATTGATCTTGACTCATAGTGACACTGTGAATAATACATCTCCAAGACTCCCTATCCTCCACTGCTCTGCTTATCTTTTATAAATTCATACCTATGACCTCTTCAATAGAGTCCATCCACCTAGCATGCGGCCTTCCTCTCTATGTCCCTTCACCTTTCCAAGCATTATTGTTTTTTCCAATGAGACGTGCCTTCTCATGATGTGTCTGAAGTATGACAACCTAAGTTTTGTCATCTTGGCTTCCAAGGAGAGTTCTGGTTTAATCTTTTCTATTTTCTCATACATCCAGACATGACAATAGGGGATACAATGGCTTGTATGATTCTAAATTTTGGGCTCAGCTGTATATATCTGCATTTTAGAATCTTTTCTACTTCTTTCATAGCCACCTTCCCCATTCTTAATCTTCTTCTAATTTCCTGGCTGTAATCCCTGTTGCTGTCAATGTTTGATCCCAGGTATGAGAACTCTTTTACTATTTCTGTTTCCTCATTGTCTAGGTTGAGATTGTGTAGATTCTCCATGTTCATTATAGTTGTTTTCTTTTTTATTTATTTAATTTTTATAGTATTTCCACAAACAGATATCTCCCTACATTCTATTACATTTTAACAAATTATTTTATCTACCCCTCAGTGCCCCCCTTCCCCGGAACCATTTCCATCCTTATATTCCATCCAATATTTTAGTTCATCTTCTGGAGGTAATCTTCCATCTTCTTTTCTCAACACTTTCTCAACAAATTCTTTCCAAATCCCCTCAAAGTCATTTCTTTTCCATAGTCCTTTTTTTACTTTCAGTTTACATGTCAGTTTATCATTAATAGCTAATTTACATACCTCTTTATACCAATCCTCCATTTCTACATCTATTTTTGTTTACCAACACCTTGCTATTATTAATCTCGCTACTGTAAGAAAACTTGATACCAAATATTTTTTTTCTTTTTTCTATTTTTCTTTTTTTCTATTTCTCTGAATTGGAATTCTGAATTCTCTCTATAACGATAATAAAAATATATTCGGTCTTCTATCTATTTTTATATTCATAACATTTTCTATGTCTGCTATCACTTTCCCCCCAAAATTTTGTACATATTTACATTGCCACTACATATGCATATATGACTCTACTTCTTGACAGCTTCTCCAATTTTTTAAATTATTCTTGTTAATATTATATAGTCTCACTGGAGTTGGATACCATTTCCAAATCAACTTATAATAATTTTATTTTATCCGAACCGATAAATTTTTCAGGCGTCTTTGTTCCCAAATTCTATCCCATTCCTTATCATTTATTTTACATCTTAATTCTTCTTCCCATAATCCCTTTAAAATATTTCCTTTTATTTTTTCTCCTTTATTCTCCCTCAACATTTTATAAATTTTACTAGTATTTCCTTTTATGTTCTCATTTTCTTCCATTTCTCTTCCTTTCTGAACTATTTGTTCAAATTGTGTATACTTTTTCTTTTCTACATTCCTTTTCCTCCAGTTTTTAATCCATTGTTCTATTTGCATATAGTGAAACCATGAAATATTTATTCCCATAAAATTTTCTTTTATATTTCCTTTCTCTATTCTTACATCTATCCAATCTTCTATTATGTCTATTTTCCTTTCCTTTAACTCCTTATCTAACAATCCTCTCAAGTTCTTTGGGAAGTTCATTTCCATTATTATTGGTGTTATTATTGAATCTTCATTCATTAACTCTTTTTTATGTTTATACCATATTTCTATTATATTTTTCATAAGTGGGTTTCCAATAATTTTTATTTCTTTCCTAGTAAAGTTCTTAAAAAAGATATTCCATATTCTCATATCTACTTCCTCTATAGCTCCTTCTAGCCATTCTAAATCTATCCCACCCAACATACCTTCTATCACATATCTCAATTGATTAGCCTCATAATATCCTCTTACATTGGGAAGGCCTAACCCTCCCTCTCTTTGTGTTTTGTACCAAAATTGTTTATATAATCTTGTTCTTTTCCCTCCATTACAAAATATATTTATTAGCTGTTGCCATTTATTCAGTTCAGTTCCCAACACTTTTAATGGTATCATTCTGAATAAAAAAATAATTTTGGTAATATTTTCATCTTAATCAGTGCTATTCTTCCAAACCAGGATAATTGGATTTTTCTTATATTCTGCCAAGTTTTTCTCCACTTCTTTCCTTAGTACTACCAAATTCTTATCTCCCATTTCCTTTGGATCTTTTGTTATATTTATTCCTAAATATTTTATATTATTTCTTAATCTTATCTCTAAACTTTTTTGTTTTATAAATTCAGATTCCTCTTTTTTTTTTGTATATTTAAATACCATCATTTCTGATTTATTCCAATTAATCTGTAACCCTGTCATTTCTCCAAATATCTTTAAATGTTCTTTTATTTTTCCCTATCTATCCAATAAATTTTTAATAGTTAATAATGTATCATCGGCAAATAAACTAATTTAATGTTTTTTTAAAGTCCTATTCCCTCTAAGCTATTATCATTCCTTATGACATTCACTAACAACTCTATAACCATTGCAAATAATATTGGTGATAGTGGACACTCTTGTCTTGTACCTCTTGTCACTCTTATTTCGCTTGTTATCCCATCATTTACCACTACTTTTACTGAGTTATCAAGATATAATTGGTCTATTAATCCTCTTATTCTATCCCCCATTCCAAATCTTTTCATAATTATTTTTAATGTTGGCCATTCCACACAATCAAATGCTTTAAATATGTCTAATGCTAAAATCCCTGCCCTTATTTTTTTCTCCCCTATTACATGTATTTTATTCAACACTCTTCCTACTAAATTGGACATTTGTCTTCCTTTCACAAATCCACATTGATCCTTTCCTATATATTTATACATACATTTATTCAATCTATTTGCTATTATTGCTGATAAAATCTTTGCATCTTGATTTATTAATGATCCTGAGTCCGTTAAATCTTTATCTACCTTTGGTATTAAGATTACTAATGATTGGTGCCATGATACTGGTATCTTCTCCCCATTCATTATTCCATTATATAATTCTAACAATTTTGGGATTAATATCTTTTCAAACACTTTATAATATTCTGGTCCCAATCCATCCATCCCCGGAGCTTTCCCATTTTTCAATTTCTTTATTACCTCCACTATCTCTACCTTCTCAATGGGTTGCTCCAGTAACTCTTTATCTTCTTCCTCTAATTTTTGCCCCCAATTTTCTTCCACATATTTCTCTATATTATCCAAATGATTTTCTCCTGCCTGATATAATTCCTTATAAATTTCTTCAAATTTTTAAAATTTTTCTTTCCTCAATCTACATATTTTACCAGATTTATCTCTAACCGTATTTATCATACTTTCCATTTCCTTCTGTGTGGACCTGGCCAGCATTTTTAAATTTCTATTACTATATTCAAAAAATTCTCTTCTAAAATAAATCAAATTTTCTTGTACTTCATTTATTTCCATCTTATCCAATTCTTCCCTTTTTGCCCTTAATTCTACATATATCTGTTTAGCTCTATTAACTATGTATCTATTTTCCAATACTTTATCCTTTTTTAATTCCCTCTTTCTTTCTTCTTGTCTTTTCTTAAGATTATATGTTTCTTTTATACAAATTCCTCTTGTAACTGCTTTTATGGTGTCCCATAACAACCCTTTTGTCACCTCTTTATCATTTATATCCCATATTTCTTGCCATTCCTTTCTAATTTTTTCTACAATTTCCTTATACTGTAATTCAATATCTTAGTGTTCAACCTCCACCTTTTTACTTGTTCATAGTCCTTCTTAACCACTATTTCTATACAGTTTTTTCCCCATTAGCGCCTATGGCAATTCGGCTTACGAAGGTTTTTCGGGTTACGAAATTAGCCGCGGAACGAATTAATTTCGTAACCCGAGGCACCACTGTATTCACCAAGGCATCGTCCGTTACTTTTATATTTGATATTTCTGAATTTAATACGTTACCATATTTTTTGATACAAAGATATAATCTATTCTTGTATATGTTTTATGTACAGCAGAATAATACGTGTATTTTGCTTCATCTCCTTTTACTAATCTCCATACATCTTTAAATTCCCTTTTGCTCATTATTTTATTTAAATTTGTTATATTTTTACTTCTATCCTTTACTGAGGGATTAGATTTAGCTTTTATCCTATCCATTTGCATATTAAAATCACCTGTCAATACTACGTATTGTTCTTGTAGCTATTACACTTTTCTTAATACTTTCTCATAAAATTCTTCCTGTTTTTCATTTGGAGCATATACAGTTGCCAATACATATTTATCTTCCCCTAATTCCCCTTGTATTATTATATATCTCCCATCATCATCTTTTAATACCTTTTTTATTACAAAAGTACATTTCTTTGCAATTATTATTGCTGCCCCCCTTGATTTAGAACTTCCAAATGCTTTCTCATAGTTCCTTGCCCAATTCAATTTCAGTTCATTTTGTCCATCTTATGTTGATGTGTTTCTTGTAAAAAGATCAAATCTGCTGCGTCCCTTCTTAATAATGCTTCAGTCCTTCTTCTTTTAAGCGGCGAACCCAGACCTTTGGTGTTTAAAGTTGAAATTTTCAGCTTATTTGACATAATCCAGTTTAATTCTATTTCTAATGGCTCCAGTTAGTGCTCCCCATACCCAAATCCCATCCCCTATCCCCCCTTTCCTTCCCCCCTCCCCCCATGTCCATTTCACCTCCCCACTTCCATTCACTAGGGCACTTTGCCCTAGCCTCGGTTGCCAAGGCTACCCTTGTGGGGAGGGGTGGCGAAGACATCCAACAGCCCAAAACTGCCCACCCCCCCGAGTGCTCATAAATATAAAACTTAATTTTTTATTTGATTGTAGTAGTTCTATCTTCCATCTACAAAATTCCAGCTCTTCCAACCTCTCCCAAGCTTTCTTCTCCTCCAGTCGCTGCAACCATTACTTCTTCTCCAACTCCTCCCCATGTTCTCCATCTCTCTCCAGCTCCTTTTTTTCCAGATGTTTTCCTGGGTCCTCCAGGCTTTTTTCCTTCGTCTTTATTTATCTGCAATTCTTCCAATAACTTCAATCCTTGCTCCACAGAGTCAATCTTCTTCCTGTCCATTGAAATTTTAAGGACAGTGGGTGTCCCCATGCGTAGTTAATCCCAGCCTTCAACAATGCAACAGTACATGGCTTCATCGATGTTCTCCATCATGGGCAGTAATCATTATATATTTCCACTTTGATTTCTCCAAATCTTAATTTCTCTGGTTTTTTTCTCATCATGTTCATCAGTACCTCCTTATTATAGTTAGTCACTCTCACAGTCATATCTCTTGGTGTTATCTTATTCTTCCCTGATGGGATACGATGAATCCTCTCTAAGTCACCTTCGGTCCAGTTAAGAGATGGGGAAATCTGTTGTAGCCATTTAATATTTCCGTTTTCAAATCGGTTCTTCTATCTCCCTTTCCAGTTTTTGGTATATATTTAATAACGAAGTTTGATCTTCTTTGATAATCTTGTAAATATACAAGCCTTTTATCTATCTCAATAAGTATAGTTGTTTTCTTTATATTCAGCAGTATGTCTGCATTTGCACTTTCTTGATCATCTTTAGTAGTTGTTCCAGGTCTGGGAGGTTTTCTGCTAGCATTATGGTGTCATCTGTGTATCTTGGATTGTTGATATTCCTTCCTATTTCATTTCTCCTTTTTCTGTGCCCAAGCCTGTTTTTCTTACAATATGTTTTGCATATAAATTGAACAGATAGGGTGAAAGGATACAGCCTTGTCTGACCCCTTTGCCAGTTGGGAACCATTCTGTTTCTCCGTGTTCTGTTCTGAGAGTAGCCTCTTGTCCTGAATACAGATTCCTCATTAGGACTGTCATATGGGTTGGCACTCCTATGTAGAACTATTAAATCATAGAATCATAGAGTTCGAAGATGCTACAAGGATCATCCAGTCCAACCCCCTGCCATGCAGGAACTCACAATCAAAGCATCCCTGACAGATGGCCATCCTGCCTATGTTTAAAGACTTCTAAGGAAGGAGACTCCACTACACTCTGAGGGAGTTTGTTCTACTGTCGAACAGCCCTTACTGTCAAGAGGTTCCTCCTGATGTTGAGGTGGAATCTCTTTTCCTGGAGCTTGCATCCATTGCTCCGGGTTCTAGTCTCTGGAGCAGCAAAAAACAAGCTTGCTCCCTCCTCAATATGACATCCCTTCAAATATTTAAACAGGGCTATCATATCACCTCTTAACCTTCTCTTCTCCAGGATAAACATACCTAGCTCCTTAAGTATCTCTTCATGAGGCTTGGTCTACTAGAACTTTTAGAGACATGTAGTCTCATTAAACCAAGTGTCCCCCATCCTATATCTATGCATTTCATTTCTCTGTATTGAAATTCATTTTGTTAGCTTTGGACCAGCTTTCTAATCTATTAAGGCCATTTTGACTGTATACTCTGGAGTATTAGCTATTCCTCCTAATTTGGTGTCATCTGCAAATTTGATAAGCATGCTCCCTATGATTAAGATGTTGAATAGCAATTGGCCCAGGACAGAACCCTACCTACCAAGCTGGTAATTTTATCAGAAAAAGAGATCAGATTAGTCTGGAATGACTTATTTTTCAGAAACTCATGTTGACTTTTTGTGATTACTGTATTGCATTCCCTACTAAATGTTCACAGACTATTATTATTATTATTATTATTATTATTATTATTATTATTATTATTATTATTATTATGTTTATTATTATGTTTATTATGTTTATTTATATCCCACCTTCCTCCCAGTACCGGGTCTCAAGGCGGTTTAATGATCTGGTCTAGAAACTTTCATGGTATTGATGTCAGACTAACTAGATGATAATTGTTGGTAAACGTTGGTAAGTTGGAGGTAAATTGATACATATCTTTATGGGTGTTCCATAGCCTCTCATCATCTGAGCAGTCAAAGGATTTGCTATAGTCTATAAAGCACATGCAGAACAACAAATTACAATTCTCAGAATTCCATAGCATTGGGCCATGACAGTTAAGTGGTGTCAAAACAGATTTTTTTCTGCAGAGCAGAGGCAGCCTATGTTATATTCTTCTTCTTCCTTCCTAGAACATAAACCTATGAAATTTTAGTTCTACCAATAAGGGAAAACAAATTTTCTTAGCTCTGTAGTGGTTTGAGCATTTGATCTTGATTCTGGAGACCAGACCAGGATTCAAATCCTGGCTTGGCGATGTGAACCCACTGGGGATGTGGACCTATGTGTTTCCATCCTGAAAATGGTCAAAATGCTGGCATCCCAGAAAAGCAAGCCATTTGCTAATGGTTATCACACAAGAGCACAAGAAGGGGTTAAAGGCACATTACTTAGGGTCCAATGCGAAGTTGGGTATAAAACAAAGGAGTACAAATCCCCATTGCCAGCTTAGAAATTCCTTTTCTGCGCATTCTCCAAACTTTCATTTCCACAAGTGCCCCCACGTGCCCCAGAGAAGGAAGTGGAATCCTCTTTGCCCCAGAAGCTGTGTCAGAGGAAGGCAAGATGAGGTTTCCCTTGACAAACTCCATAAAACCACACACATAGATGTTTATCACACTATGCTCTTAAAGAGGTACTATTCCAGTGTGACTCCTCTAGCTGCCTCCTGTTGCATGCTGGGATTGGCAGTTTTAAGGAGGGGTATTTAGAATTCTCAGGCAGAGAAGTTCAGCTCCTTAAAAACTGCCAATCCCAGCATGCAACAGGAGGCTGCTAGAGGAGTCACACTGGAATAGTCGCTCTTTAAGAGCATAGTGTGATAAACATCCGAGACACACACACATACAAGAGAGAGGAGAGAGAGGAGGGGGCTGGGTCCATAAGCCTGCCTGATTCCACAGAGGGCTGACACTCCCAGATGCCCTCCTTTTCCAGGACATGTCCTCTACTTCTCCCTCCGCTCCAGGAGGAATGGCAAAATGTCTTCTCTGGGGACATTCAGACTACCTTTTACCCCAGATCAGGAACTGAATTATGCATGTGAAGTTCATATTTGCCCCAAATCTCCCACAAGTGAATCCGAGGCTTCCATACCCATTTCGGGGCAAATGCCCCTTAGCACAAGTCATTTGGAAGCTGTGTAAAAGTTGTATCTTTTGAAAAAAATGGGTTCGGCGAATATGAACTTGCCACCGATCATAATCGGGTCAAGTTCATGAGAAGGATTTAGGTCAGAGGGAGGGCAGAGGGCGGAACTGGAGAAAGGGTGCCAAGAGTGACAGAGGAGGAGGAGGAGGAGGGGGGAGGAAGGGGGGGGGGGGGGGGGGGAAGAAGGGGGCCATGGACGACAATTGGAGTAACGAAGTAGGAGCAGGAGGAGAAGGAAGGAGCCAAAGGGTGCCAAGAGAATTGGTGATGGAGGAGGAGCAGGAGGAGGAGGAGGATGAATGAGCCAGGGGGAAGAATGGGGGGCATGGAGGGCAGTCTGGGTAACAAAGCAGGAGGAGGAGAAGGAAGGAGCAGGACGAAGGGTCAAGTTCAAGGTAGGTCAGAGGGAGGGCACAGGATGGAGAAAGCCTCCCTCTCGCACCACGCAACTTTCTCTCTCTCTCTTTATTTTTTTAAATTATTTTTGACAGACTACGTGCATGTTTTTTACTACAGGTAGATAGATATACAGATAAATGTGGCTGCCTGCCTGTTCGCTTTCCTTTTCATTTCCTTGCTTCCAGCAGCAGGGCACTTTGCAGGAGGCTTTTTTCCTTTGCGAATGCTACAATGCGAATGTTACAAACGTTTCTCTTTCCAATTTGGCAAATTGATACAGAATGCTTTTGCTACTGTCTGTAAGGAATTCAGGGGAAGCTGAAGGAAAGCAAAGAATGCATGGCATCCTTTTCTGGCATTCTGAGGTGAGGAATTTATTATTATTATTATTATTATTATTATTACTACTACTACTACATGGGCATGAGGCACTCTGGGGTGACAAGGAGGGAGGATGCAGGATGCAGAGATGGCATTAGGTTGCATTTTGGGGTTGAAAACGGGGCCACGGGAAGATCCATAACCTGCAGTGACCCAAATACTCACAACACACACACACACAGGAGGTTTTTAAATTTGACAAAATATGCACGTACTGGCGCCTGTTTTTTTAAAAAAGGAGGGGGGAGGTGGAAATCACCCATTCGGTTGCTCAATCGCTGTAAGAAATGTCACCTTGACGAAAGCGGAAGAGAATTTGATTGACAGCAAAGGAGACTTTTTAAAAACTGCTTCAGCAAATGAGAACTCTCCCCGGAGCTGCATGGCATTCAGGGTTAAATTACCCTGAGGTAAATAGTCAGCACTTGCTTCCGGAGGGATTCGGGGGGAAGAGATCCGGATCTACCCAGTTCCATCCAGCGCAAATAGCTCAGTATGAATGGGGCCTCTCTGCCTTCTCCCAGCAGCTGTTTCCTTAATTAGAGGTTTTCAGTAGAAGAGGTGAGGGAAGTGTGTGTGTATCCCTTTAAGAAGAAGGCGTTCTCTCTTTCCCTGGCACAGCAAGGGACCCTGGGAAATCTGAGAACAGGAGCCATCCAGAGGCTGGCATGGCATGACGCGAAGGGAGCGAATTCGCAAGCAAAATGGCCATGTAAATACGGTAGTTTTGTGAATTTGCTCATTTCTTGATTCACCTCACATTCTCCCAGGATTCTGTCTTGTATGCATGCAGCATCATGTGAAAAGCATGTCCCTAATGCCCTGGATGACCCTGCATTGGCAACACTTTAACCTTCTAAATTTCCCCACGTGAAAACGTCCTGGGTGACTTTGGGCAAGTTACACTCCTTCAGTCTCAGAGAATGGCAATGTCAAACTCCCTCTGAAGAATCTGCAACAACAGTAAAACTTGGCTAGACTAGAACCTTAGGTTGGTTTAATTAGAACATTAAAACAGAGATTTTAAGTTGAATTTAGAAACAAGCTGAAGACCAATGTAGCTCTTTTATTGTTCTTTCCCCTTTGACAGTCTTGCAGTCATGTTCTGTACTAGCTGAAATTCCAAGGATAGCCTGACTGTAGTCAAGCATCCATGTAACATCAACTATGGACACTTTCACACAAGGCACTTACCGCGCTGGAATCATTGCCCAAACGCTTTAGAAGCACGGAGGTAGGATAGCTGGGTGTGTTTCTGAAGCATCATTGAGGTGTCCCACTTTTCTCCCGTCAATGAATTGTTCATGGAGCAGCAGTAACAGAAGCTCCTGTTATAGAAATGACTGCTCCGCGAATGATTTGTTGACGGGAGAAGAGCAGAACATGCTTCAGGGATGCTTCAGAAGCGCAACCGGGTATCCCACCGCTCCATTTCTGAAGCATTTGAGCAACAATTTCAGCATGGTAAGTGCCTTGTGATAATCCCCTATGTGAAGGTACAGAAATAGCCAACTACATATACTTGCAGAAGGTGCAAAGTCCCTTTTCCTTTTGCTGTTGGAACTTTTAATTTGTGCTTCCTGCTGTTTATAAATATCTTGGGAATATTTTAACAGAGTGGTTTCTCCCTCTGAATTACATGGCTTATCCTTATGTGTGCTGTTTATTACCTTGTGGTTAGTGGGTTTTGTTGCTTTTGAAAGGCAGTTTCACTTATGTATGTTTGTAAAGCACAAGCAGATTTGCATTCTTTATACTTCTGCTTGGATTCTTTCTGCTTGCGGTGTGTTCCATGTGTCATTCAGTTCTTGAATTAAGCTTTGTAAAGGCTCTGTCTCTGGATGTCTTACTGTAATTAGGTTTCCTTGTTTATCACAGTCTTCTTGTTTTGAAGTGCAGTAATGCTATTTTAAGACTGCTTTTCTTTGTGCATTTGCTTTCAAGTTAGCCCTGTTCAAAGCTGTGGGGATTTACTCTGAGTAGGTGTGCATAAGGCTGCACCCTCCACATTTGCTGAGGTTAGAGGAGCAGGACCCCTGTGAAAGTGGAAAACCACAAATAATAAGGCAATAGTTTGAGGGGTTTTTTTAACCTGAGAGAACACCTCTCAAATAACCTCTAGGTCTTCTAGTACAATTCTGTGGTCAACATCTGCCAAAGGTTGACCACAGAATTGTGCTAAAAGACCTACAAATGCCTAGAGAAGTCTATTTTCTAGGAATATCTAGGTCTTCTAGCATGTCTCTATTGTTAACTTTCAGAAGAGTCACACTGGAGGACCCAGAGATTCCCAGAGATAACATGTGAATGAAATACGTAAATTAAATCTGCAAAAGTCAAAGCTGCAAATATGGAGGGCTGACTGTATTTCTTTGGGGTACGAGAAAAGTAGTATTGCTATCAACTTACACTGACATATCTGTGGTTAACATATGTATCCTGTTTATTTGTATCAAGTTGAGACCATCATGGTCACCTTGGTCAATGATCTCCTTCTGTGCATCAACAGGGGAAGTGTGGCCCTGTTGGTGCTCTTGGACCTCCCAGCGGCCTTCGATACCATAGACCATGGTATCTTTTTGGAATGCTTGAGAGGGTTAGGAATCGGGGGCATTGCTTTGCAGTGGTTCCAGTTCTATCTCTCGGGTAGGTTCCAGATGGTGTTGCTTGGGAACAGTTGTTTGGCCAAGAGGGAGCTCAAATCGGGTGTCCCCAAGGTGCGATACTGTCTCCAATGCTATTCAACATTTACATGAAGCCGCTGGGTGAGATCATCCGGAGACATGGGGTGGGGTGTTATCAGTACGCTGATGACACCCAAATTTGCTTCTCTATGTCTCAGACTGCTTTGGTGACCAAGGATGGCATCTCCCCTCTGAATGACTGTCTGAGGTCAGTAATGGATTGGATGAGGGAAAATAGACTTAAACTGAATACAAATAAAACAGAGGTACACACTATAAGCAATCCTAATCTGGGAATGGTGATAAACTCTCCGGTTCTGGACGGGGTCACACTTCTCCTAAAGGACTATGTTTGTAGCTTGGGGATACTCCCAGACTCGTCGCTTCAGCTGTCACCTCAGGTGGATGCGACAGCCAGGAGTGCCTGTTATCAGCTTTGGCTGATACGCCAGCTACTACCCTTCCTGGAACGGGAAAACCTAGAAACGGTTGTACATTCACTGGTAACCTTACGGTTCCCAAGAAGGACGGTGGTCTCCAATCTGTTTTGGACCTTTGACAGCCAACAGCTACATCAAACTGAAGAGGTTCAAAATGGTCACCCTTTACTCCATTCTGCCCTTCCTGAGAGTTAACAACTGGTTCACATCCATACACGTGAAGGATGCGTATTTCCACATCGCAATCAGGCCTCAGCATCGCAAATTTCTCTGGTTCGCAATCAGAGATGTGCTGTACCAGTACAGAGGTTTTCCATTCATACTCTCCACGGCCCCAAGGGTGTTCACCAAATGTATGGTCTCATATCTGCAAACCTTGGGCATCCAAATCTTTTCATACCTAGATTATTGGTTGCTAGTGTCCTCTTCCTGTTTTGTGACATCACCCTCATCTTACTCCATGATTTGGGCCTCAGTGTGATCCCAAACAAATCTGTCTTGAACCCCACGATTCATAGGAGCTACCCTAGATTATTGGGCTGGGCATGCCTTCCTCCCAGTGGACCAACCCAATATCCTGATGCAGCAGGTGCACTCCGTTCTCCACTCCAGAAGATGCCCAGCTTGGACAATGCGATGCTTCTTAGGCCTAATGGCTTTCACCACTGTGGTAGTCTATCTAGCCCACCTTCAATTCAGGCCACTTCAGCAGTGGTTTCTACAGCACTTCAGTCCTCTCCATGATACACAGTCTATGTTATTGATGGTTCAAAAACATGTACGAGACTCACTGGCATGGTGGGCCTCTCACCACAACATTCTGGCTGGCATGCCTTTCAAGCCCCCTCTCCTGGACTGTCTACTAACCACAGATGCCTCAGAGATGGGTTGGGGTGCGCACTGCAATGGTCTTATGGTACAAGTGTTAGGGTGTGGAAAGACGCGCTGTGTCCACCACAACCACCTACAGAGTTGAACAGCGTCAACAGGACGCCAGGGAGAAGGAATCTGAAGAGATGTCTGCAAAGGTATTCAGGCCAAGAAGAAAAATATTCCTTCACCACTGCAAACGGCCTTAAGCTCCCAGCTTGAGAAATAACAACAAGAGCACTTCAAGCCTTCACTCTACACGAGGGCTTTAATAAATAAGTTACTTTAATAGATAAGTTACTTTGCCAACCAAAACAACCATAACAACAAAAATAGAGAGGCAGTTACTCTAACACCAACTGTCATAACTGACACTCTCTCTCAGAAGGACCGACAGCATCAACATTCCATAATTCAAGTGTCAACAGTCAACTGCCACTGGAACTGTAATAGGTTCCGCTACAGCTCTATCTTGTGGACACATAAATGTCATTTCCTAACAAGATCACTGACAGAAGCAACCTTGTACATCAGTTCCACAAAATTGCTAGTGGTAATCAAGGCTCTCAGATCCTTCGACAGGCTTCTTCTTCAACGAATGATCCAAGTCACCACGGACAACACTGCTGTGGTGTGCTACATCAACAGAAAGGAAGGCGCTCATTCATCCATGCTCCTCAATTTTGCTCTTCATCTGTGAGACTGCTGTGTACCCCGCTACATCCATCCAGTAGTGATCCATCTTGCAGGTAAGAACAATACACTTGCAGACTCTCTCAGTCATTTCTCCCTTCTCTATCATGAATGGTCGCTGTTGGACAAAGCCTTCCATCTTGTCACTCTCCACTGAGGTTAGGCAGTGATAGACCTGTTTGCAACAGACTGCAACATCAAGTGTCCACAATTCTTCTCCCGGACAGGACAAGCCAAGGGAACCCATGGGGATGCATTCCTCCAGTTGTCATCATGACACTTCCTCTACACATTCCGTCCATTTCCCCTGCTCTCCAGGGTGATAGTGAAGCTGGCAGAGGACAAGCCCCCCTTTGGCCAAGACAGCCTTGGTTTGCACCACTCCTTCAACTGTCCAAGGGCTCGATACATGATCTTACCTGTCCAGCACACTCTGGAGGCCAGGTCCAACATCCCAACCTCCATACTCTCCAATCATGCCGGGATTCCCATACATGTTTTGGAACCATCAATAAAATGGACTGGGTGTCGTGGATAGGATCAAAGTGCTGTAGAAACCATTGTTGAAGCAGCCTGAATTAAAGGCAGGAATGTTGATTCACTGATAAGTGGTGTAGAAATGTACTTGCTACTGCTATATTGTTATAAAGAGAGAGATCACATGGATACTGCAGTCTCTTCTTCCATGAGTACAGAGGAGAGGGAGACCTATAGCAGAGTTTTCTTGCTTTGACTGGCTTATTGTTGCTGCTTTGTCAAACCAGCTTTGTATCAAGCAAGCGTTTGGATCTGCTGAATCCAAGCACCCAGACTCCTCAGACCTCAGCCTCTAGAACATGGAGAAAGTTATTATTATTATTAAGCTTTATTTATATAGTGCTGTAAATTTACACAGCACTATACATACAATCTTTTTAATTAGATGGTTCCCTGCCCTCAAGTTTACAATCTAAAAAGACATGACACAAAAGGAGAAGGGAATGGTAGTGGGGAAGGGGGTCAGGTCCAGCATTTCTTCTCTTCCTCTGAGGCCTGGACCAAGGCAGATGGACTGGAGGGAAGGCTCTGCTTCTTAATCGAGGCCAGGCCCAATAGAGCTAGTGCTGCCTTTTCACTCTCTCCCAGGTCAGATAATGGCAGATGGCATGGAGGGAGGGCTCTTCTTCTTCTTCCTCTTCTTCAGGCTAGGCCCGATGGAGTTGGGCCTGCCCTTCTCTCCCTCTAGATGATGGTGGATGGAGGGAGGGCTCTTCATCTTTCAGGCAAGGCCAGATGGAGCTGGTCTGCCTTTCTCTCCCTCTGGGAAAAGATGACACCCTTTATGACAATCATAAAGACAATCACCCATTGGAACTAGTGGAAGGGGGAATTTTTTTAAAAAGCAAACAAATTATCAGAAAGGAGGGGGATAAAAATTGAATAGCCATCTGTCTTTCCTCATCTGCCCTGGCTAGCATAAGCCTTATGGGACTTACAAAAGGGGGGGGGGGGTCTCTAGCACAAACTCTCCTACCCAAGCTCCGTAATTGTAGTCCTTTTGAAAATGAATTTCAGTGCTCACTTAGAACATATTGAGCCTCTTTTTGGAGCCTATCTGTCTTGCTTGGCCCTTACTGTATTCTGCAAAGCTTTAGGGGAGCATGATTTATTGTTATTAATGTGTCAACTCTCAAGAGTAGAATGAAATGGCTCAGAATGGTGACAGCTGGCCTCTGCTAGTGTAGCCAAGGGTGAATTTCTTCTTTCTTCACCAAGGTCATTAAAAACAAAAAAGAAATAAATGATGCTGATTCAGTGTGCCTGAAGGTGTCTCCCCCCCGCAACACAAAACTTGTAGCTTTATTCAGCAGGCAAAAAATCCAGTGCTTTGCTAGCTTATCTCTCTTTTGCTCCTCACTATTTTATTTTACACTCCTATACTGTATGCCATTTTCCTTGGCAAATGCATGCGAGTCTGTGACTGAATTTATAATTGCACTTAAAGCAAAATGCATATTCCCTGTTTACTTCTATTCTTCAGACTAGACAGAAGTAAGGCAAATAGAGACTCTGGCGGGTTACACACCGCCATTTAGTACGCGCTCCAGACATCCTAGGCTTAGGAAGGGGCGTGCTAGGGTTAGGAAGGTTCTCACCTTCCTAACTGCCCCTGTCCCTAGGACGCGCGGAGCGCATACTAAACGGCAGCGCCCATCCACATGGGCGCTGCCATATTTACGTCTTGGATGCACAGCGTCCAGACATGGCGCAGGGGAAGTGATGCCGCGAGTGCGCGCCTTGCACCTCGCGGCGCCACTTCCAGGGGCTAAAAAGGAGCGCCATTTCTGCGCTCCTTCTTAGCTGCGCCGGGAAGCCTCATGGTCTGGCCGCTGGGGCTTCTCGGCGTAGTTAATGGAGCCGGCGCCAGACTGCCTGCTTTTGGGCAGTCTGTAATGCGCCTTTGACAGCAAATTGTTCCAGCCAAGCAAAGAGAGAATTAAAAAAATACTGTTCAGATAGCATCTGCTCACAGCAGCAACCAGAGATCTCTAGTAAATTGACCAAATTACTTATTTGACCTAAGGCATCTTATAGGCACCTTGTAACAGCAAAGAGTCTGTAGTTTATTTTATTGTAAAAGCTCAAATTACTATCTACTGACCTCAGAGTCATCTGAATCCATATTGTAAGCACAAGGCAAAACCAAGTAAAAGCACTTCAGGATAGCATGTAACTCAACTTTTCTGACAAAATTACTGTCATGGATTGTGCATTTATGGATGAGGCCAAGATCATATTGACAAATTATTTGAGGTGAGAAATAGTGAGACTTTTATGTGAAGTCGAAACTATAGTGAGACCTTTACACTGAGCCATGAAGGTTAAACAGCTCTTGTTGAGTCATGAGCCAGAAAGGTGGCAGAATCCAGCCAGATTGTAATAGACCCTGAGATTTCAATTTGGCAGTCAAAATATTGGCGTTTAGTGAAGTAACACAAATGTGAGAATATGCCAATGTCCTGACTTGGAGGAATAGAAGAAAGCTCATAACTGAAGACATCCAGTAAATGAACGTCCTTAGAATATAAGCATCCTCTGCTTTACAAAGAAGTGTTTTAGTATTGTCCGCTCATTTTAAACTTTGTCTCTGTGTATATATTTTTAAGTTACTTGTCAACTTACGGTGACCTCATGAATTTCATAGGGTTTTCTTAGGCAAGGAATCCTCTGAGGTGGTTTTGTCAGTTCCTTCCTCTGAGATATAGCTTACAGCCCCTTGGATTCATTGGCAGTCTTCCAGCCAAGTATTAGCCAGGGTGGACCCTGCTTAGCTTTCAAGATCAAATGGCATCAGGTGCCTTAAATGTCAGTATGAGTTTAAAAGCAAAGGCTGCCACAAATTGTAGGCAATAATGAGTGAAAATCATAGAAGTACAAAATTCTATGTGAAAAAAACAAAACGATTGCTGTATTAGATGAAAGGCACATCTAGTCCAGTGTCCTGTTTCCCAAAGTGGCTAACCAGATGCCCCTGGAAAGCCCATAAGCAGAACTCCTTTTCATTTTTCCTCAGTAACTGACATTCATCTTTGTCTTGTGAATCAAAGCCACACAAAGTGAAGAAAGCCAGTTCTGTATATAGCTTTTAGCTCTGAACTAGGAATATAGCTGCTCACTTATGAAAGTCACTTCCAGAGTTCATGTATGTTACCACATTCAGACATCACACTATACTAGTGATGAGGAACACGTGGCACTCCCAAAGACCATTAGTTATGTTGGCCAAGTCATGTTGACTAGGACTGCAGATAACTGCAATTCAACAACATTCAGAGGATTACATGAGTCCTACCTCTGGACTAGTTTATTTTAACAGGAACAAGCCTCCTCCAACCGGCTTTGAGGTTGACTTATTTCAGTCACACCACTGTTTTATCATTAACCAAAATTTATCTCTTTGGAAGAAACAACAACTTGTGGTTTAGCAAATCAGAAGGAACCTGAGCTGGAGGACTTGGGAGGGCAGAGTACACAATACTTGTCATGATTTAGTGCAGAGATGGAAATACTTTTCTGTCAGTGGCTCCTTCTGTTGGTGGTATGTCAGAGGATGCATGCTGGCATGCTGGCATTAGACTGACTGGCAACAGTAATGGACACAGCCAAAGTGAGCAGGCTCACCTCTCTGTCTTTTTCTCCCTCCCTCTCTGAAAGTAGGATGTACATTTCCTCCCAACTAGCAATTCTGAATGATCCAGCTATGTTGTTGTTGTCTGCCTTTACATCATTTCCGACTTATGGCGACCCTAAGGTGATCTTGTCATGGGGTTTTCTTGGCAAGATTTGTTCAGAGGGGGTTTGCCATGACCTTCCCCTGAGGCTGAGAGCACGTGACTTGCCCAAGGTCAACCAGTGGGCTTCATGGCCAAGCTGGGAATTGAACCCTGGTCTCCAGAGTTGTAGTCCAACATTCAAGCCACTGTACCACCCTGGCTCTCCAGCTGTTCTAGCAATTAAGTTAAATGCCAGCTATACTAGCAATTAAATTCTCTTAGCATGTAGTGTGTAGCACCACGCATGCCCCAGATAAAGCATGAGGGAACTCCAGAGTTTGTAAAAAGACAGAAAACCATTGAGTGGGGGAAGACCTAAAAGTGATCCAACACATGAGAAGAAAAAAACAACACCCACTGAGCATGCACTCTGGCTACCAATGCTAAGCTACTTTTTGAAGGAAAGAAACAGAAAATGTGTGTGTGGAGGAGGGAATGGAGTTTTCTGGAAGAGGGTGTGGCTGTCTTAGATTAGAAGAATATGTTCCGTCAGCCATGTGGCAGCCCTTTGAATGACGGTGTGTGTGTGTGTGTGTATAATTCTGGAACCCTGAAAAAAAGCACTCTGTGCTACAAGAATTTGCTGTCCATTTTGCTTATTCTGTTATAACAGTCTTTTAAAAATATGGCCTATGCACTGCTTTGGGGAGCATGTTGAAAACGTGATATGATTCAGTCACACTTTTTTAATGAAGTCATCATTTTGCCATAAAGTTGAACAGTCTTTGTGATTGCATTGAGTCACACTGTTTACAGATGAATGCAAAATCTGCATCTGCTAACAGCCATAAGATCCTAAGTCTGCTCTAAAATATTTTTTTTTTGGTCATGAAAACCAAGCAGGATTGCTTTCTGAAACTGACACAGTCACCTCTTGATGTTGATGTTGTGGTTTGTACACTATAAAAGGAGACTTGCACATCTGGCACGTAGTAGTTATCATGGATTTGTAAGGTTCCTGTCATGTCAGGACCAAGCTTTGTTTGCAAAATAACAGTCCTTTTTCTCTGTGCAAAAACCTCTTGACCATTAGCAAAATAGGAAAGACTCAAAGAATCGTAGAGTTGGAAGAGACCACAAGGGTCATCCAGTCCAACCCCCCTGCCATGCAGGAACTCTCAATCAAAGCATTCCCGACAGATGGCCATCCAGCCTCTGCTTAAAGATCTCCAAAGATGGACACTCCAGAGGCTTCTCCAGAGGATCTCAGAGTCCAGGCCGGTTCATACCAGGAAAAACGGTCTGCCAAATAGTGTGGACCTCAGCCATGTAGGCTCTATAGGTAATAACCAGTACCTTGAATTGTGCCCAGAAACAAACTGGCAGCCAATGAAGCTGTTTCAACAGGGGCATTGTATGGTTTCTGTAATCTGCCCCTGTTAATAACCTGGCAGCAGCTCTTTAAACCAGCTGAATTTTCTGAACACTTTTCAAAGGCAGCCCCATGTAGAGCCCATTACAGTAGTCCAAACGGGATGTAACCAAGGCATGTATTACCATGGCCAAATCTGGCTTCTTAAGGAACGGGCGCAGCGGGCGTACAAGTTTTAAATGTGCGAAAGCACTCCTGGTCACAGCAGAGACCTGGGCTTCCAGGTTCAAAGCTGAGTCCAAGAGTACCCCCAAGCTGAACCTGTGTCTTCAGGGGGAGTGTGACCCCATCTAACATAGGCTGGATCCCTATTCCCCAATCTGCCTTCCGACTGACAGGAGATCCTCTGTCTTGTCTGGATTAAGTTTCAACTTGTTTGCCCTCATCCAGTCCATTACTGAAGACAGGCACTGGTTTAGGACCAGGACAGCCTCCTTGGATTGAAGTGGGGAGGAGTAGTAGAGTTGAGTGTCATCTGCATATTGATGATACCACACCCCAAAACTCCAAACAACCTCTCCCAGCGGTTTCATGTATATGTTAAACAGCATAGGGGACAACACAGAACCTTGAGGGACCCCACTGGTCAATGGCCAGGGAGTCGAAGAGGAGTTCCCCAGTATCACCTTCTGGGTTCACCCCTCCAGGAAGGAATGGAGCCACTGTAGAACAGTATTTCCAAGCCCCATCCCAGAGAGGCAGTCCAGAAGGATACCATGATCGATGGTATCAAAAGCTGCTGAGAGGTCCAGGAGAACCAACAGGGACACACAATATGGGATGAAGTGTTTTATTTTTCTGTTCCATAGCATATTATTGACCAGTGTTAAATGCAGTGATGATAGAGAAGGGGTGGCACAGTGATTATAAAGGCTGCCCTGTAAGCTACACACACGCAAACAATATAGTGTTGAAAAAGTTATTCCCCCACCTTCCTTCCTCAGGTGTGACTTATCAGCACATCTTACCCAAGCTACCTTTTTTCCCCATAACTGCAGTTCATGTTAGTATGATACACTTAAGGTGCTCTCCTTCCATACCATCTTAACTGAGAGCAGCAACAGAAACAAAATGCAGCCCTGTGTGTAACACTGTCATATTTTATTTCTTCTGTATGATTTTTAACGGCTTTGCTGAAGCCAGTGGAGCTTCGAAAGCTTGCAACATGTATTTTATGTATTTTGGTTGGCCAAATAAAGATATCACTGTTTTGTGGATTTGGGGTGTTATTGTACTTTGCTATATGGCAATCATAGAGCGAAGTACAATATCCTATATGGCCATCATATAGCAAAATCCATACTCCTGGATATGTTTTTAGGAAGATATAGGTTTGCATAAAATTTCCATACAACAACATTTTGTACACATGCAAAACAAACAAACAAACAAACAAACAAAACAAACCACAAAACCCTTCTATATCATCATAATGGAGCAGATTTTAACCAGTGTAGTCCCATGTGCCCATTCAGTCTGTTCTCCAGGTGCCATGCCCTGTGAATGGGCAACTTCAAGGCCCCTGCTGCTCTTCTTTGTCAAGGTCCTGGAGAGCGCTTCAAATAGAGGACTATCCTTTGTAATGTAGGACAGTGTGCCCCCTTACCAGTAAAAGGGGAGAAAAGAGGATCCTAACAATTAACGCCCAGTTAATCTGACATCAGTATCACAAAAGATTCCAGAGCAGATCATTAAACAGAGAGTATGTGAACATTTAGAAGGGAATGCCATAATCAGAAAAAATCACCATGGGTTTTTCAAAACCAAGCCATGCCAAACTAAACTGATTTCTTTTTTGATAAAATTACCACCTGGGTATGTTTAGCCTGGAGAAGAGATGGTTAAGAGGTGATATGATAGCCCTGTTTAAGTATTTGAAGGAATGTCATTGAGGATGGAGCAAGTTTGTTTTCTGCTGCTCCAGAGAATAGACATGGAACAGTGGATGCAAGCTCCAGGAAAAGAGGTTCCACCTAAATATTAAGAGGAACTTGCTGACAGTAAAAGCTGTTTGACAGTGGAACACACTCCCTCGGAGTGTAGTGGAGTCTCCTCCTTTGGAGTTTCTTAAACAGAGGCTGGATGGACATCTGTTAGGAATGCTTTTATAGTGAGTTCCTGCATGGCAGGGGGTTGGACTGGATGGCCCTGGTGGTCTCTTCCAACTCTATGATTCAATGATTCTATGATTATACTAACATGTACTGCAGTTGTAGAGTATAGGGGCTCTGAAAAACGGTATCTTGGCTAAGGCATGCTGATAGATCACACCTGAGAAAGGAAGATGGGGGAATAACTTTTTTAGTACCTTAGCCTCATGAAGGAGCCAGTGGAGCTTCAAAAACTTGTAACACGTATTTTGTGCATTTTGGTTGGCCCAATAAATGTTTCACTATTTTGTTAATTTTGGATGTTACAGTTTCTTCTTATTTGTGTATTTAATTTGTTATTATGTCCCTTCAAGTCATTTTTTATTTGTGGTGGCCCTAAGGTGACCCCCTCGCAGGGTGTTCTTGACAAGTTCAGTGGAAGTTTGCCTTTCTCTCTGAGGCTGAGAGAGTATGACTTGCCTATTGTTGCCCAATGAGTTTCCATGGCTGAGCGGAGATTCAAACCTTGGTCTCCAGAGTCATAGTCCATTCCTCAGACCACTATACCATGCTTTCTTCTGATGAAAAGTGCCGAATGAATGCTTAGTGTTGTTTTATGCTGCAATTCAGTGCAGACGTACTGAGGAAGCATAAGTCCTAATCAACATAAGACTTACTTCTGAGCAGACACCCATTATATTGTAATGTTAATGTTAAGATTCATTTCAGTCATTTTGGGTGCCAATGGTGATGTATGTAATGAATTATACAGGTGCACTGCTAAATTTCCCCTTGTGTAGACAGTGTGGTAACTCCACTGTCTCCATTTATATCTAATAGATTTACAATTTATAATGATATTTTAACATACCTTCTTCTTTTAACCTATGAAATGTTTAAAACAGTTTGTGTGTAATTTTACTATGGTTCTCAGTTGGTAATTAGTATTTGTGTGTTTATCTGTGGTCCGGATTTCCTTCCATTAATATGAATATGTTTGCTCTTGGTTGGTAGTTTTGTTTTTTCTCATGTCACTTTGGGTGTCACTTGTGTGGGGGGACATGTTATTCTTCATAAATTCATGAATAAACTAATTAATAATCTGGGCATCTTTTTTTCCTAGTGGGCCTGGAAAGGTTCTGCTATAGGATGGGAGGGAATTCTGTCAAAACTGGCTGGCAGAAGTATCAAAAAAGGCAGTGAAAATTATCAGTGGACTAAAAAGGAGTTGCAAGTTCAGGGGTGGTTTTTTATATATACCTAAAATAGGGAGTAGGGAACAATAAGGAGGGAGGGGAAATTATAGAGGTGCAAGGCTTGGTGGCAGCACATAAAATTATGCCCTCTGAGGAGAAAATAGATAGGCTGCTTTCACTGGGTTTCTTAATACAGCGTGAGAACTTAGTGGAGTCATCCACTGAAGCTGAATGGTGTGAGACTGAGGACAAATAAAAGCAAGTTCTTCATACAGCCGCACAGTTAAGCCAGGAATTTGCAGTTATAAAATCCTCAAAGTGGAATTATTGTGACTCACCACAGAAGAGTGCTGAGGATTCTGTGAACAGCCAAAGAGGCAAATAAATGGGTCCTAGAGCAGATCAAGCCAGAAATCTCTCTGGAAGCCAAGATGACAAAACATAGGCTGTCATACTTCGGACACATCATGAGAAGGCACGACTCATTGGAAAAAACAATAATGCTAGGAAAGGTGGAGGGAAGTAGAAAGAAAGGAAGGCTGTGTGCTAGATGGATGGACTCTATGAGGAAGGTCACGGATATGAGTTTGCAGAGCAGTGGAGGACAAGGGAGTCTTGGAGATGTCTCATCCACAGAGTCGCCATGGGTCGAGTGACTCGAGGGCAGTCAACAACGACAAAAATAAAGTGGATGTGCACTTGGACAATTTCAGGAGGCAGTTGCATAGATTCATGAAAAATGGAGCTATCCATAGCTACTCATTGTGATGACTGTTGATGTAGTATAGAGGCAGTAGTCTTTCAATACTATTTGCTAGTAACCACAACCAAGAGAATATTGTTGCTCTGGTGAAGCGAAGGAACAATGATTCAGCAAGCAACCGCTTAGACAGAATGGAAGAGAGAATTACTAAGTGTCTAATGCTTTGATCCTGTAAATATTTACCTGGGAGTAAGTCCCTTTCAACTCAGTGAGACTTGTCCTCAATAGACATATTTTGGATTATACTTGTAAGAGTACTTTCTTGAATAATTTTAAAATAGATAAGCTTAGACCCTTCCAATAAAACTGTGCATCTTTTTTATTTCTCATGGTATCTAGGATGATACTCTTCATAGAGCAGATGTTCTAGAACGCTTGAGTGCCATGCATGTGTAGCTGCATAATGTCAGCAAGAGCATTTAAGGCCCTAGAGAAGGCTGATCATGAGCATGGAGAGATGGGAGAGACAGTGGAACAACTAGTAGTGCTTTTTATATTTGTTTGCTCATCAGAGGAGTTGCATCATCTTGACATAAACTGCAATGTGAAAGTGGGGAAGAGACAGCGTGGATAGACTTGCCTATACTGGTAGCAGCCAGATCATCATCAGCTATTATTGTATCACATTGCCACTTCAATCAAGTTAATTCAGGATTTGTGTGTGTGTGTAAATAACAGAAGCCTTGTTTTAGATGTATGTCACCAGGCTCAACGTGGCAGTTGTGAGCCTTTGGGTCAGGTTTCCGATCCCTAAAATACTAACCAATTAATTTCCCCATTTGGAGCAAGTGTCCAAGTTTGGACACTTATAGTTCATTTCTTGACAGGTTGGTGACTTCAAAGCAGGGATAACCATGTTGTGTAAGGAAGTCAAATCAGGCAGCAGATACTGGGTGGTGGAATCAAACTCTTGGAAGAGAAAGATGACACCATGGAGAACAGGAACGATTGAACTCCCATCCAGACTACTTTTTTGAATGTTAGGGGAATTTTTTGGGAGCCAGTGTGGTGCAGTTATTTGAGTGCTGGACTGTGACTCTGAAGACTTGGGTTTGAATCTTGGCTTGGCCATGAAACCCACTGGGTGACCTTGGGCAAGTCACACTCTCTCAGCCTCAGAGGATGGCAATGACAAATCCCCATCTGCAGAAACTTGCCAAGAAAACCCCATCATAGGTGTGCCTTAGAGTCTCCATAAGTTGGAAATGACTTGAAGGCACAGAGCAACAATAACAATGTCTCAGGCCTCTATTTGTTGTGAGTCAACCCTCCTGTAATTTTGCATACTTTCACATTTCTCCTTTGTCAGAAAAGGTCCTTCACCATCACTTTATTAGCCTTTCCATTTTAGGTTACAAGTTATCCAGAAGTTCTTGCTGTGGAAGATCCCTGGTGGTGCAGTGGTTAAATGCCTGTACCTCAGCCACTCACTCACAAACCACAAGGGGTTCCGGGGCGACTCAGCCTGGTATCCTTCCAAGGTCGCTAAAATGAATACCCAGCTTGTTGGGGGCAGTTAGTTTACACATTATAAACTGCTTAGAGGGTGCCTAAGTACACTGATAAGTGGTATAGAAATGTACTTGCTATTGCTGTGATGGATCAGTTTAATAGGTTGCATATTGTACTCCTTGCAGCAAGAGAAGATATAATGATCTAATAGAAGTTTTTGTCTCTTAAGCTGTGCAACCCTGCTTCCTGCGGAATAGTGTTCTGTCCTTTGATGTTAGTCAAATGTTAACAAATTACTGAAGCTGGAAATAAGAAAGGAGAATCAGAAGCTACTGTGTGTTTTGTGCATATTTTTTTTTAAAAAAGAAATAGCCAAAAGAACAAGAGCAGCTCTGCTACATGCATTAATTAAAAACAAGAACTTAATAAACTTGAACTGAGGTTGGATGGAGAAGAACCAAAGCTATAACATCTTCATTTCTGAGTAGACAGCTCCACCTTTGCATAGAATGAGTCCTTTCCCTTCCCCCTGCCTCCCTCCCTTTCTTTTTTGCCAAAACGGGGTGAATAGTGGGGGAGGAAAACAACCATCTATTATGTTCTGTGAAGCAAATGTGCCCTCTGCTGGGCATTAAGGCATGCTTCCAAAAATGCTTCCAGTTGACATCTGAAGTCTAATCATTTTTTCACACTCTGTGGAAAACAGCTGGACTCTGTCCAGAATCATCTCAGCAGATTTTTGCTGTTATGTGCTCAGTAAGTAGATGGATTGATATGTATACCCTACAAATTAGTATTACTGTCATTAGAACTTAATAGAGAACAGATAGTTCTCTGGAGTATATCACACGGAGCTTTTTGGAGATTTTCCGGCTCAGTTCCGACGTGACTGCGGGTCCAACGATGCGCATTCATGTCGTAAAGTGAATGTGTTATCAGACGCCATTTCTTTCTATGGGAGCTCTTTGCAAGGTGCTTCCGCAGTGATTCCAAAGTGACCCCTCATTTTGGTAAAACCGGAAAAAAGTGACTTCATAGAATTCGCTTCCAAGCTCACTTCGATTGCACTGCGAATTGATCTGGTGTGGAAAACCACTCCGATGTCACCCCCCCTTGGCCCCCTGCATCCAGCTCCGTCATTCCCCTCCTCCTCCTTCATGCCATCTCCTCCTCTCTGCCAACCTGCCGCCGATCCCATCATCCCCTGCGTCGTCCTAGACCCCAATCTGCTCCCCTCCTTCACCCTGCCACCGATCCCATCATCCCTGCGTCCTCCTAGACCCTGATCTGCTCCTCTCCTTCACCCTGCCACAGATCCCATCATCCCCTGCTTCCTCCTAGACCCCAATCTGCTCCCCTCCTTCACCCTGCTGCTGATCCCATCATCCCCTGCTTCCTCCTAGACCCCGATCTGCTCCCCTCCTTCACCATGCCACCGATCCCATCATCCCCTGCATCCTCCTTCACCTCGATGAAAGATGACAGCTAAGGAGGGGGCAGGGAAGGAGGACAGAGCCCCACTGAGCATGTGCAAGGGTGCCGATTCAAATCGTTGAACGCTCAAATTATGTTCCGGTGTGGTAATACAATGTGCACTCACTCCCCCTTGCTTGAATCCACATCACATGACTTGCTTGGAATCGAACTGACTCTGCTTCCCCCTCAATTTGGAAGGGCAACAGAAAGACAATCAGGTGTGGTAAAACATCACATTTTAATGTGAATTCACATTGCTAGACAGGAGTGACTCCGGATCTGGTGTGAAAAAACGTGACGTTTCACATTGCTAGAACACTAGTGACTGTGGATCTGAGCTGCAAACCCCCCATGTGTGATAAGGGCCTCTGTCTTTTCATAAGTGAAGTAGTGTTAGGTGTCACTCACTGAGGTAGCCCCATACCAAAAGCACAGTTGGAAACAATTCAAGTGAGGAAGAAAAGTGGAAGATGGATGTAGAAAAAACTTTCAGACAGGTTGAGATTTAAAATGGGTATGTATAAGAAATGGAAGAAGGGGGAAAACACCAAAAGGAAATGCAAACAAACCACCAGTACTTGCAGAGGGAAAGTCAGAAAAGCTAATGCTCAATACAAGTTCAGCCTTGCTAGAGAGGTTACAAATAATCCTCTCTATCAGCCGAAGCATACGGCTTGGGAGCAGCGGCCTGCATCCCCTCCTACCATAGTTAGGCCAGGACTGCACTGACTGTATGCTGCCACTGGAGCCCCAGGCCGTCTGCTAGCAGGAACAGATTAAAGGTCCAGTTTTTCCCTGCTTAGTGCAGCCTCAGTGTTGGGATATAGCAACTTTGCATGCTGACACCTTCTAGTAATGAATGTTTATGGTAGTCTTATTGTTTACTCACAGCCCCTCCTCCATTTCCTGTTTATCCCAGAGCACACCTTTGCCATTTGTCTCTCAGAGAAAGGGTCACCATTATCTCTCTCTTGGTCTCTCCTTGCTCAAAATAACGTGGCTTCCTTGCATGCTGAAAAGAAACTTTTCTAATATGTATGTAGCCTACTTTTTCCTACCTTATTTTTCTTGCAACGTGAAGTTAGACCTGGGTGTTACTTCATACCACATGATTTTGTAAGTAAACTTGTTTTATTATTCACTTTAACTAAGTGACTGTGTTTTTATTGGGGACACGTGGCACTGGGAGATAAAGTGGACCTAGTTTTCCTGCTCACCCATATTCTGCTGTGTTTGCTCTGCTGGTGAGATTAAACAATCTCTCCCACTTTCACGAGTTTCTAGCAATTCTTAAGAAAGTGATATTTCCAACACTCAGAGCGGTGGGGTGTGCGCCATGTAAACTCCATGCTCCCAAAGCATCCAGAAACCACCTTATATGGCCAATGCATTTCGCGCCTATGTTCTATGTCTGTGTTTGGAGATACCTATGTTCGGAGCAAGAGGAACAACAAGGAAATGCTAGGGCTACTGTATAAAGAATATGATGATATGTTAATGAAAGAAAGAAAATACTGATTTGCTTAATATCTTCTGTGATAGATCCCCTAGTCAAGCTGACCCTGCAGTTCCAAACCCTTGTGCTCCTACCACTCACCTTGCCCCTAAAAATACCTTGTTAATTGGTTACTTGAGTCTCAAGGCGATCCCTATGTGGACCAGTGGCTGTGTTGTTCTGTGGGACTGCTGTGTTCAGCTTGACCAAACTCCATCAAATGTAATAGGAATAGCCAGACACAGTTGTAAGAAAATAATAAACAAGTAGAGTTATATTAATACACAGTTAGAACTCCTGAACTATTTAATCATTCACACCTCCTCAAAACCCTATCCATTTCTTCACCATGCTGACTTGTCTTATCTTTGTGCCATCTTTCGTCTTTCCCCTACCTATGCAATCCTTTCCCTTTCTCTAGGCCAGTGATGGCAAACCTTTTAGGGACTGAGTGCCCAAACTAAAAGGGCCTCTGGCACCTGGTGATACCCAGTGCCGGGGGTGGGACATCTGGGGGGAACAGGACTTCTTCCCTCCACCCTCCTGGGCAAGATTTGTTCAGAGGGGGGATTGCTTTTGCATCCCTCTGAGGCTGAGAATGTGATTTCCATGGCTGAGCAGGGATTTGAACCCTGGTCTCCAGAGTCATAATAACCCAACTCTCAAACCCCTATGCCATGCTGGCTCTCCTATATGGAGCTGTTTGACCACAATTATGGAACCTCTGAAATAGAGCAGGCATACCAGTAATATAATTGTGCACATTCTCCAGTTTGCCCTCACATCCAAACCAGTCTATTGCACTTAGAGTATCTTTGCTATAATTCTGAAATGCTGGTGGAGACTGAAATATAATCAAGAATCTAATCTCCAACAGACTGTGCTCCTTTCAGGTTTGTTGATGTTCAGGGATTAGTAAGGCTTTGGATGTGCAAAGTGCTGCTCTTTGGAGTGTAAAGCTCTTTTTCCCTGAGACCTGCGGGCCCCATGCTTAGTGAAGTGTTTAAGCACATGTTTAAATGCAGGATCCTCCTTGTCAAGACTACTTAACAGGCTGTTAAAACAAGTCACTTAAACTCTATTGCTGCTGATGTTTATTGAAAAGTGGCTGCCTCTCCTGCAAGGAAAGTTGTTAATATGCTAAACTAGACCTGTTCCTCCTTGACTTAATTCTTATGTAAATAACTTATTTTAAAATCAGCTTCTGCTAAAGCATCAGAAGGGATTCCCCCCATTTTTCTGAAGGAGATTTTCCTGCTGTTAGAATAATCTCATTTCAAATGCAGCTTTCAGACCTCATGTGGCTTCTTTTCTTTCTTGGAATGCTGCCTTCTCTTTCCCTCCCACCACTCTGACATGATGCTCCTTGAAATTGTATCAGGTGGTCTAGCAGTAATGAGGAAAAACAAATTGAAGCTGAATCCAGACAAAACAGAGGTACTTACAGTATCGGCTCTGAACCCAGGTATCGGGATACAACCTCCAGTCCTAGAAGGGGTTACACTCCCTCAAAGGACTGTGTTCGCAGTCTGGGGGAGCTCCTAGATTCGTCGCTTCACATGACAAATCAGGTGAATGTGACGGTCAGGAGCGCCTGTTATCAGTTTCGGCTGATACACCAGCTGCACCCTTCCCTGGAAGTCAGGGACCTTGAGACTGTAGTACATGCACTGGTAACCTCACACCTTGATTTCTGCAATGCACTCTACATGGGGCTACCCTCGTGCTTGGTCCGGAAACTTCAATTAGTTCACAACATGGCAGCCAGATTGGTCTCCGGTACATCCAGAAGAGACCATATAACATGGATCTTAAGATCACTCCACTGGCTGCCCATCAGTTTGCGGGCCCAGTACAAGGTGCTGGTTATCACCTTTAAAGCCCTAAATGGCTTGGGTCCAACCTATCTTCGGGACCGCCTCCTTCCATATAATCCTCCCTGCACACTTAGATCCTGAGGGAAAAATCTGTTACAGCCTTGTAAAACAAGGCTGTCTACGACCTCCCAGAGGACCTTCTCAGCTGTTGCTCCCAAATTGTGGAATGGCCTGCTGGACGAGATCCATCATATTACCACTCTAAACAGCTTTTAAAAAGCTATAAAGACCGATCTCTTTCGGCAGGCCTGCCTGAATAGTTCTCCGGCTATCAGAAGGAAAATCTAATTGCTGACCTCTGACTTCACCACAGTTATTGTACTGTTTTTAAGTATGTTCTATGTTTTAAATTCTACATTGTATAATTGTATTTTAAGGGAGGGTGGGTTGAGGGTTCAGACTGTATGTTTTTAATCTTGTAAGCCGCCTCGATTGCATTTTGTAGAGAGGTGGGATATAAATAATAATAATAATAATAATAATAATAATAATAATAATAATAATAATAAGCTGCCAAGTGGACATCCTCTTGTGGTTTAATGTGAGGTTAAATGCAGGTGATAATGCTTCAAAATTCTGGTAGCCATTCCTGCCAAGATGGGATTGTTATGATGTCATTGCTGGGTTGTTGTTGTTTTTAAACTCCCAAAGGCATTCCATGACATAGGGACTTAGCCAAGGGGGGGGGGTTCTTGGGGTCCGGACCCTCCCTTCTGTTAGATAAAATGAATGGTGCGTGCTGCTGCACCGCCGCACCTAAGCCCCATTATACTGGTGGCACTTAGTCTGGACCCCCTCCTTCCCAAAATCCTGGCTACGTCCCTGCATGACAGAACAAAACTTAACAATACAGTACAGACACTTCCTGATAACAAAACTAAAGGGAAGGCCTTAAAATGAGAGATTTTAAAAACTTTCAGTCAGTTGTTACAAACATTTAAAACAATACTACTTATAGTGGTGGTCCCTGGACTAGTGCCAGTCCTTGAACCATTGACTGCTGGCCCCTGGCACATTGGGGAAAAATAGCTCATCAGAAAGCCTGAGGCGCACTTCATTTAAAAACTCTAACTGGAATCCTGATGTTAGCATAAATGTGTGTAACTTCAGGTTAGGTATATATATGTGAGAGCCAGTGTGGTGTAGTGGTTTGAGCACTGGACTAGGATTCTAGAGACTAGGAATTGAATCCCGGTTTGGCCATGGAAACCAACTGGGTGACCTTGGGCAAGTCACACTCTCTCAGCCTCAGAGGATGGCAATGACAAATCCTCATTTGCAGAAACTTGCCAAGAAAACCCCATAATAGGTGTGCCTTAGAGTCTCCATAAGTTGGAAATGACTTTAAGGCAGAGAACAACAACAACAACATATATGTGTTCTTTTAGGTAGAATTATAGAATGGCCATCCAGCCTCTGCTTGAAGACCTCTAAGGAAGGAGACTCCACCACACTCCGAGGAAGGAGTGTGTTCCACTGTTGAACAGCCCTTACTGTCAGGAAGTTCCTCCTAATGTTCAGGTGGAATCTCTTTTCCTGTAGCTTGCATCCATTGCTCCGTTTCCAAGTCTCTGGAACAGCAGAAAACAAGCTTGCTCAATCCTCTATATGACATCCCTTCAAATATCAGGGCTATCATATCACCTCTTTTTTTTTTTAATTATTTTGACTTAACATGACATACAAAACATTTAAAAGACAAAAAAAGAAAGAAAAACATACAAAATAAATAAAACATATAAACATACTTATATTGTTCCTCTGTTTTGCTGATGTGGTTGAGCTGTTAGAACGGGTGTACAACATTTACTTTCTGTCGTCATCTGTTGTTCATATGCAGCATGTCCATTTTGGCCATTAGGACTGTTGTTGTTTTATTTCCAGCCAAAAGATAAATAAGGGATATATATTTTAAAAAAATATTCAATCCTCTTCCCCCCCCTCTTTCTTTCCCTTTCCCCCTTCCTTCCCTTTCCCTTTCTTCCCTTTCCCTTTAATTTTCATTCCCATAGTTCATTTACTTTTTTCCATTTTCTTTGGAAGTTTTGGTCTGTCTTTTCTTTAATCATCATGGTTATTTTGTCAATTTCCATCAATTCATTTACCTTAATCTTCCATTCTTCCTGTAGATCTTGTTTTCCCCCTTTCCAGTACTTAGCAAAAACTAAACGTGCTGGCATCACTAAGTACAATATAATATCTATTTCATCTCGACATAGTTTTCCCTTAAAGTCTTCGGCAATATTTAATAAATACAGATGGGGTTTATTTTCTATTTCACATTGCATGATTTGTTGAATTGTTTTATGAATCTCTGCCCAATTTTTTTTCACAACTTTACAATCCCACCACATACGAAATAAAGTTGTATTGTTCTCTCTACACTTCCAACAGTTGCTATCCTTCATATTTTTGATTTTGGCCAATTTTTGTGGGGATAGATACCATCTGTATAGCATTTTGTAATAATTTTCAATTAGGTTAGCGCTTTTAGTAAATTTTAATTTTTTTTTCCATGTTCTTTCCCCAATTACACAAATGTAATTGATTCTTGAATATCCTGCATCCATTTGATCATGGTTCCTTTATCAATTCGCATTCAATATCTAGTAAAATTTTGTACACCCTTATTATCATATGTTTCTGTCCCTTAAACAATGTTTCATCCAGAGCACTTAATTCTGTTTCAACACCAGTATCATTTTTATCCTTATTGTACCTTCCTTTTAATTTATGGTAAAACAGCCAATTTATTTCAATTCCTTCTTTTTTTAGTTGTTCTTTCGTTTTGATTTCTTGTCCTTTTCCTGTTTTTATAATAATACCAGAATACGTACTCCATTTCTTTTTTAAAGGTTCCTCTGACCTGTAAAATGCTTCCTGGACTGATGTCCATCTTGGTATTTTGGTGTACCAAAACTTTTTATATTTTTTCCAGATCTTAATCAAAGTTTTCCTTATATGTTTATTCCATTCTTTGAGGTCTTTCCTTTCATAGCAAAGGTAGGCGTGCCAGCCACTTTCTAATTTAACTCCTTCTAATGCCAGCAATTCTTCATTGTTTAGGTTTATCCATTCTTTTATCCATGTTAAGGCACATGCGTTGTAATACATTTGTAAATTGGGTAGCCCTAACCCACCTTTTCCCCTTTGGTCCTGCAAATACTATATATTTATTACGGCACACAGCCAGCACAACGATAGAATACAATACAATAATGACCACTTATACAGTCATAGAAACTCTAACATGTGTCAACTTACAGGGTGTTTTAAAAGGTTGTAAAAATGTTTCACAGAATCTCTTTAGCATAGTCTGCATATCAATAACAGAAATTGATAAAAATGATAGAACAGTATAAAAAAAACCTATGGACCATCCTATAACCATATAGGAAAGCCTTGTCAATCAGTTTATATAAGATAAAATTTCATACAGCAAATTACATGGTGTCTGCAATAACAATATCAGCCATAATTGGGTACCCCAACCCACCTTTTTCCCTTTGGTCCAGCAAATAAGATATTTAAATTCTAGATTTCTTTCCTTGCCAAATAAAATCTTGAATATCTTTATTCCACAATTTGAATATTTTGTTAGATGTTATGACCGGAATAGTCTGAAAAAGAAAATTCATCTTTAGGAGCACATACATTTTTATTAACGCTATTCTTCCTAATAGTAATATTTGTAGATTTTTCCATTTTTTCAAATTATTTCTCACTTTTCCCCAAGTTGTAATATAATTTTTCTATTAAATCGGAATTTTTACTTGTAATTGTAATGCCTAGATATTTTGCTTTTTAAATTATTTTTAAATCCATCTTTCCCTCTAATTCTTTTTCTTCTGATTTAGAGATATTTTTTGTGAAAATGCCACTTTTCTGTTTATTAATTTTTAATCCTGCCATATCACACGCTTTCTCCAAGGTTACCTCTATTCTAGAAATGCTATTAGTGGGATTATCTACAAACAAAACAATATTATCTGCAAAAGCTCTTAACTTAAATTGGTGGTTTTTAATCTGTACTCCTTTAATTTGTTCATCTTCTCTGATTTTCTTTAACATAACTTCAAATCATCATTATAAATAGAAGTGGGGACAAGGGGCAGCCTTTCCATGTTCCTTTGTCTATTTTACAGCTTTCAGATCTCTCACCATTAATTATATTTGTGCATACTGATTTGTATAAATTATATTAATCCATTTTGAAAATCTTTCTCCAATTTCGCTTTGTTTTAACACCTCTGCTTTCTCTAAATCAAGTAATATAATACCTAGTTTTTTTTCCTTATACAATTCGTAATATTCAATTACATTCATTAAAATTCTGGTATTGTTTTTAATCTGTCGCTCTGGAAGAAATCCAGTTTGATTTTTGTGTATCCATTGTTACAAGGTTTGTTTCAATCTGTCGGTCAATATTGAGACAAAAATTTTATAATCTAAATTTAAAAGGGATATTGGTCTGTAATTCTCAGTCGATTCGGCATCTCTATGTTCTTTGGGTATCAAAGAAATTGTCGCATTACACCAAGTTTGCGGGTATCTTCCCATTTCTATTTCTTTTATGGTATCATATAATGGTGTCACCAATTCTTCTGCAAAAATCTTATAGTATTTAGCTGTTAATCCATCTGGTCCTGGAGCTTTGTTTTATTTTATTTTTTTAATTGCTGCCTGTACTTCATCCTTTGTAATTGGAATATTCATTTTCTCTCTCTGTTCTGCTGTAAATTTGGTTATTTTCCCGCTTTTGATAAATTTTTAAATTTCTTTTCTTTTAGTTTCAGTTAGTTCTGCTTTATAAGTTTTTTTTATAATATTCTGTAACTATTCTTCTAATTTGTTTAGGATGCATATATTCCTTACCTTTCTCTTTCAATTTAATTGTAGTTTTGTTTTTTCTTTGTTTTTTTATTTTATATGCCAGCCATTTGCCTGATATATTAACATGCTCAGAATAGTGTTGTTTTGTATATTTCACCCTTTTGGCTACTTGTTGTGTAATTTTTTGATTTAGTTGATTTCTTATTATTTTTAAATCTTGGTCTAATTTTCTATCCTTGGGATTTTGTTTAAATTCTAATTCTTTTTGTTTTAACTTTTCTAATAGTTCTTTTTCTCTTTGTCTTTCGAATATTTTCCCCCTTATTTCTTGTTGTATTAATTGACCTCTTACAACTGCTTTGCTAGCTTCCCACACAATATGTGCTGGCATTCCGGCAGTCATGTTTTCTTGAAAAAAAATAATGTAATTCACTCTTTATTTTATAAATAATCTCTTCGTCTCTCAGTAAATAATTATTCAATTTCCATGTAAATTGTTTTTTGTAGGATTTTAAGTCCATACTGATGGCATTGTGGTCTGAGAAGGTCTTGGGTAGTATTTCTATTTTCCTAATATCCTTACATAAATCCTTTGAGGCACATATAAAATCAATCCTCGACCATGTCTTAAACCTGTCTGAGTAGAAAGTAAAATCTCTGCTTGAGTTATGTATTGTTCTTCACATGTCAATTAAGCTTAATTCTTCTATTAATTCAAATGCTGGTTCAAGTAACTTCCCTTGCTTTTACTTTCCTTCTTTTACATTAGATCTGTCTATTTTCAGGTCCCATACCCCATTCCAGTCTCCTGCTATTATAATTTTCCCATACCCCCATCTCATTATTATTTGATACAATTTTTTATAAAATTCTCCTTTATTTTCTTGTGGAGCATATAAATTAACTAATAATATTTTTTCAGCCTGTAATTTTATTTCAATTCCTATAAAGTAGCCCTCTTTGTCTCTAAAAATCTCTTTAGCAATACTTTTTTCTTTTACATAGATTGCAACTTCCTTTTTCTTTTGTCTCTCATTTCCAGCTGCAAACAATTCACCTAGCTTTTTGTTTTCCAAAACAAATGTATCTCTTTCTTTGATGTGTGTTTCTTGCAAACATATCCATTCTGCTTTTTGTTTTTCTAGAAAATGAAATATTTTCATTCTTTTATATTTTGAATTTAATCCATTGATATTCCATGATAACAGTCTAATTGACATTTGGTATTTTTCTGGTTAGTTTTTTTTTACTATATATATATATATATATATATATATATATATATATATGTGCATGTATTCCCCTATTTGTTGTTTTATTATCTATTTCTTCTATTCCTTTTTGTTCTCTTTTTTCCTTTCTTCTATTCTATAAATTATCAGTATTTTGGGCACTCTCTTTTGCTCTCTGTCTATTCCTTAATCTGGTTTTGAGCTCCTGGTCTGATTCTGTTTCCCTTTCATCTTCTGTTGTTGTTTCTCAGATTCATCTATACTTTCTTTTCCTTTATCTTTTTTGGGTTCTCTCTCTCCAGCCTCTTTTGTATTTTCACTATTATTAATTAGGAAGTCTCTCATCTTTTCTTCTGTATTTATAACCCATCTTTTTTTCTTAAATGTGAAGGAGACTCCCTCTGTTTTTTCCCATCTATATTTTATGTTGTTATGTCTCAAGTATTCTGTAAGTAATTCGTAATCTTTTCTCTTCTTTAAAATTTGTGCTGGTATTGCTTTAAATATTTTTACTTCTTTGCCTTCCAATTCAAATTTTTGTTTAAATTCGTCTCCAGAATCAGATCTCTTACCCTTTCCCTTGTGAAAAAAAAATCATTATGTCCCTAGGTAAATTGTGTTTTTTTGCCACCCAGGAGTCAACCCTATACAATTTGTCAATTTCTAAATCCAACTGCTCCCCTACCCAATCAATATATTGTGCCAATGCTGGAATGATCCTTGTAATCAGGTTTTCATTGGGTTGTTCTTGGACCCCTCTTAATTTAATTGCTCTTCTTTGTAGCCTTAACTCTATATTTGTTTTATAATAGTCTTCCTCTATCTGTCTCTTCTCTATATTACCAATTTTCTCTTCTAAAGCTGCTGTCTTTCCCCGAGCCTCTATCATTGTCTTATTTATCTTTTCTATTTCTTCTGTAATTTGTGAAATTTTAATTTTGAACATTTCTATTTCTTTTTGTATTTTCCTTTTTATTTCGTCCTTTAGCTCTCCCAATCTTCCTTTATTTTATTAGAAATTTCCACTTTTATTTCCATTCCTATCTTTTTAAATTCTTCCAATAATATTGAATAGTTTTCACTATTTGATAATGTCTTTCCTTCTTCCATATTGTTTCTTCTAAGATTCCTCTTAAGTTTATTCTTCCTCTACTCTTCTGTGTTTCTCATCTATATTCCTTTTAATATTTACCCTCAGTATCCCTCCCTCTTCCACCCAAAAGAAAGAAAACGGGAAAGAAAAACTGAAAAATCCACTTTAGATACAAATAGAGATAAAAAAGGGAAGGGCTCCTCTCCGTCTACCTCTAGCTTGAAGTGCCGCTTGGAGTCAGTAAAGTAAAGTCCGTTGGTTTATAAGCCTCTGCGCAGATTGTCTCCCGATCTGCCTTGGCGTTGCAGCTGCTCTATTTCTGCGCCACGCCTGGGTTGCTGCTGTGCCATCGCTGGTGGAGTTTGCAGTGGGGAGGGGTTTTTTATGCCCTCCCTCCCGGCGTCTCTGCTCTCCTCCTCCGTGCCTGGCCCAGGTTGCTGCTGCACTGCTGCTGGTGGAGTTCATGGTGAGGAGGGGTTTTTCTGCCCTCCCCCCAGCATCTCTGCTCTCCTCCTCCACGCCGGCCCAGGTTGCTGCGCTGCCGCTGGTCCCTCAACCACCACAAGCCGATGTTCTCAGGTGAGGTTTTGAAGCCTCGCCTGGCTGCTGTGGGTGGGGAGGACTCTGGAGGGAGTTGTCTGGGTCCTGTGTCTGCTCTCCTCCTGCACCTCAACGTCTGCTGCCGGATGGACTCTCTGGGGCCAGAGAGGAGCCCAAGGTTCCTCCTCCTCTCTGCTGGCCTCAATGGCTGCTGGAGTTGGAGGGTGTGGCTTTTATGCCTCTTCCTCCTCCTCTCTGCTGGCTTCAGTGGCTGCTGCTGTAGCTGTTCCATATCACCTCTTAACCTTCTCATCTCCGGGTTAAACATTCCCAGCTCTCTAAGGCACATTACAGACGGCCCAGAAGGGGCTGTCTCACACCGCCGCCAGTATCAGCGTCCGGGAACCGCAGCAGCCAAACGGCACGGTTCCCAGACGCTGCCTTCTTGCTCCCCGGTGTCATTTCCGGGGCGTGACGTGCATGTGGAACGGCCGCCACCATTTGTTACGGACAGAGTCCGTAACAGGAGTAGGGGCGTCTAGAAGAGGACGTCCCAAATGGCGGTATGTAACCCACCAAAGTCATTCCTCAGAAGGCATAGTTTCCAGACCCTTCACCATTTTGGTTTCCCTCCTCTGGAAATGCTCAAGCTTGAGAACATCATTTTTGAATTATGCTTCTCAAAAGTGGACACAGTATTCCAGGTGAGGCCTGACCAGAGCAGAATAGAATGGCACTGTTACATTCATTGATCTAGCACTATACTTCTATTAATGCAGCCTAGAATCGCATTAGCTATTTTAGCTGCACGTTCACACTGTTCATTCATGTTAAACTTGTGGTTTACTAGAAGTCCCAGATCCCTTTTACATGTACTGTTGTCAAGCCTAGTGTCCCCCATCCTATATCTGTGCATTTCATTTTTTCAACCTATGTGTAGTACCTTATATTTCTCTGTGTTGAATTTCATTTTGTTAGCTTTGGCCCAACTTTCCAATCTATTAAGGTCACTTTGAATTTTGATCCTGTCCTCTGGGGTATTTAACTATTCCTCCTAATTTAGTGTCATCTGCAGATTTCACAAGCATGCCTCTTATTCCATCATCCAAGTCATTGATAAAGATGCTGAATAGCATTGGGCCCAGGACAGAACCCTGTGGCACTCCACTAGTTACTTCTCTTCAGGATGAAGAAGAGCCATTACTGAGCACCCTTTGGGTTTGGTTGGGTAACCAATTACAAATCCACCTAACATGAGTCTTGTCTAGCTTATATTTAGTGGCTTGTTTGCAAAAAATATCATGTGGGACCTTGTTGAAGGCTTTACTGAAATCAAGATATGTACAGCCACAGCATTCCTTTAATTTACCAAGCTGGTAATTTTTGATATAAAAAAGAGGTAAGATAAGTCTGACATGACTTGTTTTTGAGAAACCCATGTTGACTTCTAGGAATTATGGCATTCCTTTCTAAATGCTTTCAGACCTTCTCTTTAATGATCTGCTCTAAAATCTTTCCAGGGATTGATGTTAGACTAACTGGGCAATAATTTCTTTTCCTCCCCTTCTAAATTCTATAACTATTTTGAATCATAGACTCATAGTGTTGGAAGAGACTGCAAGGGCCATCCAGTCCAACCCCCTGCCATGCAGGAAATCTAAATCAAAGCATCGCCGACAGATGTCCATCCAGCCTCTATTTAAAGACCTCGAAAGAAGGAGACTCCACTACACTCCGAGGGAGTTTGTTCCACTGTCGAACAGCCCTTACTGTGAGGAAGCTCCTCCTAATGTTCAGGTGGAATCTCTTTTACTGGAACCTGTATCCATTGTTCCAGGTCCTACTCTCTGGAGCAGCAGAAAACAAGCTTGCTCCCTCCTCAATATGACATCCCTTCAAGTATTTAAACAGGGCTTCATATTACCTCTTAACATTCTCTTCTCCAGGCTAAACATCCCCAGCTCCCTAAGTCGTTCCTCATAGGGCATGGTTTCCAGATCCTTCACCATTTTAGTCGCCTTCCTTTGGACACGCTCCAGTTTTTCAACATCCTTTTTGAATTGTTTTGCCCAGAACTGGACACAATGGCGGGATACAAACCGCCGCTTTGCGGCGCTTCTCTGCCGCCGTGCTCCACGCGGGAGCCGCAGCAGCCAAACCACGTGGCTCCCGCGCGGAGCAAAAAAGAAGTTCCATTTCGGAGCTTCTTCTTGCGGCGCACTGATGACGTCGCAAAGCGCCGCCGGCGCATTCGCGACGTCATAGGCGCCGCGACACGTCTGGACGCTATGCGTCCAGTACGTAAAGATGGCGGCGCCCATGTAGAAGGGGCGCCACCATCTTGTACGTATAGGATACGTACTAGGGTTAGGGGGGTGCGGAAGCACCGCCCCTTCCTAACCCTAGTACGTATCCTATACGTACTATATGGCGGTTTGTATCCCGCCATAATTCCAGGTGGGGCCTGACCAGAGCAGAATAGAATGGAACTATTACTTCCCTTGATCTAGACACTATACTTATATTGATGCAGCCTAAAATCACATTGACCTTTTTAGCTGCCGCATCACACTGTTGGCTCATGTTCAGCTTGTGGTCTACTATGACACCTAGATCCCTTTCACATGTAGTCTCATTCAGCCAGGTGTCCCCCATTCTGTTTCTATGCATTTCATTTTTTTGCCCTAAGTGCAATACTTTACATTTCTCTGTGTTGAAGTTCATTTTGTTATCTTTGGCCCAGCTTTCTAATCTATTAAGGTCATTTTGAATTTTGATCCTGACCTCTGGGGTATTAGCTGCTACTCCTAGTTTGGTGTCATCTGCAAATTTGATAAGTATAATGGGAGGAGGGGACTTCTATCTCCTCCGCAGCCAGTGGCCACCACAACTGCTTACCCCTGAAACGGGCCACTATAGCAGCCAGAGATGACAGCCAAGGTGAAGAGGTGGCAGGTGGAGTCAGCTCCGAGTTGCTGTGGAATGCAGCTGCAGCCACACAGGGCACTCCCTCTCCCAACTACAATCACATATCTGCTTGGTTGCTAGAACACAGTAGGCATGAAGTAAGGCATGATGGAAAATGTGCTGGTTCACACATTCTGCTACTAACCACACACTGCTATCCCAACCAGGTATGCTCAGGGGGCTACAGGGTAGAGTCCGCAGGGCTGCATGGCAGTTTTGTGGGTGTCCCTTGCATGAGCACCAGCCTGTCAAGAACCAGCAGCAGCCCTTCCCGTACTCAATAAAATAGCTTCTGCTGTTAGGAGAAAAACCTTTATTGAAAGGATAGGGAAATGTCCAGCTAGGAAGACCTCTTTAGACAGGACTGGATGGCAAACACCAATACATCAAATAAGTACAATAACAAGTTCCAGCTCCACCCCAAAAAATCAAAAGCTGTTATAAAACTTTATTCCCGTCCCTAAATTTAGTGGGCAATTAATATTCTCAAACAGTATTCTCAAAACAATCTTGTAACACACAGCATTCTCAAAGCAATTGTTTTCCAAATGTTATCTCCCCTGTTCCCAAAGAGTCTAGACCTGAAAGCGTTAACTCTCAATGTTAACAGAAAATGACCTCCCAATACTTCTAAGTGGTAATAATAAACATTCATTTTCTCAGGCTGGTACTATCCCATTTTCACAACACTCACCATACAACCAGTTTTCCCTCAAACAGCAAAATAGATTTTAATAACTTTGATATAAACACATGAACTTATTGTTTAACATATTAGAATATATTAAAATTATACATTTTTGTCTATCCACAAAATACATCTATCACTAATAGGATATCTGTTACATTTCTTATGTCTCTTCTATTAACCTCATTTTTAATCAGATTTACGACAATTTATAAACCCTTACCACTGATTTTTTAAATTCTTTGCATAGGCATTTATATTCTTGTTCATTTGGTATATGGCAACATAAGTCTTTACTATCAATCAATTGAACATAACCTTATAACATTTCTAAATGCAACATTCTCATGAACAACTTAACCTAACAGTAAAATAAACTTTAAAGCAAGCTTATATAAATCTATATAATCAAACCTAACATAAAACAATCCAAAAACATGTTAACAAATCTTTATAACTGCTTTATAACTGCTTCCACATAACTGCCCCCTTAATTTCTTATACATCCCCATAATTGTAAATCACACCACACAAAACCCATTTCTCAACTCTTATTTTACCTAGCCTATAACATAATTTTAAAGAACCATTAAACGTAAATATAAAAAAATATAAAATCATGACAGAATTAATTTAATCCTGACACATTGGGCTGAGCCCAGTCCCCCTAATGAACCCTCCCTGGCAGTCACACATCCCTTGATTCTGGAGGATGCGTCCGGTGCTTCACCAGTGCCCTGTACCTACAGACTCAGCAGTATGGAATCACACTGCCCTTTGCAGCCTACCTGGCTGAGATCTGGAGGAGGAGGCCTCAGGGAGTCTATTTAATTAATGATCCATAGTCTGCTGGGAAACCCCCCTGACTGGTTTTCATTTGCACTTACTGGGTCTTCATTTTGGTGTTTTTCAGGACTGGTAGCCAAACTTTGTTTACTTTAAGGGTTTCTTCTTTCCTGTTGAAGATGGCCAGGTGTTTATGGATTTCATTGGCTTCCCTGTGCATTCTGACCTGATGGTTGTTCTCATGGTCCAGAATTTCAGTGTTTTCTGCAGTGCAGATGCAACTACTGACTTTTCTGGGAGTGCAATAGAGAAGTATGTATGTAGATTACTATAACATCACAGTTCTAAGACTATAGCTGTAGGCTGCTTTAGTACCACAATCCATCTTAAAATTTGTTTTCTCAAATGATGATACAGGCAACTCTGGTTAAATAAAAGCAGAATCTTCCAAATACCCCCTCACGGCTTGAGAGGAGAAGCATGTTGGGTCATTTGTTGCTGTTTTTTTGTATCACATAAACATGGTTTTAGTTTGACATACAAATGAGGCCATCCAATCCAATGCAGTTCATGCTTGTCTGGCAGTAGCTCTGATAGAAGTTGTGAAGAGTTTTTTTCCCCCAACCCAGCTTCTGAGATATGTAAACTGGAGATGCCGACATTTGAACCTGGGATCATGTGAATGCAACTGTATTTAGAGTCTGAAAGCGTTAATTTTTTAGTAATGGTGGGGTATTCACTGAGTTGTAGTCTCAAAAAAGTAATTTTTCCAGGCTATGCTATGATGTATCAGCCCTCTTTTAAACAGTGAGTGCCTCCCCAGGAGTGCTCATGGCTTAGTTGCTTTTCAGGATATGTATTGGCTGAATTGCCAAATGATTGTAATAGAAGGCCTGCTCTTGTGATGGGATAATCCAGAACTAATCAGCCATGTGAAAGTCTGGTTAGTCTCTGTGGGCCACACTCTCATATCTATAAAATGGCAATTGTGACAACTGGAGCGATTCCAGTTTCCCAAGGGTGTTGTGATAGGAAACAGTGTTAAAGACTGCTACTTTAACTGTATTTCAGTATCTCATTAAGAGAGCAATAAACCAGTATTATTGCATCATTGTCTATGTTAGGTTTGGTTACTGTATTGAAATGAACTAGTTAACATTCTGTTTCCCAAGGAAAGATTGAAGCTCCTCCATAATGCAGTCCCCTCAGCTTTCCTGTAAGAATCAGATGCAAACTGCCAGTTCCAAATCCTTCACTCATTTGGGAATTGCATCCTTACTAACAAAGTGGTGCTGCCTGTTGTAAAATATTACGGGAAATACGGGTTACCAAATGTGTGATAATTAACTGGCAGGTTCTAGGAATGTGAGATGTTTCAAAATGGCAAGCTATACAATCTCTCTCCTCCTTTTCTCGCCAACTTGTAAAACAGATGATGGGATTGATAGTTTGCTGTTAGGGGATGCAAATAATACAATAACATAATGAAGGAAGAATGGCTGGATGCAGAGACATGACTCTCTAAAGCAGGGGAAAAGGAGTTGGGCTCCACCATATCTGGGCTGTTTGAGGATCCACTGAGGATGCATTTTTCAGTTGTGATTTTTTTTAATAAGTTGGAATTTCTATCACTAAGGGCTGAAATAGATGACCATATAGGGGTGGCTTGATGCCGCCCCTTTGAGCACTGGATTGGGGCTGCAGCAACCAGACGCTGCAGCCCCATTCTGGCTTTTTTCTGGTATAAATAGAAGCGGCAAAATGCACCAGAAAAAGGGAGGCTTTTCTGTTGTGGCAATGGCTTTTCTGCACTCCTGCAGTGAACAGTGTATAAACGCCGCATCACCAGAGCACTGCAATGCTGCCCGAGGTGTGGGGCACCGGCTTGGGGACAGCATGGGGATGGGCGTCATCTAATTGCTACGCCCCTACACTGCCCCCAAGCTGGCATATTATGCTGGTCTGCTTCGCCCCCTTGAGGTCACTCCATCCCTCCCCCCTCCCACCCGGGAAGGCTCTAAATAGAAGTTGGGAGGCCATATTTTGGCAGTGCTTTGATCGTGTACTCCTGCTTGGCAGTGGTTTGGACTAGATGGCCCTTGTGGTCATTTTTACCTCTTAAGATTCTATGCTTCTAGTTTACACCCAGTAGTCTTTGCCAGAATGCATATTCAATGACTGCACTTTGTTTCTGGAGACCAAAATCGAGAACAACGAAACTCAGTGTGAAGCCAAGGAATCTATTATCTTTGTGAAAGCACACTGGCTCCCTTATTTAAATGTCTCTTTAAGTCTATGCTGGCAAGCGTACTGGACAAGTGTAAGTCTGTCACCTCTAGAATGGATAGCAGATACCCAATAAAGCTTCTCCACTGTGAAAAGATTGGAAAGGATAGTGGTCATTGTCAGGAGGACTTAATTATTGACTGATGCTTTAAGCCCCACCAGAAGCCAGTTTTGCTGAAAGCATTGAACTTTGCATGCTGAAAGCATTAAGCATTGAGTTACCCTTCTGTCTCCCCCAGTGGAGAGAAACCGTGCCGTTGTGGACTCTTAACTCTCTTTATTCCTGACCATTTGTCATGTTGGCTGAGGCTGATGGGAGTAAAGTCCAGAAAGATCTGGATGGCTATTCCAAGGAAAGCATTAACTGCTAAATGAGTGTGTCAGGGCTGCTTTAAAAAACGGCGGTAACCTAGTCCATCTGTTTCTCTCTACGTCATCCTTGGGGACAAATTCAATTTGCTCCAATTTGTCCAAACATAAGACAGCTCCTCCTCCACACCACCCTATTTTAATATGTCTTATTTCATTTGTGCCTATAAAAGCCACAGTTTTATTGCTACACTTTCATGGGAGGTGTGTGTTTATGACTTTGCAAAGTTACAATTCCATTTGGTCAAGCTAAATTTAACCTGCCATGATAACAGCAGCAAAAAAGGTTAATCTGTGTGCATAGTAGATGTCATGGGCCACTATGTAAAGGTTGGGTTTAAGAAGGAAACAAAAGATCTACTGCCAGTTTCTCAGGTGCTTAGTCCAATAGAAGTTAATTATGGAGATTTTATTTTTATTTTTATTTATTTCACTTTTGTGCCACCTTTCTTAGCCATTGAAAGAAACAAAAGATATGATGGTGTTCATGAGGAGGTGAAAGTGTCATGAGATACTGCAATTTCATTTTGGCTCAAATGTAATTTATATACTTGGTATTATAAGGAAAAATTGGTTTGCTTAGTGGATGTTTATGGAATTTGGTATGAAGAGTGTTCAGCTGTAAAATGTGATACTTGCGCTGGGTAATCTTTCCTGAAATTCAAATTACATTTTTGTGATTAAAACCATGAAGACAGCTTATTATTTTTTATAAGCACATTAACTCTTGTAATTTAAATAGATTAGTTTGCATTTCACATGCCAAGTGCATGCATCATGATTTATTAAAGGGAACAGTTTTCTACATCTGGTTCTGATTCTTGATTCATTTAATTTTGTTTGGGGAAAAAAGTTGTAGGAAAATCCTGTAACACTGATCAGTAAGAAATACTGTTTTTCTGTTGCTTGTGTCGGAGCTGTTTCTCCTTGTTTTTGTTTCTTCCCTATGCTGAATACCTATCAAATCTAGAATTCCTTGGCTTCTAATTTTGAAGTGAGATTTAGAGCCTATATGTTTCCTCACCTTATCTTACAGGCTGGCATCCTGTTATGCAGTTACATCATAAACTGGGCTTTCAAACTTGTAACTGTTTCAGAGTTACATTTATGATCATGATGCCATGGCTCATTGGCAGAAGGGACTGCATGTTCACTACCCCGCTTTGCCAGCACTACTGAACTCTGTCCTTGGTATGGCTGCCAGGCTTTAAAACTGGGCTTTGAAGGTTGGGTCAGGAGATGGGGTGTAGCTATGACATCATAGCTACTTGCCCAATGCAGGATCTCAGCCATAGTTTATGGCACCATTGGGATATGGCAGTTTTGACTTTAGCAGCAATACCGTGGGAGAGGATATTTAAATGACTGCTCCCCTTCTATGTTATTTTTTCCAATCTTACAATTTTCTTTATTATGGTTCTGCGGCCTGAATCAACTTGGAAGCTCATCACATCTGCTTTAAAATAACAACTAGGA
>NC_056531.1:8349181-8369144 GCF_019175285.1 Sceloporus undulatus
GATGATGATGATGATGATGATGATGATGATGATGATGATGATGATGATGATATTTATTTATACCCCGCCTTTCCCTTTTGAGGATCTAGGCAGGTAACAACAGTCCAATATAATAATTCAAAAACAGCGGTGACATAATCCTAATCCCCTAACTCTCCCTCCTTCTGGTAAAATACAAGTAAAACATGACATTATAATGACAATAACAGTATCACGTGCATCTTGTGACTGCGGTTTTGAGTGGTGTGGATCCCTGATGGCAGAAAGGTAGAGAACTGCTCTATCCCAAACTAGATTAGGGTGCTTGTCCATCTAGGCCCGTATTGTGTTTACTTACTGACAGGTGACAGCACTCCAAGTTCAGCATGCCCACCTGGCAACCTGAACTTTCTTTGTTGGCAATGCCAGAGATCATGGCTTTGATGGAGAAAAGAGTATCTGTGAATGGTTTGTTCCTACAATGGGGTCTCAAACGGTACCTGTCGGTATAACTTGAAAGATGGCTTGCAGTTTCCTCTGAGAATAACAATGTTAGCAGAAGAAGGAGTGAGTGGTATGTATGGGACAGATTGCAATTATAAAAGATGAGTGGAAACAGTGTTCTATGTCTCAATATGCAACACTTACGACCTGGTAGTTTGTAAATTCTGAAAATACCTTGTCAGAAGGCCTTATCGACTGCTGTTCTGCTAACTGTTTGGGTTAGATAAGTGCTGAAGTATGATAAATCCTTAATAATTTTATGCTGATTACAGCAGTGAACTGAGAAGTGTTTTTACTTCGTGAGACCTGATTCATTTTGTTAAAGGACAGCCTGGCTGGATCTCTTTTTCTCCTGGTGAATACTTCATGTAGGCTTATGTTGTCCATTTGAAATATATTCCTACAAGTCCTTTCAAATACCCTGCGCTCTTCCTTGTGTATATTTGTGTGTTGATCATAATGTACGTTGTTTGTTGCTAACTGTCTTCAATTCAACCTCAACTCAATGGTGATCCTATGAATGAGACACATCCAGGACACCTTATCCCCAACATCTCTGCCCAGGTTCTCCAGACTCATAGCCATGTCTTCCTTGATTAAGTCTATTCATTTGGTATGTGGTCTCTCTTCCTACTGCCTTCTACCTTTCCAACCAGTATTGTCTTTTCTAGTGAGTCATGCCTTTTCATGATGTGGTCAAAGTACAACAGCCTCAATTTAGTAATCTTAGGTGCGGTACAGAGTGCCCAAAAGAGGCGCCTCCCTGGTGTCTCTCTTTGCTCCACCGAAGCGCCACAGCAACCAAATTGTGCGGCGCTCCTGCGCAGCAAAAATGTTTCCGGAAAAGCCCGGAAGCGTCTCCTTTTTGTGACACCGCAAAGCGCCAGAGATGGCATGGTGATGTCACAGCTGCGCCACACTGTTTGGACACAGCACAGCTGCGATGTCATCCCTGCGTGCGCCGTCTATACAACACTGCACAGCTGCAGCACATCCATGACGTGCTAGGGTTGCAGGGCGTGGGGGTTTTTTTTTGTGGGTCTCCATTCAACAAGGGAATTTTTGTTTCAAAAGGCAAGTAAAATATCATTTTATGAATCACTTAATGGTAAGAAAATAGGCAGGGAGGCTGAAATCCAGTTCTGGTTGCTGACTCCATGGAGATGAAACTCATCAGGACATAAAGGGCAGTGACAGGCTTCATTGCCTCTGTGCTGGTGTATGGAAACAGAGAGAGGGAATGAGACTGACCTATTTGGAATAACCAGGAGCAGGAACAGCAGCTCATTGTTTATCACAAAACATTTTTTTGGCATTTTGCATTGAGGGGAAATGGAAAGAGCAGCAGAACTATTCGAAGTGAATTTAAAATAATGTGATTGAAAGAGGTTTTGACTGTCCATAGCTGATAGCTAGTAAAACACCCATTTTCATGACCATTGGGTGTACATGGAGTAGGGATAGAGATAATTTTGCCATTATTTGTTTCATGGCCAAAAAGTGGGTTTCCAGACACTTGAGAAAGGCTTCCAATCATTTTTTACCAAGTAGTTGTACATCCCAAAGTTTATGAGAAAATTATTCCCAAAAATACCAATGGTTTTTTATTTTGCAAATCCAACAACCACTGTAGTTTCCAGTTAGCTCCATGGTGTGTGTGCATGTGTGCGTGTGTGCATGTGTATGCAGGCAAGATATGTGTCTTGCACACAGACACCTCGCTAGCAGTCTTGTACCCAAAACCATGTGACTATTTTTTTTTTTTTTTGGCTAAAGATTGATGAGTTTTCATCAAAATAATCTGGTGCAAAATCTGGGTTTTGTGCAATACAGTATTAATGTTTTTGTACAAAAACAACACTTTTGCACAGAACACACATGGCTATTTGAGAACAGTATCTTTTGCGCAAACCCCTGTGATTCTCATGCAACCCCGCTTCAATCCTCCATGTATATTTCTGTGCAGAATAATTTACAGAAATTCCTTGGGATATGTTCCTTGGGAACACCAGGTGAGAACTGCAAAGATATATTTCTTTTCCCCACAGTGAGGAGGAAGCTGTGGAAATTATTTGTCCACTTGAAAGGATAAAGTAGCCAAATATTTACATTCCTAGCCTGGTTTATACTACAGCAGTGTTGTTCCTAGTTCAGGGGTGAATGGTAGATATTTTGCCCAGTCTGGATCTGGATAGCTTCCCCTGCCTAGATAGCAAGCACCATCCTCATTTCTGTTTCCTGGCCATGCTAGAATGTGAGGGAACATGGAAAACTGTGATGGAATGCTGGAGAACCAGCTGTGATTTTTGGGTCTGCTGTACAGTTTTTGTTCTTTTTATTCTTATTTTACTCATATTGAATCAATATGGATAGCCTTTATGGATTGCCCACCCTCATGTAAACGTTCCCCCTACATTACCATCATGTATGGAGTGTCTTTTGTGATCCCCTCCCTCCAGCCATGATTGATAAGCAAACCACTAAAGACAGGGCTTTCTTAATTATGTCATCAGAGAATCTGGAAAATCCTATAGACCAGTGATTCTTAGATGGTGGGGTGGGACCTTGAGTTGCTCAAGGAGAGCACAAGACTTGGAAGACTCTCTCCTTCTCCTCAACTTTTTTATGTGCAAAATTTTGAATTTACTTAAATAAAACTGTTTTGATTTGAACAATGTTATTTCCTTATAAAATGTTAAAATATGAATATACATGAATGTGTGAATGAAAGTATGCACATGAAATAAACAACATATTTTTATTCATATACTATGTCGAGTAGGAGGGCCATGATGTCTGTAGACGTAAAAAAAAAAGGGGGGGGGGTCCAAAGGGTAAAAAGCTTGAGAACCATTGCTATAGACTTTTTCCAAATGTATGGGACTAGTCTGCAAGGGAGGCCTGCTGAAACACAGACCTCCACCCTACTGGTGGGTGTGGGAGAACACTGGAAGATCATTCAATTTGTGTAGAGCTGGGAATAGACTGGTTGGTTTTTTATGACCCACATGTACAGTGGAAAAAGAGGAAAATAAGCTTAAAAGAGTGACAGTTTGCCCCCTCCCCCATCACAATTCAGACTGTGCTATAGAAATTCATCCTGAAGCCAAGCTCTCTAAATCAGAGTTGTGCTTGATGACCCACAGGGAAATGATAGCTCTAAGAAAATTTGTTGACAAAAACTTGGCAAGGGGATTTAGCCATCCAACAACTTCCTTACTGGGGGCTAGGTGTTCTTTTGGGAAAAGAAAGAGGGAGGCATGGGATTGGTCACTGACTTTAGAGGACTGAATGTTATCTGTACATCAAACCAGTACCCTATCCCTCTAATAATAATAATAATAATAATAATAATAATAATAATTTATTTTTATCCCACCTCTCTGATGCGATTGAGGCAGCTGACATTCATAATAAAATACATACAATATAAAAAATAAATCCCACTATCCCCTCCCCTCCCCTCAAAACAATATAATAATTCCCACATAACAACTTTAAAATCTAATTAAATCATTGCAAGAATCAGTTAAAACAGTTAGAAGCAAGAGACAGAGCATCTTAAGATAATCAGTAGGATGATTCACATCAGTGGGGTGACCAAACAATTTATTCAGGGAAAGCCTGTTGGAAGAGATAGCCTTTTTAAAGCCATCCAAATTAGTTATATGTCAGATCTCTCCTGACAGGCCATTCCATAATTTGGGGGTGGCAGATGAAAAGTCCCTCTGAGTAACCACTGCCAACCTAGTCTTTTTTTGGTTGCAGTAAATTCTTCCCAGAAGACCTAAGTGTGCGGGGTGTATTGTATGGAAGAAGGGGATCCCACAAGTAGGCTAGACCCAAGATCTCCTGACCCAGTTGGACACTGGAAGCTGGATTTTAGAAATGTTTACTTCTGAGTAAGAACATAAGAAGGAGATGGATACAAAACCACTTTTAACTGCTGTTTGGGGCTTTTAAATACTTGGTGATGCCTTTCAGACTGGCAGGGCCCCCTGGAATGTTTATGCACCTGATAAATGAAGTTCTCCATAATTATTTGTATAAGGCAGTGGTTCTCAAACTTCCTAATGGTGCAATCCTTTAATGCAGTTCCTCCTGTTGTGGTGACCCTCAACCGGTGTCTCAGTTCTTAAGACCATCAGAAATAGGTGTTTTCCAATGGTCCTAGGCAACCCCTGTGAAAGGGTCGTTGGATCCCCAAAGGGATTGCAACCCACAGGTTAAAAACCACTGGTGCAAGGGTTTTTATTTATTTAGTTAGTTAGTTAGTTTATTTAGATGATGTGTTGTACATGGACACTCATGTCAAAACTATCCAAGTCTGAGTTCCATAAACAAAAACTAGATTACCTAGGTCTATCTATAGTACCTATTGTGGCCACCCCCCCTCTCTGGTGGGGGTTGGACCTTGGCTTGTTCGTGTTGGCTCCATGGGTTATAAGGACACACAGAGTCTAGATTATGGCCTGTTCCGCACGGGCAAAAAGTACGTGCCGTGCACGTACTAGGGTTAGAAAGGGGCGTTGTTTCCGGACGCCCCTAACCCTAGTACGCGCTTGGTGTGTACAAAATGGCGGTGCCCGTTCTACACAGGCACCACCATCTTGATGTCGTGGATGCCTAGCGTCTACACATCGCGCAGCGGAAGTGATGTCGCGAGTGCGCCATTGGCCACTTGCTGTGCCATTTCCCAGGCGCAAAAAGAAGCTGCATTTTGCAGCTTCTTTTTCATTGCGTCCGGGAATCGCGCGGTTTGTCCGCTGAAGTTCCTGGATGCAGCAACCAGCGGCACCGACAAAGCGCTGTTTTTGGGCGCTCTGTAAAGTGCCTATGTTTTCAAATAGTGCAACCACTTTATTCTTTACAACAGGTGCCATCTTTCCCAACAGCAACAACTAAAACCTTTGTGTCCTCGCTCCGCTTCCTGGATCCCTAACTCCCAGCTCTATCCCCTGCCGCCTGACCTCATACCCGATAACTTCTCAGGCATCTTTGGCATTTTCTCAGATGCCTCCCACTTGGCCTTATCCATGTGGGTTGGGCCCCTGCTTCAGTATCACCCGTGACCCCTGAGTGTCCCACCACTCTCCCTCACTGAGTGCTATCAGCGAGAGTATCCTTGGTGTTTCGTCAGGAATCAGGCCACCTCCCAGTCTGGGGAGTTCCCCAAGAGATCCACCTGTCCTCAGATCTCTTACTCTCTCCCAAACAAAGCTGGAACTCCAGGGACAGCCTCTCCCTTTTTGTAGGGCAGCTGTCCAGCCTTCCCCCCTAAAAGTAGCCCTTCCCTTCTTTCCCTTTCCATGACTGTCTTGCCGGACTTCAGTCTTCCGCCTCCTTCCTCAACATCTGCCTCTTCCTCTCTTTTACCCCCTCCCCCTGCTGAACACCCCCCCCCCCCCCCACTGTCCTTATATCCATCTCCTCTCTCCCTCCAATGCCTTCCTTCCTATCTTAACCCCTTGGGCTTGCTTATAGGGGTCTACTTCCCCAGAAGATTCCTCCAACAATGCTTCCCCTGGGGCAGCTGTCTCCGACAGCTTCCCCGCTTGTGACACAGGTGAAGGACACCCCAACCCACTATACGGTCTGTCGTGTATCCCCCAAACCAAGAGGGGTGTACCCTCCATCTGCTGATGGGAAAAGAAATCAACGTAAACATGTTGTGTTCCCTTACAGTGCTTCATATAAAACACATAGGGCTGGAGAGCTAGGTACCATGTGGTTAAGCGAGAATTAACATCTTTCATGGAGGCCAGCTACTGTAGGGGTGCATGGTCAATGACCAATTTGAAAACCCCTCCCCACAGGTAGTACCAAAGGATGATTATCACTCATTTGGTAGCTAGAGCCTTTTTCTCTATGGCTGTATACATTTTTTTAGTGGTGGACAATTTCCTGCTCAAGAACAGGATGGAATATTCTCCATCGTCCCACTCTTGGGCGAACACGGCCCATATCCCAATATCAGAGGTGTCTGTAGTATAAAGGGTTTATTAAAATCAGGTGCTCCTCAGGTGACTATTTAACTTCTGTTTCAACAGTTCAAAAGCTCTTTGCTCCCTCACCCCCCACTGGACCTACTTGGGGCTCCCCCTTTTTTTTTTTTTTTTTTGCAAGGTCTGATAGTGGTCCCACTATTTGAGAAAAGTGGGGAATAAACTTTCTGTAATACCCGGCCAACCCTAAAAACTGTGAGACTTGTTGTTTGGTCTTTGGCTGTGACCAGCCTGAGATCTTATTAATCTTATCATTTATGGGTCAGATGTATCCCTCTCTTACCATGTGTCCTAAATCCTGGACCTCTTTCCTCGCAGTCACACATTTTTTGCATGATGACTCAAGACAGCTAACAAAATTTAAAACAGTACAAGCTAAAAACAATACAAGGCATTATTATTTCTCACCAATTAGAACGACACCTGATGTTTGAATTATGTGCATTACATGGTTGTAATGTTTCCCGGTCAGTTCTGACAATGAAAGTCACCAGACAGGACCTGTAATTTATTAATAAAGGCTACTGAATCTAAATTTCTGAAGTGGGGAATCCAGCGGGACTTGACAGCATGGTAGCATAGAATGCTAATTAGAAAGAATGCATGACTCCCTGTCTAGAACTATCAACTCCAGCCTGCAACATTTTGAACATTCATATCAGATACCAGAGCCCCAGAGGCTGCTCTTCCAGTTGCAGCACCAGTAGAAGACTGTTATTATCCCTCCCAGTCTTGATTCTGCAGTCATGTAACATGTGGAGATCAACAGGGGCTCCACTGGTGTAGTGATGCTGCTGCTTTATGAAAATTTCTGTCTGTTTTAGGTCTTTTGGAAACTATAGGAAAATAGTTTGGGATAACATTATGCCAGATATTCTGGGTGGGGGTGTTGCTGAACAATTTCTGCTGCGGGGGGCTGCCCAATGATGATGGCAGCAGTAGCCAGCTTTTTCCCTACTTCTAAATTTTGTGTTTTTGTTATTGCTGCTTCAACACACATCAACTGTGTGGCAGCATGGCTGTCCTTTCACTTCCCCCACAGTACCTCAGACCTAGCATTGTTCTGTATCATGAAGGGAGTGTACAAAGTGATAGATATTCAGAGAGCAGTCTGAAAAACTTATTTCTTTTCTCCCCAGGAATGCATGCCAGAAAAAAAAATAGAAACAAATATTTTCTGAAAAATGTCAGCTCAGTTTGTATATTTTCTCGAATTATAAAAATGGTTGCTTGACCCTTAGACCCCATTCACACTGTGAAAATAATCCAGGATGAATCCAGGTTGAATCCTTGTACCAAATACACTTTCGGAGGAGGGCTGGCAAAAAAACTCCACTTAACCTGGGGTATTCGATACCAGGTTGTTCCTGTTTTGTTTGTTTGTTTGTTTTTGAGTTTTCCTAAAAGATCAGCATCATCTGCAGTGTGAATAAGCTTCTGAATTGATTTGGATTGCTCTGTATCATTGCTGCTCCTTGAAAGGAAATGAGATGGCTCCATTTTAAACCAATATGATGGCATGTGTGAGTAATACACAGAGGTTACAATGACTCCAAGAGAGTCACGAACCCAAAACAGAAATCTAAACAACAAACCAAATATGCATCAGTGCAGTGATCCGCATCTCCTTGGGGCAAAAAAATGAGTGTGGATGCCACCATAGTGTTGTAAATCGCCCTGATTACACCATGCTGGCTTGCATAGATGTGCCAGGAAGCTACTTGTCCTGATTCCTTCCCCACCTTCTTTTCCGCAAGGGGGCTGAAGGTACCACAGACAGCTGGTGTTTCTAATCAATCACAGCTGTATATTGGGACCCCTCTCCCTTCTACTGCAACATTTTAAATGGAGATAAATGGAGCTTAATCAGCTATAAATAACAGCACGCCAAGCCTGCCGATCACTAACCTTCTGCACAAGTCCCACTGGATGCGGGTTAGGCTTAATTACTTTGGCTGATTGCAAACCACCAAATAATCAGCCACTGCATATAGTGCCAAAGGAAAGAAAAAGATTTAAGAAGCCAGGCAATAAGGGAATGTAATGATCCAGCAGGTATCTAAGATTGTACATTCCCCTTCCCCTAAATAGAAGACCTCTTTAGGATCTGGGACTGCAGCCCTTAAAGAGCTTGAAAAGGGCTAGGATCAACAAAATATGCACCACTTCTTCCATGGTTCACTTTACCATCCCAAATGCTGTGTTCAAGTATAGTTTTGACTGCTGAGAAGCCTAAATTCAGATAAGGATGGCGTGGCCTGGTTCAGATATTCTGCATATAGAAGGAAAGGATGGGGGTTTGAGAGAGCAAGGCTCCCTTCCCTGTTTGCCACCACCACATGTGGAGGGCGTGGATGGGGAAGAAGCAGGGTCCACAGTCATCAAAATGTACTGGGAACTTGCTGATCCTTCTCAAGAAAAGGAGTTTGACTCTTAACTGAGGAATAGAGTGCTGTGTGTACACCAAAAAGGCTCAGAAGAGATAATGTTCCTGTGGAATTCATCATGAGTTTTAGGTCGGTGTTGCAGCAAAAGATTGTGATATTCCCCCTGGAGCATTGTTTTAAAGGAATAATCTATGATTGTATCAAGTTAGTCTCAGTTCACTTCTTTCAGTATACTTGGACTGAAAAGATAAATGGTGCTTAATGGATACTGAATTGCTATTTGCAACTGTCTTTATAGAAATAACATTTTATTTTATTATTATGATTTGTTGTTAAAAACTGAGTTAGTATTGTACCTCTCATTGCAATTGCTGTGTTTGTTTTGTTATCTTTGATTGTTTGTTTTTTCTAGCAATGAGCGGTTGTTATGGAATATTCCTGGAATTCTACCTGTTGTGAATGTACTTTGAGTATAGGAATTGCAGCAAATTGAGGTATAAATGCATTCATTTGTTTGGTAAATTGGTATTCTCCCTTTCTAGGAAACGTGGTATAGATCTCTCTACAGAAACAAAATATGAAGCAAAAACATCTTCATGTCACAGTTAAGAAAAAAAATACTTTTTGGATTACAACTTTCAGAAACCTCTTCCAGTGTGTGTGCATGCAGACACACTTTCATACATACACACACACACACACCATTAAATACAGGTTCCTTAATGCCACAGATGTTTTGTCACATTTGGCTTCTCTCTTGGCTTGAGTTCTTAACTGTGGCCTCTGCAACCTTTGATGCAATATATTCAGATGAATTTCTGAATGAATGCATGATCTGTTCCTTTGAGTGAAGAGTAGGCAAGCAAGTCCTTTAATAGCAAGAGAAACATACTATATTATCTTAGTTGGGTACTTTCTTCTTGAGTAAGAATTTCATCCTGGATGGACCATCTTGATCACACTGATGTTTCTTGGCTCCATGTGTCCCAGTTTTCATCCACCATAATGTTGGAATGTATGTTGTTAATTAACCTTTTTTAATTGGTCACAATGGTGACATATAGGACCTCGATGTTCTGGTTCAAAACTTCTTAATTCTACAACTGCAGAGAACGTGTGGAACTCAAGTTGCTAATTCTGGCTGTTTGATGACTTGCCCATGGCTTCTGTCAGGAAGCATTTAACTCACACAATGCTATGCCTGTTCTTTTTCACTGGTAGCTAGCTAGACACAAAATAGGAAAAGGAGATAAAATACCCATTCATTTTCTTTTCTCACCGTGGTTTGTGGTGCATTAGTGCCGCTTAGTGGGTGGAGAATTGAACTGAAGTTTTCTTAAATGAGGTGAACTTAGAAGCTTTTGTGCTGGGAGCTTTTTGTGAGATCTGCTGTCATTTTAGGGACAACACAATAGTCTTTGTGTTCCCCTGCCCCCACCACTTTCTCATCCACAAGGATGACAAACTCCAAAGCCTAATTCAAGGCGATTTCACTGTGTATGTGACCTTATTTTGCCAGGAGACTATTTATATTCCACTCTTCATTGAAAGAGCAGTTCAGCTGAGGTTCAAACCCCACTACATTCATTCATAAGCTCATTTTGGCCTGCCACCCAGGGATGGCTGTGAAGTCAGGGCTTACCAAATGCTTCACACATTTAAAAAGTTCTTAATCATCCCAAATTCTGGTCTGAATGCAGATATTTTGTTGAAGCTACGCAGGTTTGGACCTGGTGAGTGCCCTGATGGGAGACTGCTAAAGAAATTTTAAGGACATTTCTTTGACTTCAGTGAAGTTCAGAGGAAGGGTGGACTGTTGTTGTTGTTGTTGTTGTTGTTGTTGTGTGTCTCCAAATTCCCTTAAGTGAACCTATCATAGGATTTTCTTGGCAAGTTTCTTTAGAGGGGGGTTGCCAATGAAGCTGAGTGTGACTTGCCCAAGGTCATTGATTGAGTTTTTATGTTCAAGCAGGGATTTGAACCCCAGTCTCCAGAGTCATATTCCAAGTGCTCAAACCACTATACCATGCTGGCCCTCAAATATATATTTTAAAAATGCATTTATATTAGCTATGTTTCACATCATCATATTTTAGCTTTGTATTTCTGGCTTGGAGAGCTTGGACAAGACTTGGGAACGTTACTTTTGAAGGTTACAACTTCCAGAATTCCCCAGGAGTTCAGTGACAGGAAAACACGCAATCCCAAAACCCCAGGCTACATCAGATACATTTCGAATCACATTGTGTTCCCTTGGGTTATATGAAAAGTAATAGCTAAATCCTACATACATTCTATAAATGGGGATTGAGAAATTCTGTCCAAATCTTTGGTGAATAAGGCAATGCTAACGAGGCCAAAATCTTAATTAAATAATAGGATCTGACAAGTAATGTATTTATGGATATTGTCTGCATGCTCCAGGGCAGGAATCAGAGGGCAAATGCTGTTAACAATCTGAGAATTATGCCTTAATGGCTGGGAAATGCACTAGATGTTTCTCCAGTCGTTTTGCCTTTCAGGTGATGCCTTAGTGGTTAAGACGCCAGTTCTGATTATCAGAAGATCAGAAGGTTGGCAGTTTGAGGCCCAAGTGCTGCATGATGGAGTGAGCTCCTGTCACTAGTCCCAGGTTCTGCCAATCTAGCTGTTTGAATGCATGCAAATGCAAGTAGATAAATAGGTACCACTTGGTGGGAAGATAACAGCATTCGGTGCAGTCATGCTGGCCACATGACCACTGGATCCGTCTTCAGACAATGCTGGCTTTTTAGCTTAGTAATGGAGATGAGCACCGCTCCCTACAGTTGGTTATGACTAGACATTCATTTAAAGGACTACCTTTACCTTTATAGAGACTCTAAGAAAATTAGATGTGGCCCATAATTTCTTGCTGTTTTGAAGATAAGAGGCCTTTTAGTATGGCAGTAGTAGCCAAGGAAGAAACTCCTGAACCGTCTGGGAATGAATGATAGCTAATAGCAGATCACCTCTGTTGCACCTATGCCGCATCTCTACCAAGGGCTTTTAAAAGAGGAAACTATAATGGTAAGAAGCTCTCTGCCTGCATACATCTCAGGGCCCCAATTGCAGCTACTCAAATCACAGTGAAAGAGCTATCCACACTTTGCATTCCAATGAGGCAGCTCAGAAGGGTACCATGGTCAAGGGCAGGGGTAGGCAACCTTTTTGAGCCGGGGGCCAGGTTGCTGTCCCTCAGACAACTGGGGGGCCGAAGCCAAAAAATAAATAATTAAATATTTTTTTTAAAAAATTAGATATATAAATAAACCAGGACAAATGTAGGACAAAATTTTCAAATGGAAGACACTTTTTTAAAAAAATGGAGGAAACGTGAAAAAATTTGCTGATTTTTAAAAAAATGTTAATATAAATGCATGTTTCTGAGGCTTCTATAGATAATTGCCTCCCAAAGGCCCCGGCGGCAATTGGCGGCAAGACCAGGCTGGGGCCGGTCCCAAGGCCTCACTGGGCCGCATCCGGCCCACGGGCCGCAGGTTGCCTACCCCTGGTCAAGGGCATTGAAAGCTGCTGAGAGGTCTAACAGCATCAACAGGGACATACTTCTCCATCCAGTTCTTGGCATAGGTTGTCCATCAAGGCAACTGTATCCATCCCATTATCAGGCCTGAAGCCAGATTGAAATAGGTCTAGATAATGTCCTCCAGGAACTCCTGAAGGTTGGATGTCACATTTCAACACCTTGCACAGAAATGGAATATTGGAGGCTCTGTAATAGTTATCCAACATGAAAGTTACCAGGAAGGTTTTTTCCAGTAGAAGTCTTACAGATGCTTCCTTCAGACACATTGCGATAGTCTTTGCAGGAGGCATTGATCCAGTTTACCCACTTGGCCAGTCACACCACCTTTTACTTTTGTCCCCCAATTAAAACTTTACTTTGCACTTTTCAAAAGGCAAGTATGACCCAAGCTGAGGGAATGTTTTTGCTGCAGTGGAGTCATTTATTATGATGGCCAGAGTTGATGGTACTTGTAGGTCATCTGGAGAGAGGCAGGTTGGCAAAGGCTGAGTGTGTCACACCTTTAAGAGTTAAGTGAGAGGGCCAAGTGAGGCAGTGGCTTTTGCTCTATGCAAGTGGCAGGCAGAAACTTGGATTCCCCCTTTGGGTGGAAAGACAGAGACATGCATCTTACACTTTTATGTAGCACATTGCTCCTGAAGAACCACTTTAGCCCCTTCCTGTTATGTGGCTCTTGCCATGCTGGAAACTTCCCTCTGAAGTTACCTCCCTGATTGCCTACAAACCCCACATGGAACTTTCCTTCAGTTCATTGCACATCCAAGATCTTCTAAATATTTACAATTCAGCAGGCATCTGAAGTGGCATCTGGCTGGAATCCTGTTGGTGCATTATATTAGCCATTGCACTTTCCGAGGATTGTGTGGTGGAGGTCAGCAGAAGCAGACAAAACCTGCTGGTTCTGACCAGCCTGCTTTTCCAATACATTCCTTCCCTCTTGGCTGCAGCACCCATGGCTTTTTTCCTCCCGCTGCCATTGCCTCTGCCACTCTGGTTAAACTGGTGTAGCTCACCACCACCAAAATTCCAGCTTGTATCAACTGGTTAAGTGAAGCTTTCACTCACAAGCAGTATGTATAAGAAAGAGTTCAGAGGGCTAACCTGGTTTGCTGTGATTCCAGGCTCTGTATGAGTACACAGCAACTCTCCATCCCCTTTTATTTTTGTGGTGGCAGAAGTTTCCTAAGGCCATTTCCCCCCCTGGCGTGCCAGCACCAATCACCTGTAAAAACTACTGGAGAGATTTCTCCCCCCCCCCTTCCCGTTTTAAATTCAAAATCCCACACATTCCTGTCTTGCACACACACACACACCAGAGGGCACTGCATGGCATGTTGTAACATAATAAATAACCTCTTAACCTGCTTAGTGCTTTATGCTCAGTAGCGTGTTTTACAGCGTTACCTGGAGTCCTTGAATGCCGGTTCCCTTGGCAACCTGATATAGTTTTTTTATTCTTTATTACTATCACTGCTTTATTGCTGCCGTGTTCAAGTGTGCTGTCATTTTTATTTTGCTTCACTTTTGTGCACAAACGTGTGTGTGTGAGAGAGAGAGGTAGAAACAGAACACTACAAATATCTTTGTAGAAATTATTTTAGTGGTAAGAAGGTAATCTGTCATCTCTGTATTAAATCATGGTGGAAGCATTGACATAAATTGGGAGTGAGGGAGAACCCATGTGCAGAAAGAGATTGACAACCTGAATATAGATTAAGGCAGGTAGTTATGTTACAGCATAAAGCTATGAAGATATAATGTAAAACAAATCTGGGGGTGAGCGAGTGATGGTTGTTTTTGCGGACAGAAGATGGGGGTGGGAATGTAGTTCATATTTTGTGCAGAAATGTTAACATCTGTGATCCAGATGAGGATTATTTAAAACTGTACATAGAATTCAGTCTTAATTTAAATGTCCAGGGAAAACTGAGGAAAAGGAGAGAATGAATTAGGTAGTGTTTTGAACGGCAGACAGAATAATAATAAAAAAGTCTTACCCAAACCATTTGTTGTAGATTAGTAAAAAGCAATCTTCCAAAGACCAGCTTCACAGTATTTGCATAAATATGGTGGAGTTTTACTCAAATCTTTCCCTGGTTGGGGCTTGCACACATGTGATGTGCTAGCAGCATCCAATCTGCTTCAAACTAAATTAGATTTGCCGTGGAGAAACTGTCATCTGAAATGCCCCCATGTGGTTACACAAGTGCAAACAGGGATTTCTCTACTTCGGAAAACATATCAGACCTTTTGTACTCATTTGGAAACTCTGTTCCCCCCTCTACTTTAAGATGGTGACTGTTCACTCTACGCCAGTGTGGTGTAGTGATCTGAACACTGGACTGCAACTCTGGAGACTAGGATTTGTTTCCTCGCTCAGCCACGAACCCCACTAGGTTACTTTAGGAAAATCACATGCTCTCAGCCTCAGGAGAAGGCAATAGCAAATGTCCTCTGAACAAATCTTGCCAAGAAAATCACGATAGGTTTGCTTTAGGGTTACCATAAATCAGAAACAACAACAACAGACAACTACAGTTATATCACAAAGAACTAGAGGTTTTCTCCTTCTTTACAATCACCAACCCTATTGTTATTTATCTTTATATGAAATTCAGTTGGCCTGGTTTGCAATTGGATATTTAAACATAGGTATGCATGTGTGCATATTTTATTTTATGTATTTGCAATGGTATTGTTCAAGGACATGTAATAATAATAATAATAATATTTATTTGTATCCCTCCTCTCCCTATGGATCGAGGCAGGTTACAGTAAAAAGAAGTAAAATCACATTGCAGAACATAATCAAAATTACACAACCCAATCCTCTATCAACATCAAAATAAAATAATCAAATTACAAGTTCAAGATTAAAATTAGTTATAAAACAGTTAAAAGGTGGGCAACTGAAGTAGAACAACTAGGGGCAGACGGAGTTATCTTTTAATAGGAGGTCTGTCTGGGAAAGCCTGCTGAAAGAGATCCATCTTGACAGCCTTTTTAAAGGCATCAAGGGTGGTAATATAACAGATCTCCTCCGGTAGGTCATTCCACAGTTTCGGAGCAACCGATGAAAAGGTCCTTTGGGAAACTGCAGCCAACCTGGTATTCTTTGGCTGGAGTAAACTCTTCCCAGAGGACCTGAGTGTGCAGGGTGGATTATAGGGAAGGAGGTGTTCCCACAAGTAAGCTTGACCCAAGCCATGTAGGGCTTTAAAGGTGATAACCAACACCTTGTACTGTGCCCAGAAGCTGATTGGCAGCCATTGGAGGGATTTTAGAATAGGTGTAATGTGGTCAAATCTGGATTTACCAGCAATCAACCTGGCTGCCATATTTTGCACCACTTGAAGCTTCTGAACGTGGCACAAGGGTAGCCCCATGTAGAGTGTGTTGCAGAAATCAAGATGAGAGATTACCAGTGCATGTACCACCATTTCCCTGGCTCCAGGAAGGGTCGTAGCTAGCATATCATTCAAAGCTGATAGCAGACACTCTTGGCTGTTGCATCTATCTGTGATGACAACTGGAGTGACATGTGCAGGAGCACGCCAAGCTGTGAACACAGTCCTTTAGGGGAAGTGTGACGCTGTCCAGAACTGGTTGGCATATCTCGAAACCCTATGGCGAGTACCTCTGTCTTACTAGAATTCAACTTAAGTCTGTTTTCCCTCATTCAATCCATTACCGAGCTAAGACATTCATTCAGAGGAGAGATGCCTTCCTTAGTCACTGAAGCAGTCCGAGACATGGAGAAAAATATCTGGGTGTCATCAGCATATTGATAACACCCCACCCATGTCTCTGGATGATCTCACCTTGTGGCTTCATGTAAATGTTAAATAGCATAGGAGACAGAATGGCGCCCTGAGGGACACCAGATTTTAGCTGCCTTTTAGAAGAGCAACTGTCTCCTAGCATCACCAACTGGAATCTGCCTGAGAGATAGGAACGGGAGCACTGCATTGCTCCCAATTCCCAATTCTTTCAAGTGTTCCAGAAAGATACCATGGTCGATGGTATCAAATGCCACTGAGAGGTCCCAAAAGCATCAACAGGGTCACACTTCCCCTGTTAATACCCAGATGGAGATCATCGAGTAAGGTGACCATAGCAGTCTCAACTCCATATCCTGTCCTACAGCTGGTTTGAAATGGATCTAGATAATCAGTTTCCTCCAAGACTGCTTGGAACTGAATAGCAACCGCTCTCTTGATCACTTTGCCCAATAATGAAAGAAGTGAAACTGGCCTGTAGTTGTTTCTGTCCAAGGAATCAAGGGAAGGCTTTCATAATAGTGGCTTAACCACTGCTGTTTTTAAGCAGGCTGGAAAATGACCTTCCCTGAAGGATGTATTTATTATAGAATTCAACAGCAGCTTTGTTGCGTCACCTTGGACAGCCAGCCAGGAAGGACAAGGATCGAGAGCGCAGGTTGTCTTATTCACACTACCAAGAAGCTTGTTCACGTCACCAGTAGTCACAAAGTGATCCATTACAACTGTGTAGATGGGGTTGCTGGACACCTCTCCTGTCATTTCTACATCAAAGCCGGCATCCAAGTAGACTCTTATCTGAGAGATTTTATCTGTGAAGTGATTGTTAAAAGGCTCATAGCAGGCTGTAGTTAGTTCTAATAAAGGGTTCAGGGAGGGAGGCATTTGCATTACGTCTCTAACCACCCTGAACAGCTCTGCTGGACAGGACTTCACGGACGCAATACATGCAGAGAAGAAAAACTTCTTCACTGCATCTATTGCCACTTCATAGGAATCAAGAAGATCCATATGGCGTGTCAGATAGGAGTAGAGTTTTCTGCCAGCGGCGCTCTAGTCGTTGTGCAGCCTGCTTCATTCTCATGAGATCTTCCATATATCAGGGCTTATGATTTGAAGCGGGCTGGAAAGAACGCTTGGGAGCGATTGTGTCTATGGCCTTGATGCGGTTGCTGTTCCCGGTGTTAACCAAGGCTTTGACAGAATCACTGTCGTTGCCAACCATTAAACCCTCTAGAGCTTTCTGGAGCCTAATAGGTTCCATTAGCTTTTGAGGGCAGACCATCCTAATAGGTCCTCCACCCCCAACGGGGTTATAGGTAGTGGCCTTCAGTCCAACCTTGACCAGGAAATGATCCATCCATGACAGTGTGGAGATGTGAACCACCTCCGCCCACGGATATGCCTGTTCCGTACTAAAGACCACATCAAGGGTATGATCTGCACAATGTGTGGGCCCGGAGACTAAATGGGATAGGCCCATGTTTGTCATGAAAGCCATGAACTCCCGAGCTGTGCCCATTAAATTTGCAGAAATGGTCTCAAGTGGAATGTTGAGGTCTCCCAGGACTAAGAGCCTGGGCGACTCCAACACCAGCTCCGAGATCAGTTGTGTCAGCTCGGCTAGGGAGAAGGCACCTCTGTGGTTGCTTGTATAGCAGGGATTCCTAGGTAGGATGCTGGTGTAGGGAGGTACTGTGGTTTTAGGGATGTAGCCAAAGGGGGGCTGGGGGGGTCCGGACCCCCCCTTGGGGCGCAGGCATGTTCAAGCTCCTTCCTCCTTCTAGATGTATTTTGGATTTTGTAGTTTTTCAGAGTTTGGTATATTTATATATGTATAATGGGGTATTTTGGAGATGGGACCCAAGTCCAGCCATTAAATCCATGTATGTCTCATGTGCATCTCATAGACATAGGCTGAAGGTAATTTAATACACAATATTTTTAAAATAATTTTGTGCTTCCGTACACGGAGCTGTCAGCAAAATCCTGAGACCACACCAATAATTCAGTAACTTATCTAAACCTTCAGGATTCCCAAGTTCCCTTTAGTTGGGGTCAGACCAGATGCTCTCGTGCTCAGTTTTGGATTTTGGAATAGTTCAGATTTCAGAAGTCCAGATAAAGGAGACTCAGACTCTACTATGTACATTTCTTCTGATAATGAACTCGTTTTCAAAAATAGTCATTTCTGGATTTTTGCAACAACAAAAAAGGAGGGTCTGTGATTCAAAAAAGCAAAACACTTCCTCCCAGCTTTGTTTTTTCTCTTTATAAAATAAAAATAAAATAAAATACAGTTAGCTGGCCCCTTTTCAGCATGTCAAGCAGGATGCTTTGATTGTGATTTCCTGCATGGCAAGGGGTTGGACTGGATGGCCCTTGTGGTCTCTTCCAACTCTATGATTCTATGATTAATTAATTAACATAAGGAATCAGTCTAAGTGGGTCGCCAATGAAAGGTCAGCTGCAAAGGTCTGGGCCTGTCTGGCCCTTATCACACGTGGGGGGGTTAGCAGCTCAGATCCGCAGTCACTCCTGTTCTAGCAATGCAAAGCGTGATGTTTTTTCACATCAGATCCAGAGTCACTCCTGTCTATCAATGCGAATTAAGGTTAAAACGTGATGTTTTACCACACCTGGTTGCCTTTCTGTTGCCCTTCCAAATTGAGGGGGAAGCAAAGTCAGTTCTATTCCAAGCAAGTCACGTGATGCGGATTCAAGCAAAGCAGAGTGAGTGCACATTGTATTACCACACCGGAGGGTTCAAATATTGGAATTGGCATCCTTGGGCATGCTCAGTGGGGCTCTGGATGCTGTCCTCCTTCCCTGCTCCCTCCTTAGCTGTCATCCCTTATTGGGATGAAGGAGCAGTCAGGGGATGATGGGATAGGTGGCAGGTTGGCAGAGAGGGTGAGATGGGGATGCCGGAGCAGTCGGGGGATGATGGGATGGATGGCAGGGGGTCACTGGGGCCAGGACTGGGATGCAGGAGAAGGCAGAGGATGATGGGATGGGTAGCAGGGTGGCAGAGGGGGCGAGATGGGCTGAAGAAGGAGGAGGGGAATGACGGAGCAGGACGCAGGGGGCCAAGAGGGGTGACATCGGAGTGGTTTTCCACACCAGACCAATTCGAAGTGAAATCAAAGTGAGCTTGAATGCGAATTTTGTGAATTCCCTTTTTTTCTGAATTCATCAAAATGAGGGGTCACTTTGGAATCACTGTGGAAGCACCACGGAAGGAGCGCCAATAGAAAGGAATCTCATCTGATAACACATTCACATTCTGACATGAATCCACATCGTTGGAAGCGCAGTCACGTCGGAACTGACCTGCAAAAGCTCTACAAATCTCCGTGTGATAAACCTCTCTGCCCTCCTGCCTTGTAAGCAAAGTCCATAGACAAACCTCTGGGTTTTACTTTTTTTATTTTTTATTTTCTGTTAGTTTTTATTTTCTTTATTTTGGCCTTTTTAAAGGCGTTTCCCCCAAATTCTGCCAGATGATGAATCGGGGCTGTTGAGTCCTATGGCCCTGCTCCAGGCAATGCTAGACTGCAGATCCCATCATCCAGCAGCACCACAGACTGCTGGGAACTACAGTCAAGGCTGCACACTGCAGAAATAATCCAGTTCGACACCACTTTAATGCTATGGAAAATCCTGGGATTTGTAGTAGTATGCTGTGGCACCAGAGCTCTCTGACAAAGAAGGCTAAATGTCTCATGAAACTACAATACCCAG
>NC_056531.1:8369154-8448541 GCF_019175285.1 Sceloporus undulatus
ATATTTATTATTATTATTATTATTATTATTATTATTATTATTATTATTATTATTATTATTATTATTATTATTATTATCTTATATCCCGTCTTTCTCCCAATATATGGACTCAAGGCGGCGATTTTCTATAGCATTAATCTAAAGTAGTGTCTTTCTACAATGTAGATGGACAACCCCATTACATAATTATAACACTCTGATCCTACTGTGATTTTAAGTGTTTTTAAAGTTATAAAGTCTTATAATGCAAGCCATGCACTGATGGACTATTTCACTATACTTTTTTATTGATTGATTTTATATCCTGCCTTTCTCCCAAAATAGGATTCTCTTAAAGGAGTTTGTTTTTATAAAAAGAAAGGAACGTATTATTCTAATGTGTCTTTGGAATTAAAAGTTATGATACATAAATAGACAGACAGACAGACAGAGTCTTGGAATTAAAAATTGTGTGTGTGTGTGTCTTGGAATTAAAAATCCCTCTTGGAAGTGGGAATGAAATGTTGTGTTGATGCAGCCTGGGTTCTTAGCTCAGTTCAGAAGTTTGAGTGCAGTTCAGTGCAGAGCTGGGGAGTTCCCAGAATACCCAGCCAGCAGGGGGATTCTGGGAGGTGTAGTCCCCCAAACCCCATAATTGTTTCAAGCTCTGGTTTAGCATTTGGAGACAGAGAGTGGGTGGGAGTAAGAGAGACTCTTTTCCACTGGCAAAACTCTGTGTTTTCTGCAGCGTCTTTTGAGCTGAACCGAAAGAGCTTTAAATCTGTCACCGGTGGCTTATAAATTATCCATAAATGCACCATTAAAGGCAAAGAGATCTATATGGGCCAGGAGGATGACACTGTGAGCTGCCTTAAAACACCTTTGTGCGTTATGTATGTTGTGCTTTGTGTGTGCAATGAGTACAGATTAAAAGCCTGGGTATCAAACACCCTCCTATCTCCCAAATGCTCATCCTCAGGTAGCTCCTTTTTTGTCCTCATCCTTAGGCCTTGCCTTCTTGTGCCTCTTCATGAGTGTCTCAGAGCATGAACAGAGTAGCTGCACTTTGCTTTATTGACCTGAATTTATCTGATGTAAACACCTTCAGAGGAAGGATTCAATTTGCATGTGCACTGAAAAAATAATCCAGTTTGATGCCACTTTAACTACCCTTGGCTCCATGCTGTGGAATGCTGGGATTTGTCGTTTGTTGCGGCACCTGACAGAGATGGCTAAACAGCTCCTCAAAACTACAAATCCCAAGATTCCATAGCACAGAGCCATAATGGATGTTAAAGTGGTGTCATCCTGAGGTAAACGCTCGACCCTCTTTCTGTGTCTTTGGGGGGGGGGCTCTTAGCCTCTCAAAATGGTGGCACTTAGTCTGGATCCCCCCCCCTTCCCAAAATCCTGGCTACGTCCCTGCTGGTTTGGTGTTTCTTCATGTGACTCCATTTCTGATGTAAACTTGTCTATCGCTCTAATTGGTGAATGTGTTGTTTTGTTAACAGTGCCAGTAGCAGTCCTGAATAGGTTTTGGGAGGAAAGGCAAGAGATACTATTGATGTCAACGATTCAGAAGAGAAAACGATGTCATGGCCAGCCAAGAGCAGGACTCGGAGGACGAGGAGGAGGATGGGTCTACTCCAGAGCAAGGGGTAATTGAGGCTGCACCTGGTGTTAATTCTGCTCTGCCAGAGCCCAGCCCTGATCTCCCAGCCCCAGAGGAGGAGGTTCAGCCAGGTCCTAGTGCTGATGGGATTCCTCTGGTGAGGAACCAGGCCTGGAGGTTCCCTCCTTTAGGCAAGGCAGGGCTGAGAGTGCTGGCAGGCGCAGGTCCAGGAGGGTTGCTGAGAGACAATTGGCAAACAAGCCTCAGCTGGCACTGAGGAGGGAATCTCCTACTTAACCACCTGTGAGATGCTAACTTGGTGTCAGAGTTTATTGCATGATCCTTTGGTGTGACTGCTGCCTGCACTGGCTCCAGGTATCTTGACTCATTGTTGCCTTGACTCTTGCTACCTTCTGGCTGACCTGACTCTGGCCTGGCCTGACTATTGTGATCTCTGTTCTCCTGACTTTGGCTTTTGGTTTGCTCTTTCTCTCAATCCCTGCAAGGCTTGTGGACTATTTCCAGCTGCAGAGCTAATTACCTTGCTGAGCCCTCCTTATTGGTGTGTGTTTGTGTGTGCTGGCTGTAGTCCAGGACAAACAATAACTGCTAAAACAGATATATCTTAGATAGCTAGTTATTATTTTCTTGTCTAAATCACCATTTAGACTGCCTATTGTTATCTGGAGTTCTACTCCTTGCTTATGGGCAAAATGTTTTTAGTTGGTCCACTTCTTTACCATGATGTTTATTGCCCATTGCTCACTAGACACTATCCAAAGTGCTGTCCTTAAATGTACACTGTTACTGCTTCTCTTGATTCCCGCCCCCCCCCCTTCACTGTTGGCATACTTGGAGAGGGTGACAGAGCAGGCATCTTTGGTGAAGAAGAGGAGCTGATCTTGGGGGATCTCAGTATCAGAAGCAGGCCCCATCAAAGCAGTGAACTCTGGTGCCAGCCCTGCACTCATCCATAGTGGCAATCATGTACAAATATTAAAATGCTTGTCCAAAGAATGTAGAGTCAGAAAGTGCCCTGAGACACTTAGTAATTAACACACGTAAGAAACAGTGAGTGGTGTTCATTCCTAGGCATGCATGTAAATTCTGCATCTGCAAATGTGTGTCAGTGGAATGATTCATACTACTTTGCCTTACTGGGCACTTTACTGTCAGTCCTAGATTTAACTCTGTGGATGTAGGTGTTAGAGATGGAGGCAGAAAGAATTAATCAGAGTTGCCCATGACTAAAATGCTTCCTGTGTGAGAGCTGGAAAATTAAGAAACAAGATAGGAAGAAAATCAATCCATTTGGGATGTGGTGCTGGAGAAGAGTGCTGGGGTTTCCGTGGACAGCCAAAAAGACAAACAAATGGATCCCAGAGCAGATCTAGCCAGAAATCTCCCTGAAAGCCAAGATGACAAAACTTAGGCTGGTCATACTTCGGACCCATCATGGGAAGGCAAAACTCCTTGGAAAAAACAATAATGCTGGGAAAGGTGGAGGGAAGTAGAAAGAGAGGAATACCACATGCTGGATGGATGGACTCTATTAAGGTATTCATGGGTATGAATTTGCAGAAACTAAGCAGAGCAGTGGAGGACAGAGAGTCTTGGAGATGTCTCATCCATAGGGTTGCCATGGGTCAAGATTGACTCGAAGGCAGGTAACAACAACAAAACCCCATTAGAAGGATAGTAACACATATGTCTCATTTATTGATAGCCAATTGTTCTTTTTTCTTACAATGATGCAATACTATTTCCAGAATGAATGCATGTAAAGGCAAGTGCTGTGCTCCTGAGAATGACAGAGCTGGCAAAATATTAACTGAGCTACTGTGATGTTGGACTTGCAGGAACTGGCTGGCAATTTCAAGATAATACGTATCTTTTGAGCCACATGTTAGAACTAGTATGGATTTCTATCTGTCTCTTGCAGCCAATCTCTCTCTCTTGCTCTCTCTCTCCCTCACTCTTTTCAATCTCACACTCTACCCCCCCCCACCACCCACCACCACCACTTCACCATGCATTCCCCACACTTCTGGCATTCTGACTGTCAAATATTTGCTCCTCTTAGAATTGTGACCCCGTTTCTTCCTGTCTTGTGCCTCCTGTACTGTTTACCAAAATACAGCAGCAAGATATGAGGAAGATATAAGCTCTTCCTAGAGGAAGGCTGGAGGTCCAGGGTGTTTCCTTCAGTGTGAGCTCTCTCCTTTCTTGCAGAATGAAGAGGCATCATTGTGGAAGGTGTGAATAATTAAGGGGTGATATGGGGGATGGCATGATTATGGCTCAAGCCTTTTAAATTCCATCATTACCTTTTGTGCAAAGAAGCAAAGAAGACGTGACTTCAGATTTCACTCTAGTGAATGTTTTTGCCAATAAACAGGTAAAATGAATGGAAGTTCTGCCAACATATGGTTGGCCCACTGCCTCATTTTCATTTGGTAATGTGGCAAATATGTGTCACTGGTCATTCCATTCATCCTACTTGTCAATTGGACCTGGCACTCTTGGGCAGCTGCTGGGAACAAAACAGTCTGGCAGGGCCTACCAGTGGTTGGCCCATTCTTTTACCTGCTTCCTTTGGCTACAGGTTTAATTCAAAGAAGTGGATGTATTAAAACATGGACCATAGTACAGTATTACCATAAAGGTTCCCAGGTTCATTCTACAGCATCTCCATTAAGTAGAGATCAGATAGCAGGTGATTGCATTGGCCCTTATCTCTGAGAGAAGCACTGCTAGTCAGAGATGTCAATATTGTGTTAAATAGACAAATATGGTGATTTTGATACAAGGTAGCTTTTAGGTCATTGTATTTCCCATCATCTTGTACAAACAAATGTGTCCTTGATCAAACCAGAAATCTTGTTGCAAGCCAAGATTATCAAACTGAAGCTGTCATACCCTGGCCACATAATGAGAAAGTATGGATCACCAGAAAAAACAAGAATGCTAGAAAAGGTAGAGGGTAGAAGGAGAGGCAGAATGCATACAATCATAGAATTCATAAAATCGTAGAGTTGGAAGAGACCACAAGGGTCATCAAGTAAAACCTCCTGCCATGCAGGAACTCTGAGCCAAAGCATCCCCGATGGATGGCGATCCAGCCTCTAGAGGCTGGGAGACTCCACCACTCTCCAAGGGAGTGTGTTCCACTGTCGAACAGCTCTTACTGTCAGGAAGTTCCTCCTAATGTTCAGGTGCAATCTCTTTTCCTGGAGCTTGCATCCATTGTTTCGGGTCCTGTTCTCTGGAGCAGTGGAAAACAAGCTTGTTCCCTCCTCAATATGACATCCCTTCAAATATTTAAACAAGGCTATCATATCACCTCTTAACCTTCTCTTCTCCAGGCTAAACATCCCCAGCTCCCTTAGGCATTCCTCATAGGGCATGGTTTCCAGGACCTTCACCATTTTAGGTGCCCTTCTTTGGACATGCTCCAGTTTCTCAAGATCCTTTTTGAATTCTGGTGCCCAGAACTGGACACAGTATTCCAGGTGGGGCCTGACCAGAGCAGAATAGAGTGGCACCATGACTTCCCTTGATCTAGACACTGTACTTTTATTGATGCAACCTAAAATCGCATTGGCCTTGTTAGCTGCTGCATCGCACTGTTGACTCATATTCAACTTGTGGTCTACTTGGACTCCTAGATCCCTTTCACACATAGTTTCATTCAGCCTGGTGTCATCCATCCTATATCTATGCATTTCATTTTTCTGCCGTAAGTGCAGTACTTTACATTTCTCCCTGTTGAATTTCACTTTGTTAGCTTTGGCCCAGCTTTCTAGTCTATTCAGGGCTTTTTGAATTTTGATCCTGTCCTCTGGTGGTATTAAGGCAGTATCTGGGCTTGCATGCCAGATGGATGGACTCAGGCATGGGTTCACAGGGCCTGAGCAGAGCAGTGGAGGTCTTGGAGGTGTCTCATCCACAAGATCACCATCACATGGAGTTGACTTGAAGGTAGCTAACATCAAAAACAGCTTTCTTTATTCAAAATGGGGAGCAGAATAAGATTTATTTAGAGTAGTGGTTGTACAAGTACTATTCATGATGTTGTAAATAAGCAATGCCAAACTATGAATATGTTTGGGAGAGTTGTTTTAGATTATGTTTTTACTTTTGTATGTTTTAAATTTTTAACTGCGTAGTGTTTTAATTGGGTTATTTTAATTGTCTTTGGCCCGTTCTGCCCGCCCCCAACCCTAGTACGTGCCGAGGACGTACAAAATGGTGGCGCCCATTCTACATGGGCACCGCCATATTGATGTAGCGGATGCTTAGCGCCTTGGCGCCTTGCAGCATCATTACTGCACTGCAAACAGAAGGCACTTTTTGCGGCTTTTTGCTACATGGAGGAGTTGCGTGGTTTGGCCGCTGAGGCTCCTCCGCACAGCAAATGAGGGCACTGTCCTTTTGGGCGGTCTGGAAAGTGCCTTTTTAACATTTGTTTTAATGGCTTTTTATATTGTGAGCTGCCTTGGGTCCCTTTTTAGGAGAAAGGCGGCATAGAATTAAAATAAATAAAATTAAATGCCTGTTGAAATAGCACATCAGCTAAGAAGTAGTTTGCTTAATCTGTGTCTTGATAGCTGACTCTGGAGTTTAACAGGCCGCCCCTTTCAGCGCCAGATTGGGGCTGTGGCAACTATATGCTGTGTCCCCGATATGGCATTTCCATAGCACAAAAAGAAGCTGCAAAAAGCAGCTCTTTTTTGTGCCACAGAAAAGGCAGCTTTGCTGCCATAGTGATACCTTCTGGCACTCCTTTTGGTGCTGCGTCATCTGGATGCAGCACCAAAGGAGCACTGTGATGCAGTTCACCATGCAGTCGGGTGCATGGCATGACGGAGGTGTTAGGGCAGTGTCTGGGCTTGCGTCATCCCACTCTGCCCTGAGGCTGGCATATAATATTGGTCTGTTCTGCCTGTCTGTTCTCAAGGGCTGGAATGCAAATCCACGCTGGAGAGCAGCCAGAGTTAGATGGGTTGTTGGAAGCAGAATATTCTTACCAATATTCTTTTTGAACTGTGGTGCCCAGAAATGAACAGTATTCCAGCTGAGATCCGACGAAAGCAGAAAATAAACTCCTCACTCTTGTCAGGGCCTGCATATTTGGAGAGGGCAGTAGAACATTAAAAAACATCAAGATGTAGGAGGAACAGGGCCAGGAGGCTATAAAGGTTGGCATTTGGGTTGGCAGGCAGAAAGCCTGAACTAGTTTCACAAAGAACTAAATCAAACCAAAAGGCTATGAAAGGCAAGGGATCACAGTGCAGCAGGCAACTAGTTCAGATTTTGACCAGAAATGAGAATCCTCCAGTCAGTAGGTTCTCATAGTGATGTCAGGAGCCACTAATCATGCATTCTTTTTCTTGCAGTTGCCTGCTTCTTGCTGAGATAATAAACTTGTTAGAAAAATAGCACCAAGGATTGTAGCTTTGTGTTCTTGCTAGTTTTGGTCTTTATCCATGGAATACAGTTGTACTGGGTAGCATTAAGAGCCAAATTTAGGGGCTAGCAACATGCTTAAGACACTGTTTTGGAGTAGAGAAACCTATAATGGACTGTCAACTCAGCTATCCACTCAACAGATAAAACCAATAGTAAAAACAGTTAATCTTCCCTTGTAAAATTGGTGACACTAACTACAAAGCTTTAACGTCCGTGAACTGTTCTCATTTATTGTTGCATCAGCACCTATTCAACACACGATATCTATACAAATGATAGTATTCAGATCAGTGGATACAGATTTATCGTCCTTCATGAAAGGGATAAACTACATGTTTTTGAAAAACACTACAAATACAACTAAAACAAAGAACTGAAAAGACAAAAAAAGGAAGCTGAAATGTTCCTCATGTGGAGTGCCATTTGACCTATGGGGTATTGTGTCATGTGATCCCCTGTCCCTAAGATAACAATCCAGGTTCAGCCACTAAAGTCATATTTAGATCAATGACCATGAAACATCCTTTCACTGACAGAGCACATGTTTTGGAAGCAAAAAGTCCCAGGTTCATTGATTGCCATCTCAAAATAGCAGCCAGCACCCTGTGCCCAAAACCTTTCAGCTACTACCAGTTACTATAGTCATTACTGAGTTAGATAGACCAAAATTCTGGCTTGATCTAAGGTGGCTTCCTACGTTTCCACCATTGTTTGAGGGGAAAACTGTGGTTTCCCCAGGACTTTCCTGTTAATAGAACACTATTCCCCTTCAAAGTGATTGCAGCAATAGGGGTTCTCAATCCATAACTGGCTTAAACGGCCTTGTTGCACATGAGTACCTCCCAGTGAACTTGGTAATTGCAGAGAGCATGTTGTACAGCAAAACCTTCAGCTCAGGACTTGGAGAAAGCCTCGTTAATTAAACAGCACTTAAAATATAGGTTTTGTGGCACGCACATCTGGGCGCATTCAAATTTAATCAGAAAAAAAGATGATGCTCAGCCTGGAATAATATGAAGCTTTTGAAAAATGTGGTTTAGTTACACAAAGATTTGACAAGAAGGGCTAGTTTTTTGTTGTTGTGTTTTGGTGTTGTTATGCTTGTTTAGTTTTTTGCTTTTTAAGGGAAAGATGATACAAACTTGATGAAAGCGTATTGACCACCTCAGAAACTACTCAGAGATATAAAAAGCTACTTTTGTAGACTATAGTTCCCAGAATCACCCAATTAGCATGGAGAGCTCTGTGAACTGTAGTCCAGGAAAGTTATTTCTTAACTCCATCTAGACCAACATTGCTTATTCTTACCAGCATCAGATTGCTACAGGCTCAGAAGAAAATTTTCTGTCACTCTTTATTGGCCAAAATACAGTTGTCTATCTCAACTAGAGTACACCCATTGATTCAATATGATCTTGATAAATCCAGTTAAATTCTATTGCTTCAATGGGTCATTATGTTAGTTGGGACTACAAATGGATTGAGACTATGGTTATTTTGTTGATGTTCAGTGTGTGGGTGTATGCAAGCCTATTAAACATAGAATCATAGAATGATAGAGTTGGAAAAGACCATACGGGCCATCCAGTCCAACCCCATTCTGCCATGCTTGAAGCAGCTCGGCAACCCCCAAGGAGGAACTATCATGGGGTTTTCTTGGCTAGTTTCTTCAGAGGGGGGTTGCCATTGCCATCCTCTGAGGCTGAGAGAAAGTGACTTGCCCAGGGTCACCCAGTTGTTTTCATGGCTGAGTGGGGATTTGTACCCAGAGTCATAGTCTAGTGCTCAAACCACTACATCACACTGGCTCTTTAAATGATTTGAAGGTGCACAACAACAACAACAGGCAGTACCTTATATGTCTCTCAGCTGAAATTCATTTTGGGTCAGCTTTCCAATCTGTCAAGGTCATTTTGAAGTCTGATTCTGTTGTTTGGGGTATTTACAATCTCACCACCAACACTTAGAATAATAGAATCAGAGTTGGAAGAGATCACAAGGGCCATCAGGTCCAACCCCTTGCCATGCAGGAACTCTCAATCAAAGCACCCCTGATAGATGGCCATCCAGCCTCTGTTTAAGGACCTCCAAAAAAGGACACTCCAGCACACTTTGAGGGACCCTCTTCTGCTGTTGAACAGCTCTTACTGTCAGGAAGTTCTTCCTGATGTTGAGCTGGAATCTCTTTTCCTCTAGTATGAATCCATTATTCCGGGTTCTAGTCCCTGTCACACCTGAAAACAAGCCTCAATATGACACCCCTTAAAATACTTAAACATGGCTATAATATCACCTCTTAGCCTTCTCTTTTCTAGGCTAAACATACCTAGATTCCTAAGTCCGTCCTCATAGTGTATGGTTTCCAGACACTTCACCATTTTGGTCACCTTCCTCTGGATATGCTCCAGCTTGTCAACATCCTTTTTGAATTATGGTGCCCAGAACTGAATGCAGTATTCTAGATGGTGCCTATGAACCATCATGGCAAATCCCTTACCTGAGCTAGTATCAGCTCAGGTGTAACTGGGTTCACAGGACTACAGTGCTCTGCGGTATTGGTTGTACCTAATCTGAGTCCTCATTTCCTTTTTATTTTTCTTCTGGAGTTTTGTTTACTATTACTGGTTTAAAAGTGTAAGATGGATCTTATTAAAATCCAAAATATGAATGTATTCTAGGTCCAGCTATTAACTTTGGCCTGCTTGTATCCCCCGCTCCCAGTTTTCTGCAGCATTTTGGAGCACAGCTTGCCTTTAGCAAACAAACTGAAAACTCATGGAGCTCAGACGGAGGTTAAAAAAACCTTGACATTCAAAAAAGTTCAGGTTATTTAGTTGGAACTGCTGCTGTTTAAAATGACCTCATAACTCCCCCCCCCATTTCTTTTAATCCAGTCTTCCAAAATTGGGAAGTCTCAACCTGGCACTAAATCACTAAGGAACTGGTGTTGCCATGCATGAAAAATTACTTGGATTGCCTTGAAAATGTGCTGTTGGATTGCTGTTCTTCTCAGATCTTTTCTAGCTCTCATTTAGCTTTGAGGGCTCTTGAGGGAGCTATCAAAGGAGGCAACAGACAGACAATGAGAATCAAGTTCTTCAGAAAGGAGAAGGGGAATTGCAAGTGGTGTCTAGGGTGAGATCACACTCTTGGACTCCCTTCCTCCTCAGATCAAGCTTAGGACAAAAGATGAAATGCGCCCAAGAGACTTTCAGAACAAGAAGAGCCTTCAGACATCAGAGGAAACTTTTTTAAAACTATAGACAGAGAATTATAGACAGAGGTCTGCATCTGCATTGTATTAAAATATGAAATCCTTCACATATTGAAGGTATGTCTGTTTTCTATCCTTTCTTGGCACCAGCGCAGCCGTATTTCATATTGGAACACTGTAAGGACTGTGGGCTGTTTGTTTAACCCTGCATATCCTTTTTCCATTTCCACAAGAGTCCTCTCCACCTGGAGGAGCTTGTTGATGAAAGTCTTTTTTTGCTCAGTCCCCCCCACCCCCCAATGACACATGTCAGAGGGCTGATGCTACCTGGTTTCTACAATTTGCAAGGACATAGATATGAGAACATAAGCCAACAGATTTGAGCATACGAGAAACCAACAGATGCAAACATTTTCAAATGTGGTATAAGTAAACACATGGGGAATAAGAATGTGCTAGCTGTCTTGTGGCATTCTGTGCCACATGATTTGGTGAAAGGTGAGAACTTGGACATTTGTAAAAGGGGATTAGATAAATTCATGGACATTAGTGCTGGTGTCCATTTTTCAGGGTGACTGTGTAATACTTTGACTATCAAAGGTAGTATGCTTCTGTATATCAGTTGCTGGGGGACACATGATGGAGGGTGCTGTTTTACTCATGTCCTGCTGGCAGATCTGCCATAGGCAATTGATTGGCTACTGTGTGAACAGAATACTGAACTAAAAGAGTCATCGGGGCTCTTTAAATTGTCTCATTGTTTTCCTCTTTCTCTACTATTGATGGTAAATGTGTTATCCATGGGAGGCTCTCCAAATGATTCAGAAGCCTAGAGAATCATGATTCCAGATCACATGGAGAGCTTACTATCCACTCATAAAGGGCAACAGAAAAGGGGATGAAGGGGCAGGGCAGGGCCAGCATACTCTCCATGTTTTCGTATACCACATTGGATAATGCCTGAATTGGGCAGTTGTTAGCTAAGTTACTAGGTTCATATTCACCCTTTCTCTAAGGAGTGCAGTGCAGTAAACCAGATGTCTGTCCCCATTTTATCATTACGATAGATATGGGAAACGTGTAGTCCTTCAGATTATAAAATATAGTCGTTTTAGTCTGTAGAATCAGTACATAGAAAGATCTTGTAGCACCTTTAAAACTAACTGAAAGAAATTGGTTGCCTGAGTTTTCGTAGACTTCAATCTACTTCCTCAGATGCCTCTGAGGATGTAGACTGAAGTCTACGAAAGCTCATGCTGCCAATTTCTTTCAGTTAGTTTCAAAGGTGCTACAAGATCTCTCTACGTACGCCTTCAGATTATGTTTGACTACAGACTCAATTGGCTATAACCCATTGGCCATATTGATTAGGGTTGATGAGGGTTAATGTCAACAGCCTCTAGAGAGCCACAGCTTCCCCATCCATGCCCTACAGCAACTTAAGAGATACATATAGGCCAAGGAAATCCAGTATTAACTAGAGCTGGTACTGTAGTCTGAACAAGCTGCTCTTCAAGACACGATGTGGAGGATATCAATATTAGATAGCTCTTTGATCTAATCCACTGGGTCTTTTAACTTGATTGCTTAATCATTTGTATACCATAACCAAATCCTGAGTTGTATCTGATGAAGAGGGCTGCTGCAGTCCATGAAAGCATATTCTAAAGAAAGCATGTTAGTCTTTAAGGTGCCACAAGACACTTGATTGCTTTATTTAGATTTATAGTTTGCTTTTCAGTTACAACTTTATACCTTTTTCAGTTATAGAATTCCTGAAAGTGTACTTGGGTGTGACTGTTGAATGTAAATTATAGTCTGTTTTGTATACTCTGTTATAACTGAGGATGCGATTTTAACTCATATCAGTACAGAAATATAACTAGGATTGTTAATGGTGTTACATTGCTAACGACTTTTCCACACGGGGACCTATGTGCTTCTATCCCGAAAATGGTCAAAACGCTGGCATCCCAGAAAAGCAAGCCCATTTGCTAATAGTTATCACACACAAAAGCACAAGAAGGGGTTAAAGGCACATTACTTAAGGTCCAGTGCGAAGTTGGGTATAAAACGAAGGAGTAAAAATCCCCATTGCCAGCTTAGAAATACCTTTTCTGCACATGCTCCAAACTGTCATTTCTACAAGTGCCCCCCCCCCAAATATACCCCAGAGAAGGAGGGGGAATCATCTTTGCCCCAGAAGCTGTGTCAGAGGAAGGAAAGATGAGGCTTCCCTTGGCAAACTCTGTAAAACCACACACACACACATACAAGGGAGAGAGAGAGAGAGAAAGTAGGGGGCTGGGTCCGTAAGCCTGCCTAATTCCACAGAGGGCTGATGCCCTCCTTTTCCAGGACATGTCCTCCACTTCTCCCTCCTCTCCAGGAGCAATGGCAAAATGTCTTCTCTCTGCCTTCTCCCAGCAGCTGTTCCCTTAATTAGAGGTTCCAGTAGAAGAGGTGAGGGAAGTGTGTGTGTATCCTTTTAAGAAGAAGGCTTTCTCTCTCTCCCTGGCACAGCAAGGGACCCTGGGAAATCTGAGAACAGGAGCCATCCAGAGGCTGGCATGGCTGGCATGACGCAAAGGGAGCGAATTTGCAAGCAAAATGGCCATGTAAATACGGTAGTTTTGAGAATTTGCTCATTTCTTGCTTCATCTCACATTCTCCCAGGATTCTGTCCTGTTTGCGTGCAGCATCATGTGAAAAGCATGTCCCTAATGCCCTGGATGACCCTGCATTGGCAACACTTTAACCTTCCAATTTTCCCCATGTGAAAAAGTCCTAAGAAGCAGCAATTAATTTTTCGTTCACCAAGATGTGGGAGGAACCTGCTTTTGTCTTTAGTTATTTATACTATTTATATGTTTTTGTGGGGGGCTTACAATGACATTAAAAAAACAACACTTAAATACAAAAGGAAATCCATGGAACCTGATACAGCATGAAGCTAGCAAAAACAAGTAAGAAAACTTGTATTTGTTTTTTGCCCGGACACTCTTGCCTATTCTATGTTTTTTACAATTGAAGCTCCCCCCGCTCCTCCTTTTCCTGGCAATATTTTTGTAGAATTACAGTGGGGCTTCCTTCTGACTAGAGACATAAATGATTGCACTATACAAATCAAAGACAGCCTTGCTGGCCATGAAATAAAAGTTATATTAGGTTAATATCTCTATTAGGTCAAAGCCTTATCACACTGCACGGTTACAGTGTTACATTCTGAGTGGGCGTAGAGGAGCCTTTAAAAAGCTGCTTTGCTGGGCTGCATCTCTCCAGTACAGCTGAGTGGGTGCAGAGGAGCCTTTAAAACACCTGACTGCACTGGCCCGGAGGAGAGTGGCAGAGGACTTTAACTCTGGCTCCACTGCCCCGGAACACCTGGCTGTGTCGGTCCTGAGATGGATGCAGGGGAGAGCGGCAGAGCATTTAAACATGTTGGCTCCACTGCCCTGGGACACTTGGCTGTGTCGGCCCCGAGATGGATGCGGAGGAGAGGGGCGCACTATTTAAACCCACCGGCTCGACTGTGCCCGGAACACCTGGCTGCACCAGCCCAGAGTATTATTATTCAGATATAAAACTGACATTTATTAACTGATTGTTATGTAATGCTTTGACTATTATTATGTACTGTATTATTATTATGTAATTTATGTTGTGCTGTAACAGGGGGTGGGTTGTATTTTTGTATTTTACCTGTTGCCTTCATTTGTAATTTGTCTTACTTGTAATCTGCCTTGATTCCACAAGGAAAAGGCGGAATATAAATAAATTGTATTATTAGTTTTATTTTTATTATTATTATATTCCGTTTTAACTGTCATGGCAACATCGTATGAAATCACAGAAGTTCATGGAGAGGCATTTAGGATTCCCAGCCACAGAATTCTTGGTCCTCACCAAACTCAAACCCCATAATTCCACAGAATGTTGACATGACAGTTAGAATATAGCACTGTAACAATGAGGTATAATAGGACAGTATAAACATGGAACATGTTGGAAGAAGTGGGGAGAGATGAAAGAAAAACACATACACACACACACACACAACATATTTTTTTTTATTTACAACATTTATATCCCAACTAAGGGGCTGTACAGACTGCCCCAAAAGGGCAGCCTGCAGTCACCCATTTTTGCCCCACAAAGAGGCTGCACCAACCAAATGGTGCAGCCTCTGGGAGGCATAAAAAGAACCCACTTCTAGCAGGTTCTTTTTGTGATGCGCCTGCGGCACCCTCACGCACACTGATTACACTTTGCCTCAGTGTTCTCAGAAAAGGAAAAGTGCTCAACCTGAGGATAATGGAGCGGAGGACAGAATCAGGAAATTTCAGCACAGAATAAGTAAAGAGATAGTACAGGAATATCTGGTTAATCTAAACAAATATAAATCTCCAGGACCAGATGCAATGGATGCAAGCTCCAGGAAAAGAGATTCCACCTCAACATTAGGAGGAACTTCCTGACAGTAAGGGCTGTTCGACAGTGGAACACACTCCTTCCTCGGAGTGTAGTGGAGTCTCCCTCCATGGAGGTCTTTAAGCAGAGGCTGGATGGCCATCTGTCAGGGATGCTTTGGCTGAGAGTTCCTGCATGGCAGGAAGTTTGACTGGCTGGCCCTTGTGGTCTCTTCCAACTCGATGATTCTAGAACCAGGTTGTCCATCGCTTTACTGTGGTTCCACCCTTATCCCATGGAACTGTTCTCTCTGGATTTACATTTGCCAATTCAAGTAAATCAGTACAAAACAAGGGCATATTACTGTCTCTGTCTCTCTTGTTCAAATCCTTGTTATAATTTTAAATGTATTTTTATTTTTAGCAAGAGAGCAAGCCAAATGCTAACAACAAATTAGAACCAATTAGGTGTTTTCAGTTTTTATACATCCATTCTGATTAGCTCTAGAGCCACTTCCTCTTGCTGCCTCTTTTCCAAGATGCATTAGGCATGTCAAATGCAAATTGGGGGCAGCAAAGAGCACTGATGTAGGGTTAGTAGCAGCCTGGAGTACAAATTGCTGTGCCTTTTTCCAAGTGTCTTTGGTGCCAAGTACAAATTATGTTTAAAAGGCAACATTTTATTTGGCCAATGTATGTTGATCGTCAGCTGCCTGTGAGGTTAAGCTTGCCAATTGGCTTTAAGGCTGGAAAAAGAAAAGTCAGTGGAGAGCCTTCCAAGCTTTGTGCAAGCTTGGGGATGAAAAACATGGGCAGAGCAGCTTGTGGGAAGAAGGGAAGGGAGGTTTGGTGTGGTTGTCAGCTGGAAATCTGGAAAGAATATAAAACTAGCACTGGGTGGATTGTATTGTTAATCTCAGGTTCTTGTTTGTTAGTTTGTTTTTATACACAATGGTAATAACGACTTATTCTGGGACTGAGATTTTTAGTGTTCAGCTAGGGGAAAATATTTAGTCATAGGGACTGGGTGGGGGAACTAGGCACATTAAGTATTCATTAAGCACTTAAAAGAAAGTGTTACATATTAGTAAAAGGTTGTGAGTTTGATTCCAGGGTTCCAAGATCCACTCAGCCTTGTCTCCTTCCATAGGTTGCTAAAATGAGTATCCAGCTTGTTGGGGATAATTAGGTTACACACTGTAAGCTGTTTAGGGAGTGCTTAAGTGCACTGATAAGGGGTATAGAAATGTACTTGCTATTGCCATTGCTATGGAGCAAAGGGTGCTTTACATTTCTTTGGGGGTTGCTCTTTTTTTCTTAGGGTTTGGGAATTTGTGCAGTTGAAATGTTTGCTTTAAAAAAACCTCTGATATACTAATGATACTAGCTCTTATGAATGTAATTTAAACCAAGAGTGGAGATACTCCATAATCAGCAAGGGAAGACATTATGTGGCCAAGTAGAAATAAAAAGAAGATAGAAACAATGCACAGAAGAATTATATAAAAGAGATGGAAGTATGATACATTCATACAAGGAAGAACAATTTGAAGATGAACCTCTGTAGCTTGAAGCAGCTCGGCAACCCCCAAGGAGGAACTATCATGGGGTTTTCTTGGCTAGTTTCTTCAGAAGGGGGTTGCCATTGCCATCCTCTGAGGCTGAGAGAAAGTGACTTGCCCAGGGTCACCCAGTTGGTTTCATGGCTGAGTGGGGATTTGTACCCAGAGTCATAGTCTAGTGCTCAAACCACTATATCACACTGGCTCTTTAAATGATTTGAAGGTGCACAACAACATCATGCAGGAACATCCTGCCATGCAGGAACTCTCAATCAAAGCATCTCTGACAGATGGCCATCCAGCCTCTTCTTAAAGACCTCCAAAGAAGGAGACTCCACTGCACTCTGAGGAAGGAGTGTGTTCCACTGTCGAACAGCCCTTACTGTCAGGAAGTAGTGATGTAAAGAATATTCTTCAAAATTCAAAAACTGGTAGAAATACCTATTCGAAAATTTCAAAAGCATTTTCAAGAGAAGAAATTCTGAGCACTTCTCGATCAATGAGTAAGAATGAGTTCATCAGGCAGGTCCAGCTCCATCAGGACTAGCCTGGAAGAAGGAAGAGCCCTCCCTCCAATCCATCTGCCTTGGTCCAGGCCTCAGAGGGAGAGAAGAACCACTGGACCTCATTCCCTTTCCTTCCACCATTCTCTTCTCCTTTTGTTTCGTGTCTTTTAGATTCTAAGCCTGAGGGCAGGGAACTGTCTGATTAAAAATAATAATTGTAAGCCGCCCTGAGAGCTATTAGGGCTGAAGGGTGGGATATAAATACCTAAATAAATAAATAAATAAATTTTCATTTTTAATCATTTCCAAATGAAGTGAAGAGACAGGACCTTTCAGCTGACAATTCGATGGCCAGGATTTGCATATTTTGCGTAAGAAAAGCTACCATTCATACTGGGTTTTACCAGAGGCTATTTCCTTTGTTAGGGTGATGTCCTCCCCATCTTTGCCCACAGCTTTGCTTTGAAAAACAAACGAGAACAAAAGGGGAGAGCATTTTGTGTGTAGCTTCTCCCCTTTATGTCATGCTCTGCTATTCAAATTCTCACAGAACAGAAGAAGGGGGTGGGGGTGAAATCCTAGCATTTGAAGGGATTCCCAAGGGTCATCCAGCCCCCCCTTCTACCATGAAGGAATACCTAGGAGTTGCAGTTGAAGCTGAGAGCATGTGACTTATTGGTTTTTATTGGTGGGGGGGCAATCATAACATGGCCGAGTAGTTTATTCTGGAAAGGCCTTCTGGAAGACATCCGTCTTGATAGCTTTCTTGAAGCTGTCTAAGTTGGTAATTTGATGGATCTCGTTGGTCAGGCTGTTCCACAGGCTGGGAGCAGTTGCAGAAAAGGCCCTCTGGGAAACATGGAAGTATGGTGTTATTTTACATTACAAGGTACATACATTATTTCTTCATTTATAACTCAAAGGCAAGATTCATAAATATTATCAGAGGCCATTGTGGTGAGACAAAACATTTTAGCAGTCTTTAGAACTCCTGTGACTGAGCATCTTCGCAACCTACTACATCTCTGTCCTGGAATGCTGCCAGCACACACACACACACACACACGGCTGATAAGGGCGGCTCAGCAAAGGAAACAAGGCTGAGCAGCCAACAGGCAGTTTATGAACAACAGACCTGTCCTCTGTCCGAACAGAGTGAGCCACAAGCCAGGCCAGATTCTGGATTCCAGAAGTCACAAATATCAGTTCAGTCCGAGGATGCCAGAAGGTTGGTTGATGAGTCCATTCCGAGGTCACAGGTTCAAGAGCAGTCAAAGGTCTAAGGAGCCGAGAATCTAGGGACAAGGTCTAGGAAAGCCAGAGCAAGCAGCAATGCCTAACTGGAAAGCACAATAATCTCTGACAAGGGAACTTGCCCTCTGCCAGCTGTCTTAAATCACAGAGCCGCTCCCTTATTGCAGCTGTTGAGTGATTGATGAGCGCTTCTCAGCTATCCTTCTCCACCTTCACAGGAATGTCCTTTCTGCCCTCTTTTGGCTGAAGTTAGGAACTTCAATGCCCGGCTGTTGCTCTACATCTCCCAGGTCTGACATCTCTGCTGAAGCAAGGTTAGGCTGCTGATCCACAACATCCACTGAAGGAGACTCAACAGCACCAGGACCTGGCAGGGAAGAGTTTTGATCTGGTAGGGCAGAACTAGAACCTGGCAGGGCAGGGCTGGGATTTGGCACGCTCTCAGGTTCCTCCTCCTCCTCCTCCTCCTCCTTGTGGCTGACCATGACAATCTCTCCTTTCTGAGTGTTTGGTCATCTGTTCTAAAAAGGCATCATCCAATTCCTCTGTCTGACTTGGGAGTCTGTAGTAGACTCCCACAATAACATCCCTGTTGTTTCCCTCCCCTTTCATCTTTATCCAGATGCTCTCCACCTGGCTTCCAGTATTGATGTCATGAATCTCTTCACTCGTGTAAATATCCCTGACATATAATGCTTTTCCTCCTCCTTTCCTGGTTGGTCTATTTCTCTTAAAAAGGTTATATCCCTCTATTCCTACATTCTTTATATATACATTTCCCAATTTCATCCATAATGAAAGAACCATAACCCTTCGGGGTTCTGACATACATTACTGTGTGCTAATCATGAGATTTAGCCAACCAGGTTTCAGTGATGTCTGTTAAAAATGGTTTTTGACCTCCTGAGTTGAGTTCAAGTTCATCTTGTTTGTTTCCCGTGCTCTGTGCATTAGCATAGAGACATGTAAGGCCATGGGTAATTCTCAATAATAATAATAATAATAATAATAATAATAATAATAATTTATTTATTTATTTATATCCTGCCTCTTCCGTTTTGAAGAGGATCGAGGCGGGTAATGGCAAAGTTTATAAAATATACAATAAAAACAACAAGCCCCACAAGACCCCAGCCCAAGCCTCCCTCCCAAGTTTAAAATTAAATAATAAAACTTTGTTAAAAATACATAACAATATGACAAAGTTACTAGACAAACCAGAAATAAGAAAAGTAATAAAAGGAGGGAGATTCAGTTGGTTTTGGACATTATCAATCGGGTAAGTCCTGCCGGAAGAGAACGGTTTTTGTCGCCTTTTTGAAAGCCTCAAGTGAGGATAATTGATGAATCTCTTCCGGCAGGTCATTCCACGTTTTTGGAGCGGTGACAGAGAAGGACCTCCGGGAGGAATCTACAGCTGATTCCTTGGTTTTTTTCCTTGCTGACTGTTGGGCTCTTGTTTTATTGACCTAATCTTCCCTGTATCACTGAGGCTATTGTCCCCACCCCACCATTTGGTTTTTCCCTGCCCTCTGGAATACTGTCTCTCCCCTCCCCCCGCCATCTAATTCAGATTAAAGCCTTCCTGATCAGATTTGCGAGATTCCTAGGAAATACGTTCTTTCCAACTATTGTGATGTGAAATCCATTTCTTGCCAGAAGTCCTTCTTCATAAAAGTGTATACCATAGAATCATAGAATCGTAGAGTTGGAAGAGACCACAAGGGCCATCCAGTCCAACCCTCTTCCACGCAGAAACTCTCAATCAAAGCATCCCCAACAGATGGCCATCCAGCCTCTGTTTAAAGACCTCCATGGAAGGAGGGAGACTCCACTACACTCCGAGGAAGGAGTGTGTTCCACTGTCGAATAGCCCTGTCTAGGAATTCTGCCAACACACACTCACACGGCTGATAAGAGCCTGCTCAGCAAAAGGAAACCACACCGAGCTGCCAAGAAGCAGTTCCTCAAGCAACAATGCCAAACGACGTCCAATAGAATAAACCACTAGCCAGTCCAAAGTTCAGGATCACAGAGAGCAATACTACCATTCCAGTCCGAGGTCAAGAGTGCCACCATGATTCAAGTAATTAGATCTTTCTTGATGGCATTCATCTGTGGAGCCTGTTGTTAACTTCTAATATTCTTCTCCCTCTTCCAGTTTGGGTGTCCCAGTTTGGGTTTCCAATATCTTCAGTTAATGGTTTAACAGTCTATTTATGCTGATAGGCCACATGAAATGATTTTGAGTAGCAAGGTTTAGATAGAATTTAGCCAGAGGCCCAGTGCTTAGAAAAAATAACTTCTTTGGACTACAGTTGTGCTAATCCAAAAAAGTACAGTTTTCCAAGCTCTGCAGAGACCCTGAAATACCACTGGAATAGATAAAATGGCCTTCTACCTTCTCCCAGGTCTGACCAGTCTAGCTCAGCACTGCCTTGCCTAGCTGAGTGTCCTTCATTTGTTGTATATTACTCCTCCCATAATCTTTGACCATTGTCCAAAAATATCTGTAGACTCTCTGTGATCTAGTTTTAGGCTTTCAAGGTCAGCACCAATGCTTAGGTGACCTTGGCCCCATAGATCACATTATGGTTCTGATTTTGGAGAAAATTATGACAGAGAATATCTATGTTGCCCCAAGCTTCTTGAGAGAAGCCACAGAATGATACAAAATACAGTGTGCCTGCGTTATACGTGGCTTTGAGCTTATGTGCAAAGCCGCACAGGAGCATGCGGGGTGCAAAGGGCGGCGCGTCCCATTCAGATGAATAAGGCGCGTGCCGCCGTGCTGCCGCATGGACGAGCCCCATTCACTTGAATGGGACTTGAGCATGTGTGGTATTTGGCTTACGTGGGGGGTCTGGAACGGATCCCCCGTGTAAGCCAAGGGCGCACTGTAAATCATAAAGCATTTGGGATTCTGATGTGTAGGAGGAACAGTAACGTCATCTCTTATGGTGTCTCTTCATGACCATAGCCAAATCTACCATGGAGGTTTAATTTTCTCCATCTGTAAAAGGGGAACCACAGTAGCCTTCCTTAGCAGGTTGTTGCAAACACAACAAATACTATAAAGCACTTAGCAAATGAAGCATGCTGTGCAAATTGCCAGCTCTAGAAGAAATATATGGGGGCAGGCTTTAGCCCTAAAAGCTGCATTCTTGCAGTGCTTTTTATTAATTAACCAAGAATTAATCAGACTTGGGAGTAGCTAGGTTTTTAAGAACATAAAAGTTTCTTTCCCCGCCACCCCATCCCACTAAGGAAATACAAGGTTCCTATTGTGTGGGTTGTTAAATTCCCCTGGAGGGTTAAATGACCCCATTCCCAGGCTGTTTTGAAGGCAGAACTTTCCCCTGCATTTTGCACCCATGGGATTCTCCCTGCCAAGTGTAATGCTAACTGCACTCCCCTAACTACAATTAAAATGTTGACACCTGGTTTTGCTGTGTAGATTAGGATTTGATTTTCTGTAATTATATGTTATCGCTCACATTCAGCAGCAATTTTGCCTTCTGTACAGTATGATAACACTTATTAATTCAATAAAAGAAATCAATTCACAGGCAATTTCAAAAATGGTAGCACCTTGGTAACTTAGTAGCTACCCAATTGGATTAAGCAACTGACTCTGCATCTTGTCATTTAATCAGTAATGGGTGATTACAAAAGAGGATACACATCAGTTGCTAATTAAGAGTAATACCATTTGGGACCAGAAGGTTAACAGCCCCATTTTGTTGTGATACCATGCTGAATACAGCTAATATTTGACTTTGCACTCAAGGATTATTTACAGTGATATGAAACAATAAGGACATTTATTCTGTCTCTTTGTTCCAACCAAGAATATTGAATTTTCATCAGTGCTGTGGTACAAATTGGCTGCGAATAGACCCAAAGCACAATGTGTACGTATGCTGTTGAGACAGTGTTCTCTCTTTCCCTCTCTCTTTCTCTCTCTCTCTGTTTATATTTGGGAATTCAGGATGTTTATCATTCAAAATGTCACTTGGTGTGAATTTCCTAGGTTGCCTACCCCCTTGCTATTCCCTTCTCCAGCCAGTGTTTGTTTGTTTGCTTTGTTGCACTTCTCCTCCAGTGAGTTCAAGGCAATGGGTATGCTTCTCCGCTTGCCCACTTTTTCCTTGCAACAGCTATGTTGTTTATATGAAATAGTCACTGGATCAAAGTCACTCAGTAACTTTCACGACTCAGTGGGTACTAGGACCAAAATCTTTCAAGTCTTACTTTAACTACTGCACCACACTGGCTTTCTAGGTTTTACATTCTTTAGCACTGTTGCATGTACTTTTGAGAACCAGCTGAAATGTTGACTCTGGGGCTCTTCAGACCGTCCATTAAGGTAGGCCTGGGGGTGGAGTCAGGGTGTCATGTCCACATGATGCACACTCTGACTCCTCCCCACAGGGCACCATAACAACACTGTGCGCCGCTCCACACAGTGTTCGGCATCATGGCACTCCTCCGGCGCTGCATTTGTACACACATTTGCCACAGCTATCATGTCCTTTCCAGGGGGCAAAAAGGAGCCACTTTTTGCGGCTCCTTTTTGTGCCCTGGAAGGGCCGGATCAGGGCTGCAGCATGTGGTTGCCATGGCCCAGATCCAGCTAGGAAAGGGGCGACATTGCGCCATCCCTTAGGGGCTGCTGATATCTAACAAACATAAGACATAAACCCAGTACAATTAAACCCAAAAGGGAGAGACCATAGCTCACTATGTGGGCACTGTTGCAATGCTAGAGGTCCTAGGGTCAATCCCCAGCATCTGCCAGTAACTGCTGTCAGGAAGCAGCTTCTGGAACAGATTTTTGCTTGAGGCAGTTCAGGGCCATTGACAGAGGGCCCATTCACACTGTGAAATAACCTGGTGTGGAAACCGGGTTATTTCGTTGGAGTTCATATTAGCCCTGACTGCACTCAGTGCAATTTGCAAGGTGGCTTCAAAATTACCCATGTAACTTGGTGCATTTGGCACCAGTTCCCTTACCACTTCCTTTTTGGTGTCCCGCAACAATCTTTTTTGGTGTCCAACTACTGAATCAATCTGGATTGTGCAGACTGTTTCCTCCTTCCTCTTCCTCCTCCCGGTCTTCCTCCTGGTCCCCCCCCCCAGCTGCCACTGCTGTCCTCACCACTTCCCTCCTCCTCTTCCTCCCCCTGGTCTTCCTCCTTCAGAAAGACAGCATGGTGCATTGGTTTGAGCATCAAGCTATGACTCTGGAGACCAGGGTTTGAATCCTGGCTTGGCCGTGTAAACCCAGTGGGTGACCTTGGGCAAGTCAGACTCTCTCAACCTCAGATGGCAAACCCCCTTTGAAGAAACTTGCCAAGAAAACCCCATGATGGGTTTGTCTTGGAGTCACCAAAATCTGAAATGACTTAAAGGCACATAACAACAACAAGAAAAAGGAGCCCTCCTGCAGACCGCCCACCTCCCAGGGCCTTTCAGCCCCTCTCCACCAAGGGGACAAAGGGGACCCATTCAGACTGCTAATGTGAATGGGCAACAAAAAAATTTGATCATGGCAAACATAGTGAGAACTATGAGCCTGATCTATTTGGGATGGCATTGCTGAGGAGACCCTGGATCTCCTTGGTACAAAATCATAAGTGTAAATGGGCCCAAATGGTTTTCTGTCTGTCTGTCTGTCTGTCTGTCTGTCTGTCTGTCTGTCTGTCTGTCGGGTTTTTGTTGTTGCTGTTTATTTAAACCACTCTTCGATTTGTGCATTAATATGTAGGACTACACCAGACCTGCACAACTTGGCAGTAGGTAAGGGCCGAAATTAAAATAAGTAATACTTCTTCAGGCTGCATATAGATTTTAATTTATTATTAATTAATTAATATTATTAATAGTAATTCTGTTCTCTTCCTCCTCCTCTCCTTGGAAGGAAATGGAGTAGTGGAGAAGCCTTGCAGGGCAAGTGTTCGCCCCTATTCCTCATCCACTGCCCAGCCTTCTCCTTGGAGTAAAGCTCAGTAGTTGCAAAGCCTTCAGGGGTGAGCATTCACCTGTCTTCCTTCTCCGCCACCTGGCCTTCTCTTTGGGAGAAAGCTCAGTGGTGGAGGAGCCTTCAGGGGTGTGCATTCACCCTTCCTCCTCCTCTGGACAGTCCTCACCTCGAAATAAGGCTAAGTGGCAGAGGAGCCTTAAAGATGTTCTACATCTATGTGGGCCACCCAAAATCTTTTGATGGGCCACATGCGCTCCTCCAGGCCATATGTTGTGCAGGCCTGGACTACAGCAATATAGGACTAAATCAGTGGCAGCAATAGGGGAGGTGGGGGGGGGGGAACCTGCACTGGGTGACACCTTGGAAGAGGGGTGACAGCTGGTTGGGCCCTCCTCCTGATCAGGGTGTGCTGCTGCTGTGCTTGCCCATTCTTGTTCACTGCCCTGGCTCTCTCCATGAGGAGGAAGCCAAGGCAGTAAAAGAGGAGGAGGGGCAGCATGTGCCTCTTCTGTCCCCTTCCACTGCCTCATTTGCCTGGCGGTACCCCTGGCAGCCCTGGGTGGGCAGAAGCCAAGTGAGGGAGGGCGGCAGCGAGAGAGAACAGAGCCCTTTCTGCATCTGGCCAGGTGGCGGGTGCTGAGAGGGGCAGGCAAGAGAAGAAGTGGGGGAGAAGGGGCAAATGCATCCTTCCTGGCTTAACCACTGCTGGGCTCCTCGGTGAGAGGAAGCTGTGGTGGTGGTGAAGGGGTGAGTTTGCCCCTTCCGTTCCCTTCTTGCCTCATTTGCCTGGCTGCCCCCTGGGCAAGTCGAGCAAGTGAAGGGAGAGGCAAGGGAGGGCAACTCTGCCCTCCTTGCACCCCCCTACCCCCATCCCCCCACCCCCACCCCCACCCCCACCCCACACACACTTGGTGACACCAATCCTGGGGACTAAATCAGAAAATTAAGTAGCAAAATGTTTTTCAGATGTTATGGCCACTAGCTTAAATCATAATTGTTCTTTAAAAAAGAGTGCCCCCTTGGCTTGGGCCCAGGATACCTTGAAGACCGCCTCTCCCCATACAATCCGCCCCGCTCTCTTAGAACATCTGGGCAGTGGTTATTGAGGGTCCCAGGGGCCAGGCTAGCCTCTACGTCTAGGAGAGCCTTCACCACCTCGGCCCCGACCCTCTGGAATTCTCTGCCCAATGAGCTCCGCTCGGCCACCTCCCTGGCCCAGTTTAAAAAGGGGCTTAAAACTTTTCTGTTCAGGTTAGCATTCCCTGACATATGCCCCAATTAGTTCTTCCCCCCCTCTGCCAGCAGTGGCAAGCTGGTTAGATTGTTTTAATGTTTTATATTGTTGTATTTTAATTCTTTGAACTGTATATGCTGTATGGATGTTTTATAATGCTGTACACCGCCCTGATTATATAGAAGGGCGGTATAGAAATAAAATGTTTATTTATTATTATTATTTAAAGCAAGTTGTTTGGGTTGAACTGTTAATGTTAATGGAAGGCTTTGTTTCTGAATGGCATTTCTTGCACAATTAAATATAGTGGTTACTAAGAAGCAAGTGACATTGGATACTGCTGTAACAATTAAGAATTAAAACATTTAAATTCCAACAGTTGTTGTTCCAGTAAGAGGGTTGGAAAATAGTGATAATAGCCAGACTTTTTTTAAAAAAAAAATAGTGTGAATAATCAATTGAAAAACCCAGGAGTGTTTGTTTGTGTGTTTTGTTGTTTTTAAAGTCATTTCTAGAGGCACATGCCAGCATTCCTAGTGATACACCAGGTTTGGGAAGAATCATGACCAAGATGATAAAATGATGAATTCTCCAAGCGGATCTTTAATATTTATAACTTCTAATATGCCAACAAGACTTTACAGATTTACGCTACCCAAGGAAGTAGAAGGGGCTCTGCGTTGAGGGGGTGCTGACGTCTGAACATAGTGATAAGGGGTGCTGGACATGGTAGCCTTAGGAACTTCTACATTTTGGGAACAAAATATTGGCCTGTGAGTAGAGGGCTGTTAGAAGGGAAGTGCGCTGAATACCGGAAGTCCTGTTTTGTCTTCGGTAAGACTTAGGCTGCATCAGCACTACAGAAATAGTGCAAGCTCCATGCTATGGAATTCTGGGAATGGTAGTTTGTTGTGGCACTAGAGAGCTGGTGTCAAACTGGATTATTTCTACAGTGTGGATGCAGTCCCCGATGTTCTTAAGCATTATTTACAATGCCCAAACTTGTCAGGAAAATTCATCATCTCTGCTCTGATCCCAGATATATAGCAGAACACTTCAATTAGACTATCTCTCCCCTCCACCCCTGGTGCTTAGAAATACATCTGCTTTTGAGACAGGCTATAAAAGAAAACAGTTTAAGAAACAGAAATTATCTAAAATGCTGAAATTGCCCCTCATTTGAACAAATCTGCTGGAAGATTCAAGAGATACACACATCACACAGTGGAGCCATTTAATCAGTTGTAATGAATATTCTTCTTGAGAATATGCCCTAAAGCTTGATTGGTTTAGATGTTCCTGAGTTGAAAGATTATGAGCTGAACGACCAATGAACAAGCAGATCTGAGTGAGAACAGACTAAATGAAGCTTCCATGGAATTGTTTTGCATCGGTCCTCTTGCCATTTTATTTCAAGGATTTTTAGCATATAGCTGTTTCCATTTTAGATGCTGACAAAATGCTCTTAGTTTTATGTACTGCATTCATGTGATAGTCTTCTTTTTATATACCACAAAAAGGCTTTGCAGTTTTCAGTTTTCTCCTCACAACAACCATGCAAAGCAGATTAAGTCAAGAAAAAGGGAGTGAGCACATGAATGCTTCAAGACATATCCTTCATGGCTGAGTACAGATTTGAAAATGGTTTTTTTAGCCATAGTTTACTTCCAGAACTTGGAAGAGTTACTGTTTTGAACTCCAATTCTCAAAACATGTGTCCATGTTGGCTGAGGGATTCTGGGAGCTGCAGTCCAACATAAAATGTCAAGCTCTGCTTCTAACAATGTCTCAAATGAAATTCCAAGGTGGGTGTGGATCATCCTACTTGAAATAATTTTTGAAGCATCTGACAAGAAGGAAAAAAGTAGATTTGTTAAACCTAGATAGTCACATAGTGGACACTTTCCAATAAAGGACTGTCCACTGACAGTACTCCAAAAAGAGGGCTGTCCTCTGTAGAGTAGGACATATGACCATTGTGTGTTCCAGCCATCACAGCATTGCTTTTAGACATATAGGTGGGTTACAGACCGCCCTCAAGCGGCTGTTCTCCCGCCGCCACCATTCGCTGCGGAGAGAAGCCCCAGCGGCCAGACCGCAAGGCTTCCCGGCGCAGCGAAAAAGGAGCGCCAAAATGGCGCTCCTTTTCAAAACGCAGAAGTGGTGCCGCGAGGGGCGAAGTGCGCCCTCGCGGCATCACTTCTGCTGCGACACGTCTGGACACTATGCGTCCAAGACAGCAAAATGGTGGCGCCCATGTGGATGGGCGCTGCCATTTACAATGCGCTCTGCGCGTGTTGGGACCAGGGCTGGTTAGGAAGGGGTGACTCTTCCTAACCCTACCACACCCCTTCCTAACCCTAGCACGCACGGAGTGCGTCGTAAGTGGCGGTTTGTAACCCGCCATAATGTATGAGAATATCTTTGGGGCAGGGGAAAATTGTAAAGTTGCAAAGGAACAGAAACCCTCCTTGGCAAAGAAGAGCCTTCCATTTGAAGTGTTGTCAAGTGAGGGCACCCTCTGTTTGAAGGTCTGTCCCAGTCCAATGTAATGAAGAACCCTAACAACAGAGAGGCAGAGGGAGAGTACTTTGGACTTGGCTCTTACTGGATTCCCTCACCCCATCCCCAGAGCCTTCTCTCATCAAATTTCCCAAGATTGTGGGAAAGATCTTCACAAATTGTTGTATTTTAATATTGTTTATTGTTTGTCTGTCATTTACAAAATATGCAAAATATCATACAAATTCAAGATACATAGTTCCTTAAAAATCTTCACACTATAAATTCTTCACATAAAAGTTGTAATTACTGACAAAAAAAGAAAAAGAAAATTATGATTCCAATAAGTTACTAACAAAATCCACATTCTCCTAAACCCCTTCTATATTACCTACTCCCCAAACAGTAAGCAATCTTCTTTATTGTGATTTTATTTAATTATGTGTTTCTTGTAAGCCATTTTTGACGGATGTGCATCCTGAAAATAGAAAGCATGGAAGGAGTGAAATAAAATATGTGTACATGCATGTAGAAGTAATGCACACATCTGTACTTACTTAAGGGTGGCCTCCAGCCGCCCCTTTTACAGCCAGATCGAGGGTGCGGCAACTGAAAGCTGAGGCCCTGATTTACAGGCCTTTTTGTGCCCTGTAAAAGAGCATGATAGCCACAGCACTGCGGCTTTATGGTGCTCCTTTGGCGCTGCATCGTGTGGCCACAGCACCAGAGGAGTGCCGTGATGCCATGAGCAGTGTGGAGCGGTGCATAGCGTCACGCCGCTTTGGGAGCATAGTCACGTGGATGCTACGCCCCAACTCCACCCCCAAGTTGGCCTTTAAGGCCGGTCTGCACAGGGCCTTAATTGTTTACATATGAGGCACAGCTTAAAGAGCTGAGTATATTTAGCCTGGCGAAGAGGTTAAGAGGTGATATGTTAGCCACATTGAAATACTTGAAAGGGTGTCATATGGAGCAAGCTTGTTTTCTGCTGCTCCAGAGACTAGGACAAAGAGCAGAGGCTTCAAACTACAAAAAAAGCGATTGCATCTAAATGTTAGGAAGAACTTCCTGATGGTAAGAGCTATGCTGCCTTGGAACATGCTGCCTTGGAGTGTGGTGAAGTCTCCTTCTTTGGAGGGTTTCAAACTAGGGCTTGATGGCCAGAGCTGTCAGGAGTGCTTGGATTGTGTGTTCCTGTATGGCCAAAGAGGGTTGGACTGGATGGCCCTGGGGGTCTTTTCCAACGCTATGATTCTATGATTGTATGGGATAGGACTGCCATACAGAGGTCTTTGACATCCATATACTGCCAGCAAACTGCAGCTTCCTTGCATTGTCACACTTGGTATTCAACATACTTAATCTGGCACCCTTCCAGTGCACAATTCTCTCTGCAGCATGTAATAAACAGGTAGCAGATTTTCTCTATAGAATCAAATAACACATGACCACTGACATTAATGCAGATGGACAGACAGTCAATAGGCCTTTTATGAAATTGCAACATCTCTCTCTCTCTCTGTGTGTGTGTGTGAATGGAAGGCAGGATAAGTGCAGCTGTTTCTAGGCCATGGAGTTGCCTCATGTTAGGATGGCAGTGTGGTTTTAAGAGGCAACACCTTCAGAACCCATATGAATAATACCTTTGGAATGCTCCCTATATCTGAGGATTATTCCTTTAATGCATCTCTGCTTTTCTTGTGTTCAGAATACTTTTGTTGTCAAGCTATATACAGCTTTAACTTGCTGTTATCAAAGAAATAATACCTATCAGTAAACTCTGGATTATTCCATATTTATTTCATGTGTGTCTTATCTACTATGGTGAATGTAAGGCTGTGAAATACCTTTGTGCTGAGTGAATTGTTAACAGATTTCTACTCTGTTGTAAAGTGAGATTTCAATTGGTTTTAATTTTATTGTTTAATACTGCTTTAATCTTAAATTTGTATGCCTTCTAACTATTTGTGTTATATTGGCCTGTTACAGACAGCCAAAATAAAGCTGCTTCGAAGTAGAGATATGGGTGTTTCAATGATGCATGCGTCCTAAGAGTCCAGAAGCAGACCAAAGCCACGCTCTAGTCCTTAGGGCTGGAGTGTGGCTTGGTGTGACTTTGGACTCTAGGACGCATGCATCATTGAAACCACCATACCTACTGTGACTCGAAGCAGCTTTATTTTGGCTGTCTGTAACAGGCATTGTCTTTTATGCCTTTTTCTAAGCCGCCTTGTCCCAGCCTGGGAGAAAAGCGGAATTTAAATAAAGTGATGCTGGATAGATTGGATTATGAGACTTAAATCTGTCATTTCAGCATAGCTTTGAAAACCCAATGAGGGAGCACAATTTTATACTAGCCAATGATAGACACCATAGAGGTTCTATTGGGGGCACGGAGGACAGAGATTGTGGAGTCATTTGAAGAATCTCCTTCCACATCAGAGGGGCAGTGACAGGTCAGTTCGCAACAATGGCTGCAAGGTAGACCTTAGCATCATAGAATCATAGAGTTGGAAGAGACCGCAAGGCATCCAGTCCAACCCCTGGCCAGCAGGAAATCTAAATCAAAAGCATCCCCGACAGATGGCCATCCAGCCTCTGCTTAAACCCTCCAGGAAGGAAAACTCACTACACTCCAAGGAGTTTGTTCACTGCAAACAGCCCTTACGGTCAGGAAAGTTCCCTCCTATTGTGAAGTGAATCTCTTTTCCTGTAGCTTGCATCGATTGCTCTGGGTCCTAGTCTCTGGACCAGCAGAAAACAAGCTAGCTCCCTCTTCAATATGACATCCCTTCAAGCATTTAAACACCCCTTAACCTTCTCTTGTCCAGACTAAACATTCCCAGCTCCCTAAGGCGTTCGTCTTAGGGCATGGTTTCCAGACCCTTCACCATTTTGGTTGCCCTCCTTTGGACACGCTCCAGTTTCTCAATGTCCTTCTTAAATTGTGGTACCCAGAACTGGACACAATATTCCAGGTGGGGCCTGACCAGAGCAGAATAGAGTGGCAATAATATTAATAATAATAAGAACAATACGTTTTATTTCTATTTTCCCACCTCTCCCGATGGATCGACGCGGGATTACAACAGTATTTCGGACAATAAGATATCTAACATTACAATTTAAAAACAATTTAAAACCATATAATATCAAAATATGTTAGTACAATATTAAAACCACAATACATCCTGTGATAAAATTATCTTGATTTTTCCTGAGGTGAAGTTTTCTTCAGATCTTACAGAAGATCGGGGGGGGGGGGGGGGTATGCTTGCCAGAAGATATGTGTTTTTAGTGCCTTCTTGAAGGCATCTAAAGTTGGTTCCCTTGATCTAGACTCTAGACCTTGAGAGATGAAGGGTCAGGCCCTGGTCATGTAGATGAGGAAGGAATTGTAAGTTGTGGAGAGCAGGATTGGAGAGGGAGGTTCCGAGCATGAGTTGGCAAAGGCACATAAACGACTCCATTTGTAGAAGAAGGAATGCTTCATGGATTCATTCCATATAATGGATAAGACCTGGAGGCTGCCGGGAGAGGTCATGAATGAATCCTCCAGGCTGTCAGATGTAGGCTGTGGACATCTGGATGGAGGACTTCTCCATAGGAGTGGGTGAATAGGTCCAGTTGTCGAGGAAGTGCCAGGTATACCTCCCCCACTCACAGATGTAGCAGCCGGGGGAACCAAGGTTGCCGCAGCCAGTAAGGAACTATGAGGATGACATTGGCTCTTTCCTCCAGCATCCTGTTTATGACATGAGGAGTTCCCAAGCAGAGTGTCATGAGGGAGAAACGGCTCATCTGACAGGGTCCACTTGTGTAGAAGCACCTGGCCACGACTCCAAAGACAGACAGAGAAGTAACCTCTGTGTGTGTGTGTGTGTGTGTGTGTGTGTGTGTGTCCGTCCCCTTGCTCATTGATGTAACAGATGTTTGTGGTGTTGTCTGTATAATGTGCACCACTCTGTTATCAAGTGCCTTTCAAAAATTGGGAATACTTTGATTAGTGAAAAAGGTTCCAGGGCACTCATGTGAGGTGATTACTTGCTGTCATACCAATCTTACACTATTGGTCCATCTAACCTAGACTTTGGAAATATTATTCTAGTGTATTCCTGGACATGCTTTTGAGGTAATTCTGGCAGTTGTAGTCCAAAAAGTAACATTTTCAAATGTTCTAAATGGCACTGGTTCTTCGATATCTTGAGCATATTTTCCTAGCCCTTCTGTCTGATAGATTTTTAAAAAATAAGGTGCACGCACCCCATTATTTCCTATGGGGCTTGAGCATTGGCAGATTTTCCTATGGGGCTCGAGCATAGGCGGAGAGGGCCCACTGTATTATTCCTCTATTCCTGTTTCACTATAGACCTCATCTCATTTAAATAACTAATTTTTTTATTTATACATAACAGTCTATGTGTATATTTTCTTTTAAATGCTTAAATTATAATATATTCACTCCATTCTAATAAAGAAATTGAAATTTTCTTTCCTCCTCTCGTTTCTTGTATCTTATTTCTTTTTCAGTTTCTTATCCAACCAGTGTTCTTTGGATTGATTCTTTGTGTATATTTTACACAAAGTTGTAGTAAAATCCATGACATCCATGATATTTAGAAACGAAACAAAGATAGTATATCAGTTTATACACAAATTCCTTAATAATTTATGTTATCCAAACATACAATTACTTTTTTTGTTTTGACCATCTTTTCTCACAGTATTTCAACAAAGGTTTCCACATTTGTTCATTTATCTTATCATATCTCTCATCTTCTCGCAGTAGCATTGTTAATTTATCCATCTCAATTACCTCTAGAGCTTTAGCTAACCATTCATCAATATCTATCTCTTCTGTTTTTTCCCAGTTTTTTGCAACTATGATTCTTGCCGATGTTATTAAATATAGTATTAATTTCAAATGTTTCCTTAATTCTTTATCATCTACCATATTTAACAGACTTGTCTCGGGTTCTAATTTAACATTTATTTGATATATTTCCATTATTATTTTATGTACCTCTTTCCAAAAAATCTTAATATAAGGACAGGTCCACCACATATGGTAGAAGGAACCGTAGTGATTGTTACATCTCCAACATGTTTCTGATTTATTTTATTTTATTTCATTCTTTCCAATCTTGAGGGTGGTAGGTATCATCTGTATAACATTTTTATGAAATTTTCTTTTATATCAATGCAGCATGTAAAATTTAAATCTTTCCCCCACACCTTTTCCCATCTATCTAATTTTATACTTCTTCCAATATTTTTTGCCCATTCAATCATACAGTGCTTTATTGTTTCTTCTTTCAGTTCCAATTTCAAACACATTCTATATAACCTTGAGATGGTTCCTGCTTTATTCTTGTTTATTATTTCATCTAATTCTGTCTTTTCTGTTGTTATTCCTTCTTGTTTTATATCTTTTCTGTATCTCTCTACTAGTTGTCTATATGGAAACCAGCTCAAACTTATATTTTCATTTTCTAATTCCTCCTGGCTTTTCTGTAAAGATTTCTTTTTTCTTTTTTCAACAGCTCGTTCTATTTTAACCAACCTTTTCCTTTTCCTTTTAGTTTTTCTCTTTTCATAAATGCCTTGTGAGGGGCATCACTGCCTTATCATAAACCTAATTCAAATCACACTAGCCAAACTCGGCATCCACAGAGAGTATTTGGCAAATATGAAATATACAGGGTGCTCTTCCCTTACGTGGGGGATCTGTTCTGGAAATTCCGCGGATGGTGAAGCCCCATTTAAAACAATGGGGCGCATGCATGCGACGTGGCATGGCGCATGCGCTGCAGGCACACACACCATTGCACACTGTATTTATAGCAAGATACATATGCAACCCCAAGATACTCTATTTGAACATATGGGGTTTGCTGCTCTGAAAATACCAAAAGTTTAAGTGACATTCAGAGTATGTTCAAAGGTGTGTGTAGTTGTGACTGACTCTAAGCTCCCCTCTCTTACAAATGACACTTTAAGACTCAGCATTCTCACATAGATTTGGAAGGATACAATATAGATTTTAAAATGCACTGTTGATTTAGTTTAAGCTGTGATATTAAAGGTGGATAAAGCTATAAATCAGCACTCACCTTCCAAGGTCATGATTTCTTAGTCTGAGGTCATTTTTGCATTCATTGGCAAAGTGCTAAGACCAAGTGTTGAATCAATGTCTATTTCATGCAGCACTAACATCTCCTGTATTGGGGCTGTTGTCCGGGATATATGGAGTTGCTCCCAGGAGCTTACACACATGGACTATGTGGTTCTTTGTAGCAAATATGCCTTAGCTTGTTTGACTGATTTCTGTTGTGCTGTTTCATTCTGAAAAATCCTAAATACAGCTATGTATATATTATAGGATCTCCATATTCAGTCTGATTTTTTTCAGTGCAGGACAGCTTCACTCACACCTGTAAAAACTAGGTCCATAATTTTCTTTTGGTTCCTTGTCTCGTCCTAAAAGGCTTCTAACAATTCACTCCCTGTGTTTATTAATGCTAACTTCTGCTTATTAACTGCTAATACTGATGTCCTGTGGTCTGGGAGAGGAGCATACTTCACCCTACAGTGGTGGGTATGAGCCCACCCCAGTTGGACCATGAACTACCAGTAGGTACTACTCTCTGGTCACTTTGTGTGTTTCCAGTTAACCATCTATAGATCTCAGGATTGCTCAGGAACTTCCTTTCAGTCTTCAAATCTGAAAGATTCCTTGCTCATGTTTGAGATAATGTGATGTCTAACCTTATGAGTTGGCTAGGGAATCATAGGGTTGAACAGGTGGATTCTTAGGAAAGGACAGAAAGAAGTGGGGCATAGATGTATAAGGGTAAAGATCATGTGTGTGTTTGTATTCAACAATGAGGGAGCTGTTTCAAACATTGCAACATGAAGAACAATCCTGTCTCTTTTGTATGTGGGGGGGGGATGAAAACAAATTTCATTTGACTCAATAGCCTTGATGAAAGTAGCATTTCTGTAGCTCTTGAAACTTGTGAGAAAATGTGTACCATACCTCAAGCATTCACACATTTGGAAGAGTAGTTCCTGCAGACTACAGGGATGTTCTACTGAATGTCTCATTAGGGCAAATGTAAAACGTTCCTTCCTGTGTTCATTGGTGTTTGATGGGGGAATTTTGGGTGTGTTTTAAACTTGCATTTTTCCCTGTCAAACCAATTACAAAGATTTTTGTCTCCCTTTTCCTCCCTCCTTTTCCAGGTGTTTATTTGAAAGTGTAACCCTGTTGATTCTCCAAGGGACATATTTACTGACAGGTCAACTAAAATGATACTTGAAACTAGCCTGACGTGAGTCAGGGCACTCATAGTATGATTATGTGTGATTAGCAGGAGCTGCATTGTACAAAATTAAATTCTTCATTTCCTGAAGAAACACATGAAATGGCAATGGGAGTTGTAAACACTTTGGCTGTTTGTAATAGAGTATCCAAAGGGTGGTTTCTCTTTCTCTCTCTCTCTCCCCCCACCATGTGTGTGTGTCTTTTTCCAGGGAGAGGAAAGAAATGTCATCACCATTTGCCATTTGCTGAGGAAAGATGACTCTGCACATGCCTAGAAACATTATTTTGACAGAGAGACAGATAGATGTGGGACATTCAGAATTATGGGGACAACTGTGCAAGGTACTGATTAATAATTTGAGCTGCAAATCTTATTAGAGACACCAGTTAGAACCTAAATTACCTATTAGAGGCACCTCTTTTTCCTAGGCAGCTCAGTTGCAATTACTATTATACCAGCCCATGTTTCATTCCCATCCTTTGTCAATGGGGGAAATTTGAAAGGCACACCTGGAACAGGCAAGAGTGATACTTACATTTTGTTGTTGTTAACTACCCTCGAGTCAATCTTGACCAATGGTGACCCTGTGAATGAGACATTTTCAAGACTCCCTGTCTTCCACTACTCTGTTTAGTTCCTGCAAAATCATACCCATGACATCCTTAATAGAGTTCATCCATCTTGAAGTGACCAGTGGGCTGCCACAGGGTTATTTCTTGGGCCCAGTGCTATTGAACATCTTTATTAATGACTTGGATGAAAGAATTGGGGGGCATACTTATCAAATTTGCAGATGACACCAAATTAGGAGGAGTAGCTAATACCCTAGAGGACAGGATCAAAATTCAAAATGACCTGAATAGACTAGAATAGAAAGCTGGGCCAAAGCTAACAAAATGAATTTCAACAGAGAGAAATGTAAGATACTGCACTTAGGGCAGAAAAATGAAATGCACAGATGGGGGACACCAAGCTGAACGAAATTATGTGTGAAAGGGATCTAGGAGTCCAAGTAGACCACAAGTTGAACATGAGTCAACAGTGCGATGCGGCAGCTAAAAAGGCCAATGCAATTTTAGGCTGCATCAATAGAAGTATCTAACCCCCCTTTCTACCATGAAGGAATACCTAGGAGTTGCAGTGGAAGCTCAGAGCATGTGACTTGCCCAAGGTTACCCAGTGAATTTCTATGGTGAACTGGGAGGCTAGAGTGGTAATCCCAGTTCAGTCATTTAACTCCACAGGATGACATTGGGTAAGTCATACTCTCTCGTTCATGGATATTCTGCACTCTCCTTGCCAATTATTATCAATTATTATTATGGCCACTGCATGTATGATATTAGCATGCTAATACAATATACACCCAGGGTTATCCAGAGGGGCCAGTTTACCCTCACCCTCTTTCTGAGTTCCTTCTGTACTAGTGTTCTTCCCCCCCAATTGTTCACCAAAGTTCTCCACATGCAAAGAAAAGACCCCAAACAGCATATCTGTCCCTGACAAAACAAGGTCCACAGAACGCTAATGTTAGCTAGTTCAGGACCTGTTTAAATGTGAAGCTGCCTGCATGCAGTAGTGGCTGAACAAGCTAGTTATGTACTGTTACCACTCCCAGGACCATATTTAAATAGGGCCCCTGATGCCCAAGTTGGAAAGGTGAAACTGTATCGCATAGTTGGAATGCATCAAGAAGTATATATTATAGTTTGTGTGCAGCCCTCTAGAGTTTGCAAATAAAATTAAATAGGCTTACAAATCAAAACTTAAAATAATAAAATCCCTTCAAGATTTCAGCCCTTCTGAAATGGTTTTCTGGATTGTGTGTGTGTGTGCCATCCCAAAGTTCTGCTGAAAGATTCATGTAGTCAAAAGTTTTACATGCAGATGGTAGAACAATTCCCAGTGGAAAACAAGCTTCTGTTTCAAACTAAGGTTCATTTTCACTCCCCTCCCTTCCCACTTTTCTTTTCTAGTTCATGGCAGGCTTTGACAGATCAGAAGAAATTTTCACAGTTTGATGCAGCTGGATTCTTTTTTGGCATGAATGAAAACATCTGGCCCCCAAACAGTGCCTTTTACCAAAGGGCCAAAAAATGTGCTCACATCTGTTGTGCTAACATATTTCCCTGTAAACTCAGATGTTAATTGCTTTGTTTTGCCGAGGTAACACAGTTGGCTGTCTGAGGCAGACTGTTTCCTTTCACCCTGTGCTAATGGTTTCCTTTAACACTGATATTGCTTTGATTTGCAAATCCACAGGTGTAATGTGGGTGGCACTTAATCTAAAAAATGTTAGTGGAGAAGTGAGCGCATAAATGTGCAAGCAAGAGAGGCTGCAACCAAGTGCTAGCTAGAGTGATGCTCCTCTGAAGTTAAACTACACAGGGTAACAACAATCCTGTCTCTAAAATCCAGGATACCAACAATTTAAAATTAAGTGGTGATTATTTAGATCACATGAGGAACAGTGGAAAAAGGGGCTGAAATATATTTCCATATATATTTACCCTGACCCAAAACTGCTGCTTTCCAGCTGTGTTGTCCCCATGGGACCCTGAAACCAGCCTTAACTTCTGTCAGAGGTAAAAAGCTAATGCACAGTCAGAGATTCTTAGCAGAGAACAGTTAACTGGGAGGAGGGCTTGCCAAGTATTTTTTGAAGAGAGGGAATTTTTAAGTGAGGGGAAGGTTGTAGAGTTTAGTTTGGTTTAGTACTTGTGGGGTTTTCCTTTATCATTTTATTTTGACTACTACAGTGAGGAACAGTTTGCAACTGCAAGCTGTTGACTGCCAACCAACTTCCCTCATGCTTTGGAGTATTATTGCTCTTAAGGCATGGGAAAAGTTGGAACTATGCAGCCAATAACATATCCTTGTTGTTGCTAAAATGGAAGAAGGTCATAACTGCCTCACAAACAGTGATAATTATGCCCCCCCCTCCAGAGTTGGACACACACCTTGAAAAATTGGACACTTACTATAGGAAGGGGGACTCAGTTCCCACAATTGTCCACACATCCTGTTCTTTAAATCCTTCTTTCCCACCCTGTGGTTGTCATGATATATGCTGGGTCCTGCTACACCACATCGCATGGCAGTTTGTTAGGCATTCCACAGATATCAGACACATTGTTTCAAATTGGTGAGTTCATTCTGCATCATTATCAATAACAGTAATGTAGAAGATAGAGCTTATTTTCTTTTGCTTGCTTGGGGATGGAGCTAGCAGCTACTAGCTCTACTAACTTTATTGCACGAGAAAAGAAGCCGAAATGGAGTGGGAGAATAGCAGCTTTCTCTGTGCCTCTCCACGTGATGTCATAGCACTTTCATTCTCTTCCCAAGAGAGATGGTTGTAAAAATGTGTCTTTGTTGTGCTGGTAAAGTCTGTTTGACAAAAGGCATGCCTTTACAACCATCTCCCTTGGTAAGAGAATGGAAGTCCTACTATGGCACAAGGAGAGGACCAGAAAAAGAAAAAGCCACTACTCTCCCACTGTGTTTTGGCTTTCTCTTCTCAGGTGATAAAGCTCTATATAACTGCTTCCTCAGTCTTTGGAGCTCAGTCTCTGAAGAAAGAACAGAAGGTGAGCTGTGTTTTGGTCTACTCTTTGACTTTACTTTTTGGTCACTCTTTGACTTTACTTTTTTAAGGCTTGTGTAGGGCTTTTTGTTTGTTTGGGGCTGTGTGCTCTTCTTGATTGCTTAGTCTAAAGGGACGTGGCCTGTGCTGAGTCACTGCCTTGCTTTGGGGCAAAACTAGAAGCCACTAGCTTTATATAAGTGCTGCCTCAGTCTTTCGAGCTTAGTCTTTCAGGGCCAGTGACATGTGTAGTTACTACAGTCTGAAGGAGGTTAAAAAATAACAGCAAGGTTGGAGGCAGAAGGATCTGATGTCATCTGCTGCAATGTGTGTGCAATATTTGTCTTCTTGGCACAAAACCTCACTGCAAGTGAAAACTGGTGACTCTCTTGGAAGAGAAGGCTAACACACAGCAGCTATGTGTTGAGACTCTTCAACACATCAGAGAATATGAGGATTTATGGGATAGAGCAGAGAGAGAATGATCCTACAGAAGTAGGGATGCCATAACCCGGCGGCCCCCGGGAGAAACCCGCTTTTGGGGGGCCGGTCCCGGTCCGGTTTGGCCCCCAGCCCGGGACCTGCGCGGCACCTCCCCACCTTCCCCTGCCTCCCCGCGCGGCCGTGCCACCCACCACCACCTCCGAGGAGGAGGAGGAGGGGAGGCCCTGGCAATCGCCAGCGGCGCCTCGCCCACTTTCCCCGCCTCCGAGGAGACCGAGAAGGAGGGAGGCCCTGGCGATCGCCAGCGGCGCCTCACCCTCTTTCCTGGCCTCCGAGGAGACTGAGAAGGAGGGGAGGCCCTGGTGATCGCCAGCGGCGCCTCGCCCTCTTTCCCGGCCTCCAAGGAGACCGAGGCCTCCGCAGAGGCTGGGAAGGAGCGTGTGGGGCTGCCAGCGATTTAATTTTGAAATGTAGGACACATTTTTTCTTAAATGGAGCCTCCATTTAAGAAAAAAATAGTGTCCTACATTTCATAATTTTGTCCTACATTTCCCCCGGTTTCGAGGTCCTGATTTATGGCAACCCTATACAGAAGCAACAGGAAGAAACTGGCAATGAAAACAAAGAGGGCTGTAACACAGTGAGGACCCTGGAGAGTAGTCACCATCTATAGCAGACCATGTACCCACTCCAACTAAACAATCACTTTCAACATCTTCCTGAGGATAATGGTAGTGAAGAGACGCAAACAGGAGACCAGGAGGATCAGGAGACACTGCATGCCAACTTAATGACCAACTGCAACAAGAAGAAACGAAAGCTGCTGTAGTAGAGGATTCATTGCTCAGGGGACAGTCTGCCAGCCAGACACGAAGAATCAGGAAGTGTACGGTCTTCCTGGCGCAGGTATCTAGGATTTCACTGACAGGTTGCTGAACCTCATCAAGGATACAGAAGTCCCCTTTTCTTCTGATTCATGCTGGTACCAACAACACTGCAAATAAAATCTTTGAGCCGATCACCTTGTGTTATGCCCTGCATGGCTGATGAGGGCTTGCATTCAGGGGAGGAGGAAACAGAGGAACTCAGACCTGTTGCTGAGATGGACTATGGGCCTGGCACAAGTTTATCAGCACCTGTGCCAGCAAATTCACTGCCAAATCAGACAATTTGGATTTGGAACACTGCCAAATCAGACAAGGACAATGAGGAACCTGGCATAAATGCATCCGCACCTGTGTTAGCAGGGAGTGCTGCTAACTTGGACAACGAGGAGAAAGAGCCAGACTTACCTTCAGCCAGCATAGGTCAGTAAGGGAGGACACGTACAGCTCCCAGAGGCTTTATCTGAAATACCAAACAATCAAGGAGCACCTGGGCAGTAGGGACTTGTATGTATGTGTCTCAGGAAGCTGGAGGGAGTTTGCCAGAGGATAGAATCATAGAATGATAGAGTTGGTAGAGTTGGAAGATACCACAAGGGACATCCAGTCCAACCCCCTGCCATGCAGGAAATCACAATCAAAGCATCCCCAACAGATGGCCATCCAAGTTATCTGATGCCCCTGGCAAAAGGACTGTTATTCATTGACCATAACTTCTCATCTCTGCCTCCTGGAATCCTGCTAGACTTTCGATCTGCTCTTGACCATTCTACCTGCTGTAAGCTGTGACCCTCAAACTGTAACTGGATTGGGCATACTTATCAAATTTGCAGACGACACCAAATTGGGAGGAGGAGTTAACACCCCAGAGGACAGGATCAAAATTCAAAATGACTCAAATAGATTAGAAAACTGGGCCAAAGCTAACAAAATGAACTTCAACACTGAGAAATGTAAGGAACTGCACTTAGAGCGGAAAAAAGAAATTCCTTCCCATGAAAAGCAATGAACAGTATTATGAAGTATTTAGTCTAATGCAGAATCCATTGCAAGGAATAGTACCTGTTGGTTTAACTTTTCATGCAATCCTGTACCCAATTACCAGAGACTAATATCCTGTTGAATTCAGTCAGGCTTGCATCTCTTCCTGCTTGACAAATATGTGTTGTTGTTGTGTGTGTGTGTGTGTGTGTGTGTGTGTGTGTGTGTGTGTTTATTGCTTTTTGCCTTAGCAGTGCAACAGAGGTAGGGTTGCCATGTCCTGCCTGGGGGCGGGACATTCACGCTTTTGAACTGGTCGGGGAGGTCCCGTCCTGGTTTCCTCATTGACCTGGGTTTGCCCCGGGTCGAGTAGGCTGCCACTGTGGCAGCTGCAGTGGCTGCTCTTGCAAGCGGCCGATGTGCATGGCCGCTCCTGCGGCCCTTGTGTGCAGCCGCTCCAGCGGACCTTGCTAGCGGCTGCTCCTGCGGCCATTGCATGCATGCGCCACCCATCGGCGCTTCCACTTGCTCTGAGCGCTTTTGAACGGCCGCGCGCAGGGCTAAGAAGGAGGAGTTCCTCCTCCTGAGGCTGGCTGGCCAGCCAATGGCTGAACAGCCCGCCCCTGCTGCTGGTCCCCATTGGCCAGCCAGTCTCAAGAGGAGGAGCTCCTCCTCTCCTCTTTAGTCCCCACGTGGGTCGGGGCCAGCGAGGCGGACCAGAGCAGCAGCGATGGAGCAAGGCAGCGGCGGAGGACCAAAGGTAGGCTTCTGGGCTGGGAATAATGCAAAAATGTCCTCCATTTTGATCATGCCTAAGAAACATACATTTATATTAACACTTTTTAAAAAGTATTAAATTTTTTCACGTGTCCTCCATTTAAAAAAAAAAAGTCCTACATTTGTCCTACATTTTTTACATTTGTCCCATTTTGGAGGTTGACAGTTATAGCAATCCTAGACAGAGGGAAGGCAGGATACAAATATAACTGACAAACAAACAAACAAAACATTACTTAGAATTGTGCCTGGAAATGACTTGGGTGTTTACACCAAGGGCTAATGAGACCAAGGAACATTATGGCTACTCCCCCCTTAAGAAAATGATGAAAACTAGCAGGTAATTCAAAGTGTTCCCAATGTGAAGCAAGATGGCTTGGTCCCTTGTAAATTAGAGAGCAGAAGCAAAAGAAAAGCATGTTAGTCCTTACACTGTCAAGCTGGACATTATTTGGGATCCTATGTTATATAAAAGATCAGCACTATCAAACTTGACAGTCACACCTAGTAGCTTTAAGGCATGGAAACCCCTTCTACACATACACACACACAAAGTCCTATTTTTAGGTGGGAAAGAAATCTCACCTTCCTCTGTTGGCATCCAATCGCAGCATTATGGCTTCGAGGCTCCATGGCTGTTGTCTCTCCCTTGGCTCTGGCTAATTCATCTGATCCGTTTTCTATATTAAGTGATAAACAACAATTCCACAGGGCCCTGTGTTTGTCCTTATCACAGTGTGACTTCAAGGGGGGGGGACTGTATTTCTCATTCCACAGCCGTGAATGTTAATCATCAAGCAAAACACGATGATAATTAACAGAAATAATTGTCGCTCACTCCTTTTTAGCTATTCAGGGCAGAACTGTTATTAAGCAACTTCACCTGAAATGCTAAAATATTAATTATTCATGTGATTTTGTGGTGCTACCCCTCCTTTTCCTTCTCAGGATGCTACAAAAAATAAATCACAATGTAAGCTATACCAGAGATTTTGTTGCTTTTCTTAATGGAACGAACTATAGTCGAAACATATTTATGGATTAAGGGTCAAGTGGCAGCATAGGCTGCATACGATCTGAGCAGGAGGCACCTCAGCCTGAAATTTTAAGAACAGGTTCCCAACTCCCACCCATTCCAGACCCACAACCACCGCTGTAATGGTACATCTACACTGACGGGGAAATCCATTCCACAGTGACACTGGGCTTGCCTACGCACATGTAGGTAATTTCACGAGAACTGTCCATTCAAATTGAATATATTTTTCTTCTATTGGAGGTGTCCAAAACCTCATAGATGAAGAAGAAAAACACTATGCCCAAATAAAAGAACTCGCCTGCTCTATTTCATTAGAGTTTAAAAGCCATTTATGACATTTCCTTTCCTTGCCAAAAATTACAACTTTTGATTTTGTGTTGTTGGTTACTAAATTTTTTGCCTGGCAATCACAATATGCAGTAAATTGTCTCGGCAATCTATGCAAGCCTTCCTGTGTGGCAGATAACAATATCGTGTCATCTGAATATCAAAGAAAATTTCCTGGTCTATCCAAAACATATGAAATATTTGATTATGGACTGTTAAAACGACATCATTAATATAAAAATTTAAACACGTAGAGCTGAAATGCAACCATGTCTCCCTAAAGACCTGTGGCATTCTTGTTTGTCAAGGCATAATTTGCACCATTTCTAATTTTCACACTTATATCTGTATAAAGAATATTTAAAAGAAAGAGAAACCTCCAGTCTATACTCATTTGTTCCACTTTAACTTACAACATTTGCACAGTAGGTCCCTGGTGTCCACTGTGGTTTGTTGCCAGGATCCCCCATGGCTACCAAAATCCCTGAAGCTCAAGTCCCATTAAATACAATGGCATAATGAAATAATGTTCTGTATATAAAATAGAAAAATCAAGCATTGCTTTTTTGAATTATTTTTAAAAAATATTTGCAAGCTGTGGATGGTTGAATCCATAGATGAAGATGGGCTGACTTTAAGCCCCATGTCTTGTTTTACTATGTCTTGCTTCCCCTGAATCATGATTCTCCTGCTCCTTGTTCAGTGTTGTGCAGTTTGGACTTTCCTTTCGCCTCTGACCATGCCATCAGCTGAATGTCCTTTTGGCTTGAGTCCAGTTGTGTCATTTGCCATAGCGCTACACATACATGTCTTCTGCACTTCCCCAGTAGCTAATTGAGTGCATTCCAACCTGGGAGTCTCATCTTTTGGCTCTGTCTCTTGTTTCATTTTGGCCTGTCTCATCATAGGGTTTTCATGGTAAAAGAGCTTCAAAAGGAGGTTTACCATGCCTCCTTCTGTGCATTACTAACAAGTGTTAGTTATGGTGCCATTCCTGTTGCCCCGCTATTGCTACTGCCCAGTAGCTGTCTGGCACATTTAGTCTGGCTCTTCAGAAAAAGCCTATCTGACATGGGTGGCGCTACCAGCACACTGCTACCAACAGCATAGCCTCTTGCCTTCCAAGAGCATGCTGTAGTGCCATTGGTGAATATGATGAGTTAGATCTTGTTAAGAATTTCTTCTCAGAAAGTAATGACTTGCTAATAACACGGAATGAAAGTCCCATAAATCAAGAGAGTGAATGTGGCCTAGAAGAAATGGAAAAAGCTTTACTTCATCCCAGGTCATATTCTAAGAAATCATCAGCAATTTGTTTTAAAGGTGGCAAACTGACAACACAAAAGGGGGAAATACAAAAGAAAAAGACAGACAGACAGACAAGAAAGCTAAATAGAAAAAGAGGAAGAGAGGAAGAGGATGGAGGTGATTTTGGAGTACAGCTCCTAGCAGTCCCAACAAGTAATGTCTGAGGTGGTACACTGCAGGTGCTTAGGAGGCTCTTATCACCTCAGTGAAAGCTAGGTCATAGTGAGAGTTGACAAATGTTTTTAAGTGAACAGGAAGGAGCTCAAACCTCCACTCTGTTATCCATATATTAACCTTTTCAACCATTTTAAGCTTAAAAATAGAAACGTTTTCCAACTGACTATAACTACATCTAGTTATGTCTTGCAGTAAAACCATAGTTCAGTTCAAAATGTCAACTTCATACATTCAGCATTTGTGTGACATTTCTGCTGTACTGGTTGTGTAATATGCTGAACGCCGATTTGAAAAAGGAAATATTTAAATATGTGTCAGTCAACATAAGAAATTATATTTCCTCACCAGTAACATATTAAATGTGCACGTGCATGCACACATGTATTGTGTGTGTGTGTGTGTGTGTGTGTGTAATTATATATTGGAGTTACACAAGTGTATGTTTGTGTACTGAAGCTCATAAAATGTTGACAGAGTATTAAGGGCAAATCTACAATTAAGTGTAATACACTTATCTGTTCTATAGACTCAGTAGAAGCTAATAGAAACCAAAGTCAGCCAAGAGTCAGTGACTTAGCCAGGATTTCGGGAAGGGGGGGGTCCAGACTAAGTGCCACCATTATAATGGGGCTTGGGTGCGGTGGCGCGGCAGCACACACCATTCATTTTATCTAATGGAAGGGGGGGTCCGGACCCCAAGACCCCCCCCCTCCTTGGCTACGTCCCTGCAAGAGTCTAGAAGTAGATGGAATTAGTATACCCACCTTGCATCCCATTGCGGGAGAAAGGCGGGATAATAATCCTTGAAATAAATACATACATACATACATGTCTTTAGAGTCCAAGGATTGCTTTCTATGCAATATTTATTCTATTTCTAACTTACCCTAGAACTTGAAAATTCTTTTTCAGAGTCATTCATTACAGTACACCCCACACACTGTTACCCACAAAAACAGATTGGAGTTGGCAGGTTGGAAGTAACAAGTTACATTGCTTGTTGCATTTCTGTATTGTTATGCAACTTGTTGCATTGCTGATTATTTTCTGATATTTTCTACCACTTTTAAAAAGGATTTCTTAAAATAAAACAATTGTACAGAAATTTAAAAATACTCAGTAACCTTGATCCAAAAAAAGTAATCACAAACTGTTACTCATTACACAACACACACTTTTTTTCCTTATTGTCCACTTTTTCCTATTGTTCCTATTTTCCACTTGTCATATTAGTTTTGAAATGTAACAATGGGCCGAAACAGACGGCCGTATAGGGGTGGCTTCATGCAGCCCCTTTGATTGACGGATCGCACACCGTGGCCCTGATACATTTTTTTCGAGCAGAAAAATAAGCGGTACAATGCCGCTCCTTTTTGCACTAGAAAAAGGGTGACCTTTCTGATATGACTTTTTGGTGCTCCTGTGGCATGCAGCATGTAAACGCCACTCTGCTGGAGTGCCAAAAAGCTGCCACCATGTTAATGGCCAGGTAGCTTCACAGTGGCTTCTGGCCAGCTTGGGGGCGTGCGTTATGCATATGCCACACTCCCAAACCACTGGGAAGCCAGAGTATTTTGCCAGTCTGGCCCAATGTTGGGTTGGAAGTCTTTTTCATTCTCCCAACTAACTAGATGCTTGTAACTTCTTGTTGCCAAGCCTTCCATTTCTCTTCTTTCCTTACAAATCCACCTTTTCTTAGATGGGTGGAATTCATTATTGGTATTAGGTGGAGTTGTGTGAGAACCCTGTAAGAAGCCATACCATCCTGAGAGAAGGTGCAGTAGTGTCTGCTAAATCTTAGTAGAACCACCCATAAACAGGGTAAGAGCATTGATGCTATTCTTTCTGAGGCTGGAAGTTCAAACCAGGACCACATGCACACTGCAGAAATAATCCAATTTGACACCATTTTAACTGCCCTGGCTCCATGCTGTGGAATTCTGGGAACTGTTGTTGTGGCATCAGAGCTCTCTGAGAGAGAAGGCTAAATATCTCACAAAACTACAATTCCCAGAATTCCAACTCATCGAGCCATTTAGTGTGTGTTGACATTTTTTCCAGGCTGAAACTGAATGGCTAGTTTGTTGTGTGTCTTCAGATCATTTCCAACTTATGGCAACCCTAAGGCAAACCTATGACTGGGCTTTCTTGGCAAGTTTCTTCAGAAGGGGCCATCGTCATTGCCATCCTCTGAGTCTGAGAGAGTGTAACTTGCCAAAGGTCAACCATCAGGTTTACATGGCTAGAGCTGATTTCAAACTGAAAAAAAAACCCAAGCTGGGCAAGATAGCTAAGTATCAGAGCTGAGTGAACAGTACCCATAGAGGTGACACAGGAATAGTAAACTCAGTAGCTAGGAGTAGAGATATAATTTTGGGGAAATTTTTGAAGGAATGGGGGAATTATTTTTACTGGATTTTTGTCAGTGCCAAGGGTGCCCTCAGACTGTAGCCCATCCCACATAGTAGTTCTAGCTCTGTCTCTGGTTCTTCATGACAATTGCCTTTCCAATGGCAAGTCTTGTGATAGTGTACACAGCACTGCAATGTACACAGTACTATAAAATTTGAACTAAACTTTGATTACTCTAGGATTAATTTTTTGCACTTATTGATAATAAAAAGAGGGGGCCTCATTGGAAACAGAAAGGACACTATATAGAAAGGACACTGACTAAAACTCTTTTTCAAGGTATGACAGCTTCCATCCTTCACATATTAGGAAAAACTTACCTTACTCTCAATTCATAAGATTGAGAAGAAATTGCTCAGGCCTAATTGTATTTGACAGACAAACTAAAACTTTGATTGAGCAATTTGTAATCATGATATCCCAAAAAGAGATTAAAACAAGCCTACTTTAGAGTAAGGAAACTGGACAGAAAAACTCTACTCCAGAATAAACCTAAGAAACAAAAACAGTATAGGATGTTAATACCTGTAACATTTCATAGACATACAAGATTCATTCAGGCAGCTGTCCTTAAATATTGGGATTTACTTCAGGACATTCCTGGTTGTTCAGAAAAACCTTTATTTGTGTATAAATGCTCAAAAAATTTAAAGGATATCCTGGTCCATAGTAAGTGTAACACGCAGAAGGCTCAGTCATGTAGTATGTGAAGGAAAACCAAAGGGAACTATCCATGTTATAATTGTAGCGTTTATAGAAATTGTGTTAAGACCACAGAATTTGTTATTTCTGTTAATAATAAAATCTATTTTATGAATGACGTGTATACTTGTGATTCAAAGGGTGTCATATATGCAATCCAATGTCCCTGTAAACTTCTATACGTTGGCATGATAAGAAATCACAGAACCACTGCACCTATGGTCCAACATTTTCTACAACATAAACATACAGAGAGGGACATTAAATTCTGGACAGTTGAGAAATTGACTGGAACTGGATAGAACCTGGAGAGAAAACGGAAAAGAAGAGAGCTTTTTTGGATTTTCACTTTACAAACTCAAAAGCCCACTGGACTAAATGAGAACTGCAACTGGGCAAACGTTTTATAAGCCCCCCCCCCCTTTATACTCTCTCTCTCTCTCTCTCTCTCTATATATATATATATATATATATATATATATATACACACACACACACGCACGAACACACGCATGCACGCACACACACTAACTCTACTATATTCCCATTTTTTAGCTTTGCTTTACCACTGCGGAAGACGTTTGTCAAAATGGGTTTGGATGTTCTGATACTTTTTACTTTTAATGCATTTTGGAAGTTTAGATACTTCTTGTCTTTAATGCATTTTTGCACAGTGTCTTGCACTGTTTATACACTGCTTATTTTGATGTAATTTTGTCATTGCATCATCAGAATATTTTAGTCATTAAAATTATTTTTATGTTTTACCCTGTGAACACTTTTTTCCTAGACCTTTCTGTTTGTTACACTGTTTTGTTTTTGTTTTAGGCTAACACTGTGTTGTCTTGATGAGTGGCTCCTTGCAGACATTGATCTGTACAGAAATTCCCTTGGTTCCAGAGACTGAAAAAAAAATCATGCCATTTTGGAGCCTTTTTCAGTCTCAGTGCTGTTTGCTCCCTCTTGAAGTAGCAAGAATATGGAATGTTATATTTTAAAAATTAACACATTGGTGTTTATTGTCTCTTTTGAAAAAGTAACATGTTACTCATTACTTAGGAGCAACACATTATTAATGTGTTAGTTTTCCACTGAATTATTATTATTATTAGTAGTAGTAGTATTTTTATTTTACAAAGCTACATTTATGCACTAGAAAATGGCCCCCAGGCCTCATCCAAATGACCCCCAAAACAATGTTTTAGAAGTCATGGGCTACAGCTAGGGAGACCCTTGGCACTGACAAGTTTGCAGGTTTTGGAGTGATCCTAACAAAGGCTGGACATTGCTGTCTTTGAGATAGGAAATACTACAAAGTCTTTCCTGCTTAGTCTGGGACTTTGGCTTTGGCAACAATGGCATTCCCTGCAACACTGGTTGATAGATAGGACTCTGGCAAGAAGTAATCTATTACACTCATGCTTTGCTTGGTAGTTAATATCATGGGCACCTCTGGTTGGTCACTGTGTGAAGAGAATGCTTTACTCTATAGGTCTTTGTTCTGATTCAGCATGTTCGATTATTCTATCATTTTTATATTCCCAAGCTCTGTTTGAGGTATAAAAAGGCTTGCATTGACTTCTGGCACTGCTGAATCAACATCTGATTTGTTAGGGAACTCTAAATTGCCATCTCTCCTGACTCCTGTCTAGCCTAACTCTGCCACTAGCAGCTGTACCTGAAAACATATTACAAGCTTTACTGCTTAATGGAGTTTGGTGGAGGATAGTTCTGCCATGTCTGGGTTGGTGAAGAAGGCAGGGCCATTTAAGACATATACTGGCCAGAGTAGGACAACTGCTTAAATGGACACACTTGGATGGACATTGTGGACCTGAGGGAGGAAGGAATGAGGTTTTAGGTACAGTGTTAAAAAGGGATAGACATGTGATCTTCATCTCTACTGAAGCTGATCTTATTGGCAGGGTACAGACTGCCAGAAAGAGGCGTCTGGGAGCCGCCTCTTTTCTGCATAGCCGCGCCGCAGCAACCAAATTGCGCGGCACGGCTACGCAAAAAGCAAAGGTGCACTGAAAGGTGGCTTCTTTTAGCACTGCTGAAAACTGCCTGCAGCGGTGCAAGCACATTGCTGTTGGGCATGCCCATCTGGATAGTGCGCAGCAGTGACATCATTGCTACGCGCACCATGTATATGGTGCCATACAGCAATGACATCCTGGTGACATCCTAGGGTTGTGGAGCATCTGGAAATGGCACCCCGAGGCAACCCTAGCACGTCGCCAGGACATGCTAAAGGGCCCATCTGTCCAGGGCCATAGTTTCTTTTGTTACAGTTCAGGCTCAATCTATTCCTAAGCACGTATTTTGCCCATTATGCATTTTGTAATGCCCTTCTTTCCAGCAGTCACTCTTCAAATCAGCCTTTCTGGGCTTTGGCTAAGTCCTATCTACCATAATTATCTCCAGCTGTGCTCTGCTCCAGTTGCCCCTAGCCTCCCAGAAGCCCTAGAAAAGGAAGCAGGAATAGCTGATTTGCCAAACTGTCCATCCAAGCACAGTTTGCCTCCCTATTTAGCTAAATGTCTTTTATAGATTCTGATTGGTCTCCATTCTGCAAAGTCTTTGTGTCCATTCATTCCCTGATTGCTACCCATGATATTTCCCTAATCCAATTCCAGGGTTGCAGACCTTCTTAGTAAGCCTGCCCTCTGTGTTTGTACATGATTGAATATGTGTGTGCATGCCCTCATGCAGGGACACATATAAATAAATGCCTCCTTTTAATTCACGACTACCACCTTTTGATGAATCGTTGATCAGTTGTGTCAAGGAAATATATCAGTACACTGAAGACTTTTTTTTTTTATCTTGGTAGGATTCCATAACACTGGGAGACATCTCATGCTACATTTGGACATTGTATTATGTATTATTAAAGGTACAGTTGCTTTGAAGATCCCAGCCATTTAATATTAGCCTTTCGTAGATTGTAACTGTATGTTTAGGTGATAGCAACATTTAACCTGTCAGTTCTTATTGCTACCCTGCGTGATTCGGGGAAAACAGGACATGTAAACAGAGGCTGACTACAATCTGAGTCTCAGCCAAACATATCATCTTCTGTCTTTCTCAATTGAATGTCAGTCTATTGGGGGTTCAAGTTATCTCCAGCAACTCTTGCTTTCCAGTAACTGGCATTTTAAATGCTGATGGAACTGAGCTGTTCCTCATCTTTGTAAAAGTCTATTTTTGCATGCCTTTTATCTCTTTCAGCTGCATGGAGTTTTACACTAGCACTGCTTTTTGAGGCAGTATTTGTTACCTACAGTGAACTGTAGCAGAATCTTGTAGAATTCGCAAGTATTTGATGTTGATTTTGTGGATGTCAACTCCATATATGTTGTTTGCCCAGCTTGCCTCCTGTATGTTTCATATCATGCAGTATGAAATAATTTGAGACATCCTCGGAGAAAAAGATGGCTACCTCCTTTGGTGCTCAATGGATGAATGATTCATGTGTTTTAGCCTGTACCGTTGGCCTTCCTAATCCACTGATTTTTATCCACGGATTCAAGCATCCATGGCTTGAAAATACTCTATTTTATATAAGTGACACCATTTTCCTATGTCATTATATTTAATGGGACTTGAGCATCCATGAATTTTGTTATCCACAGGGGATCCTGGAACCAAACCCCAGTGGATAACAAGGCCCCACTATATATAAACTCAAAAGCCTTTAAAGGGCTATAAAAATCATAACAAGAGAAAACACATAAACATATAGTATAATTTTCTAGGGTATACTTGTTTTATTACAATTATACACTGCCTATGCCCTTTACATACCTGTTTGAAATTTAAATTCAGAGATTTCTGGAGCTAAAACTCTCTGAACAAATAAAACACTGAACAAAAAGAAGAAATGTGAATTAAGGCTAAAGGTTTGGGGTTTTTTGAATGTCAGCAAATGGTCGGGTGGAGGGAAAGGTTTTCTAGGTAATGATGTTTTGATGCAACCAGGCTGAAGGATAAGGGACCTTTGAAAAAACTCAAGGAAAATTTACAAGAGTAGGAGGTAGTCAAGATCCTCATTTAGGCATCTGAGGACCAAGATTTTAATTTGAAAATCCATTTTACCTCTGTTCTTGTCAGAATTCTCTCATGAATAGTATTCACCTTCCCTATAGGCCAAAATCTAAGTTCTGTTGCAGGATGGTGTTCTTCCAAGAAATGACTCCTAGGGGATCACCTGTTTTGTTGTTTCTTATGTTAAAAGGTTTTCCCCTACGTACTTCTTGAGAATTAGGAGGAATAGGTAATACCCCAGAGGAAAGGATCAAAATTCAAAATGACCTTAATAGATTAGAAAGCTGGGCCAAACCTGACAAAATGGATTTCAATACAGAGAAATGTAAGGTATTGCACTTAGGGCAAAAAAAATTGAAATGCATAGATATAGGATGGGGACACCTGGCTACAAGTGAACGGGATCTAGGAGTCCTAGTAGATCACAAATTGAACATGTGTCAGCAGTGCAATGCGGTATCTAAAAAGGCCAATGTGATTCTAGGCTGCATCAATAGAAGTATGGTGTTTAGATCAAGGGAAGTAATAGTGCCACTCTATTCTGCTTTGGTCAGGCCTCACCTGGAATACTATGTCCAGTTCTGGGCACCACAATTCAAAAAGGATGTGAGAAACTGAAGCATGTCCAAAGGAGGGCGACTAAAATGGTGAAGGCTCTGGAAACCATGCCTTATAAGGAAAGACCTAGGGAGCTAGAGATGTTTAGCCCGGAGAAGAGACGGTTAAGAGGTGATATGATAGCCTTGTTTAAATATTTGAAGGGATGTCATATTGTGGCTGGAAAAAGCTTGTTTTCTGCTGCTCCAGAGACTAGGACCCGGAGCAATGGATGCAAACTTCAGGAAAAGAGATTCCAGCTCAACATTAGGAAGAGCTTCCTGACAGTAAGGGCTGTTCGACAGTGGAATGCACTCCCTCAGAGTGTGGTGGAGTCTCCTTCTTTGGAAGTCTTTAAGCAGAGGCTGGTTGGCCATCTGTCGGGGATGCTTTGATTGTGAGTTCCTGCATGGCAAGGGGTTGGACTGGATGGCCTTTGTGGTCTCTTCCAACTCTTTGATTCTATGATTCTAGGTATGGTTGCCTTCCCCACAGTTGCATTTAAATTTCCTTCAAGCTCACACACCATTTACTGGACAAGAAAAAGAAACATTATAACTAAATCTAAGGAGATGATCGCACCCGGAAATTGCACCGGAATAGATGCAGGCTTTAAAAGTAAAAAAAAAGAGTGTTGTCACATTTACCCGTTCCCAGATTCTATGCATCTCATACCCATCCTGGGTATCCCATCTTTAACCCCAACCTTTTTCAGGAATGGCAAAATCCCAGTTGCAGCAAAAGTCTGGGTTGCAGATGGGCTGCCCAGGATGGGTACGGGCTGCATGCAGCCTGGGAATGGGTAAATACAATAACACCCTTCTTTGATTTTCAAATCCTCCATCTATCCTGGCAGGATTTCTGGGTGCGATAATCTCCTTAAGGTTTTTTATGTCAGCACATAGGGAGAGAAACAAAAAGAGAAGCTGCATTTGCATTGCAGAAATAATCCAATTTGTCCCCTTTTTAATTGACATGGTTGTCTTGCCTTGAGTCCCTTTTTTGGGTGATAGGCGGCATAGATGTGAAATAAATAAATAAATAAATAAATAATGGCTCAATGCTATGGAATTTGGGAATTTGTAGTTTTGTGAGCTATTGAACCTTCTCTTCAGAGAGATCGGGTGCCACAACAAACTACAAATCCCAGAATTTCATAGGATGAAGCCATGACTGTTAAAGCAGTGTCAAACTGCATTAATTTCACAGTGTGGGAGCAAGCCTAGATAACATTTAAGGACTGTTTTTTATATACAACTAGTTGTCATAGAAGGATTAGAGAACAGAGGTCCAAAACACTGTAGAAATAATCCAGTTTGAGACTGCTTTAACTGACCTGCTGCAGTGCTAGAGAACTCTGAGAACTGTAGTTTTGTGAGACATTTAGGCTTCTCTGTCAGAGAGCTCTGGTACCACAAGAAACTACAGTTCCCAGGATTCCCTAGCACTGAGCCAGAGCAGTTAAGGCCAGTGTTGCCAATTTCTGGGGAATTCCCCGGAATCCAAGAAATTTAATTAATTTCTTTCTGGGGATTTTGACTGAATATTCCACTAAATATTAGGGAAATCCAGGTAATTGAGATTTAGGCTACATCCACACTGCAGAAATAATCTAATCTGGCACTGCTTTAGTGCCATGGCTCAGTGCTGTGGAATTCTGGGAGCTGTAGTTTCTTGTGGCTCCATCGAAGAGTGGAGCAGTGTGGATGCAGCTTCAGTTGTATCTCAGTGCAGTCAGGAGTTTCATGTTGTTATGTTCCATTTTGACAAAGACTATCAAGATCTTCCCTAGCATCCTGACTGGTGTATCCTCTAATTCAGACTTGCACAACTTGGCAGTAGGTAAGGGTCAAAATTACGATAGACTAACATTTTTGGGCCGTAGATAGGTTTTAATTAAATACTAATTATATCAATTAATTAAGTAATTAAATTAGAATTCATTCCATTCTCCTCCTCCTCTTGCTGGCCCTCTCCTCAGGAGAAAGCCAAGTGGCAGAAAAGCCTTGCTTGTCCTCTTCCTCCACTGTGACTTCTTCTTGGGAGAAGGCCAAGCAATGATTCCACCCCAACATTAGGGGGGAGCATTTGCCTCTCTTTCTTACACCCCCTGGCCTTCTCAGGAGAAAGCTGGGCGAAGGAGGAGCCTTGCAGGGCGAGCGTTTGCCTGCCCTCCTCCTCCTCCACCACCTGGCCTTCTGCTCAAGAGAAAGCTGGGCAGTGGAGGAGCCTAGCAGGGCAAACATTCGCCCATCCTCTTCCTCCCATACATGGCCCACTCTTGAGGAGAAGGCTGACCAGTGAAGGAGCCCTGAAGTTGTTCCACATCCTCTTGGGCCACCCAAAATTCTTTGGCAGGCTGCATGTGGCCCCCGGACCATATGTTGTCCAGGCCTGCTCTAATCCTTCTTGTCTACCTCCAAAGATGCTACATGCCACACCTTGTGGGCTGCATACCCCACAATGATTTGGTTTGTCTTTAAGAATTACATGCTATATTTATAATTGTTGGTCAATACTGAAATCCAGAAAGGCTGTTTTACTCTTTTAATTCAATGTTTGACCTTCAAAGCTTTTGAAGGGCAGATTTGACAGCGAGTTCCTTTTAAAGCATGAATAAGCAAAGTGTTGCCCAGAGGCCAAATGTGACCACAAGTCTGTTTTTGCTCCTCCAGTAGAATCTTCAGGCTGGCCTTTTCTCCCCCTGTCTCTCCAAAAAATGAATTGAGCCTGCACCATTTAACATTTTTTAAAAAATACATTGGAAAAAGGGAGGTAGGTGTCTACCTGTTTTGTTTTGCCCCTGCCCTCCTGACAGTCTATACAACCCCCAGAAGGTACTGGTTCAGAAAACTGACCCCCTCCAGACCCACCACAGTTCACCCACCCCTGTTTTAAAAAGGGGTGTAAATCCAAAATTGTTTTGGAAACAGTTTTTTTACTGAAGCTGTTAGCAAAGGAAGGGGGCAGTGAGCACAATGCATCTTCTCCTGTGTTTGTTTGCAGGTCAGCCTTTAAGGCCCTCTTGAGAGTCCCCCCCAATGAGGGGACTATTATCTTTATCACTGAGCCAGTGACAATTTTTAAAGAAGTCGTGCTATTTCCTCATTTGTTATGATAGTCAGTTGTTAGTTTGTCATCTTTTACAGTCAGTTTTATGGAGGCTGTGATTGTGTACTTTGTGTTAATGGTTGGTTGACTGCAATAAATGTAATGGTTGTAAACTGGAATGTTTTCTAGAAAGTTGTACCAATCAATTTTGCCCTCTTATTCAGGAAATGTGTTCATTACCAAATGAAAATTAAATCCATGATTCAAACGCACACCCTCTCTTTTGAAGTTTTAGTTTTTTAAATCATGGGAAATCAGACTTCAGGCAGTGGAACCTCACAATCCACAAACTATAGCCAGGTGGCTGTTGCATTGGTTCAAGGAAAGGCACTACCATATAAGTCAACTATAAGTCAACCTCATGTATAAGTCAAGGGCAGGTTCTGTGGCCAAAATTATGGATTTTAGTATGACTCATGGATAAGTTGAGAGTAAAACTTAAGGACATGTTACGAAGGATGTAAAGGATGAAGCAAAGGAAAATGATGCCAAAAAACTTACAAAATTCCAGCAGGCATAAGTGCTCACTGTAAATGTTGGATGGATGAGGAGGGAACTATGGTAAATGGTGGCTGTGCAATGTGTGGGGAGGGCAACCAGGCATGGGCAGGGCTACAAAAACGCACACATGTAAAAAAGGATGAAAACGCAAAGCAAAGGAAATGGCAAATGCATTAGTACTGATTATAGCTTTTAACTAATGTGATAATTTTGCCTGATTTCAACCCAAAAAAGCTGACAAAGGCTCAGTTCAGACCTCTCAAAAAGGGAGGCCTGTTGGCACCTGTTTTTCCTCCACAGGGAAGCCACAGAGGCTTCCCTGCGAAGGAAAAAGAACCCATGAAAAGCAGGTTCTTTTTACCCCATGGCGCATACGTAACAATGGTGGCACCCATGTATACAGGACACCGCCATTGTTACACCCTCGTCACGTGCGAGGGTTGCGGGGTGGGTGGGCAGTCCACCCCCAGGCAACCCTAGTACGTGACGAGGGTGTCACAAAAGGCCCATCTGTACCGGGCCAAACTTATACAGATATAAAGTGGACAAACTTATTGTGGTTGGGACTACTGGTCCTGGCATGGGTTAGCCTATGGTGGGGTCCATGGCGGAAGCAGGCTTCAACAAACTGCACACGTGGGTCAGGAGATGATGCTCAGAACAATTCAAACTTTAATAAAGGCCAACCGCCACCCTTTCCAAACACAAATCCAAGTCCCAAGGTCCCAGTTGCTTCACTGGTTCCCACTTCGTCTCACTCTTCGGGGTCCCAGTTGCTTCACTGGTCCCACTCCGTCTCACTCTTCGGGGTTTCACCCCTCACACTGTCCCTTATAAGGTCCATGGGTGTGGAGGGCAGAAGGCCCACTCAGCTCGCTCCCGCTCATAAGGACCCGCTCCAGTTGGCGAGGCCTCCGGTCGGTAACGCCTCTCCCGGGCGTCCCACCAAGCCTCTCCTGGCCCACCAGCCCCAGCGGGTGCCCGGCCTATCTCGGGATTAAATGGACGGCCACCGGCTGTCCCTTCCCAACGTGGACAAGCAGGGTGCGATACCAGAGATGGACCCACGTGGGCCCATCCTCCCAGAGGGGGTCCACGCCAGGAATGGGCCGACACCCAGGCTGCGAAGGATTCCTCCTCTCTCCCTGTCCTGACTCCTTCCCCGCAACCCCTTCTTCCGCACTGTCTCCTCCCCCCTGGCGCCTCTCCCTGGCCCCTTATAAGCTCCCTCGGTCCCTTTCCCCAACCCTGGGGTGGAGTCCCTAATTCCCCTCCGGCCTCCAGCTGTACAGTCCCATCCTCCTTCCCCACCATGGCTCCCTCAGGGTCCTCCTGCCTCTTCTCCGCCTGCTCAACCCGAACCTCCCTTTCCACCTCTCTACACTTATACAGATATTTTATTCAGATCCTTCAAAGCCCCATTCTTCTTTGTGCTTCTTTGAGAGGAAGCACCAAAGAGCTCCTACTGACATCATTTTCCTGTCGAGGCATTCAGAAAGGTCAGATGTGGTGCTGTGGTAGAGAAGGTAGAGGGAGTTGGTGCTTCTTTTAGGTTCTTCCAGGATGGCTAAGCTCTTGCCTTTTCCCACCCTACTCAGAGAAGGAGATGGTTACTGTTAAAATACAGTAGTTAACATTGACCCATGAAAAACTCACTCATGAGTTTGACTAAAATTTCTAGACTTATACATGACTTGTTGTTAACTTTTAGTTGTTCTTTCCCCCCCCCCCCCCCCCGCGCCAATGATGTAACTGGCAAAGCGTGATTTGCGGACGCTATGCTACCAAATTAGGAGGAGTAGCTAATACCCCAGAGGACAGGAACATGGCACAAGCACAGCGCTTTAGTGCCTTGTGTACTGCACCCTAGATCCCTTTCACATGTAGTCTCATTCAGCCAGGTGTCCCCCATCCTATATCTGTGCATTTCATTTTTCCGCCCTAAGTGCAGTACCTTACATTTCTCTATGTTGAATTTCATTTTGTTAGCTTTGGCCCAGCTTTCTATTCTGTTCAGGTCATTTTGAATTTTGATCCTGTCCTCTGGGGTATTAGCTCCTCCTCCTAATTTGGTGTCATCTGCAAATTTGTTAAGTATGCCCCCAATTCTGTCATTCAAGTCATTGATAAAGATGTTGAATAACACTGGCCCCAGGACAGAGCCCTGTGGGACCCCAGTGGTCACTTCTCTCCAGGATGAAAAAGAGCCATTGTTGAGCACCCTTTGGCTTTGGCCAGTCGACCAATTACAAATCCATGTAACAGTTACTTTGTCTAACCCACATTTTACAAGCTTGTTTGCAAGAATGTCATGGGGAACCTTGTCAAAGGCCTTACTGAAATCAAGATATGCTATATCCACAGCATTCCCTTCATTTTTGGTAATTTTATCAAAGAAAGAGATAAGATTTGTCTGGCATGACTTCTTTCTCTGAAACCCATGTTGACATTTTCTGATTATGGAATTGCCATCTAGATGTTCACAGACTCTCTGTTTAATGATCTGTTCTAGAATCTTTCCTGGTATTGATGTCAGACTAATTGGACAATAATTGTTGGGATCCTCTTTTTTCCCCCTTTTTGAAGATGGGGACAATGTTTGCCCTCCTCCAGTCTGCTGGGACTTCTCCTGTTCTCCAGGAGTTCTCAAAGATTATTGCCAATGGCTCCGATATTACATTTGCCAGTTCTTTTAATACTCTTCGATGTAGTTCATCAGGTCCACGAGACTTATATTCATTTAGATGAACCAGGTATTCCTGTACTACTCTTTACCTTTTCTATGCTGCATTTCCCCTATTGTGTCCTCTGCTCCATTAGGGAGCTGGGTATGTTTAGCCTAGAGAAGAGATGGTTAAGAGGTGATATTATAGTCCTCTTTGAATATTTGAAGGGGTGTCACATTGAGGATGGTGCAAGCTTGTTTTCTGCTGCTCCAGAGACTAGATTATCGCACTACACTCTTATAGCGCTGCTATTTCACTTTAGCCACTCTGGCTGCCTCCTGTTGCATTCTGGGATTTGCAGTTTAATGAGGGGCATTTAGAATTACCAGCCACAGAGCTCTTCGGCAGCACTCAACTACAAGCCTCAGAATGCAACAGGAGGCAGCCAGAGTAGTAAAAGTGGAAGAGCAGCACTATAAGAGTGTAATGCGGTAATGTGGTAGGACACAATGGATGCATGCTACAGGAAAATAGCAACAGCAATATAATAAGTACATTTCTGTACTGATTATCAGTGCATTTAAGCACTCCCTAAGCTGTTTACAATGTGTAAGCTAATTGCCCCAACAAGCTGGCTACTCATTTTTGCCACCTGCATAAGGATGCAAGGCTGAGTGGACCTTGGAGTCCCCGGGATCGAACTCACAATCTTATGGCTGTGAATGGCTGCAGTACCAGCATTTACCCACTGCACCACCAATGTTAGGAGAAACTTTGTGACAGTAAAAGCTGTTTGACAGTGGAACACACTCCCTCAGAGGGTGGTAGACTCTCCTTCTTTGGAGATATTTAAACAGAGTCTGGATGGCCATCTGTCAGGGGGACTTTGATTATGAGCATGGCAGGAGGTTGGACTGGATGGTCCTTGGGGTCTCTTCCAACTCTATGATTCTGTTATTCTATTCTATTCTATTCTTCTAAGCTGAACAAATAGCTTGAGTATAAACAGTAATTAGATCCTCTATCCTGTGAGCTATAGGCTGGAATTACTTGGATATACAAATACAAATCTGTATCTCCATTAGTAAAGATGAGAGAATCTAATGGGCTACTTCTAGGAATCAGAAACTCTTGCCAGCCTACTGCAGTCATCTACCAATAGATTCTAAATTACTTTCTGCACATTCTCATTTAAAACACTTTAATTTTAAAAATCCACTTACTCTTATGCTGTACTCAGTGGGAATCATGGATTTTGATATGACCTGTGGATAAATCGAGGGTCAAACTTAGGGGCATGTAACAAAGGATCTAAACGGAGGGAGAAAAACACCACTTCGCTCCCTCCTTCTCCCTCTCTTCACCTCTCCCAAGGGTCACAGTCTGGGCATGCAAAATGTGGACACAAACCTCAGATCTCCCTCCTTTCCCCACAACTTTCCCCAAGGCTGATGGCTTGCAAAAGGGGGGACAGAGACCTCCGATTTCTCTCCTATCTCTCCTCCCTCCCTTCTCTACAGCTTTCCCAAGGTTCACGGAGAAGGATTAGTGTATTGACCTGTATATACGTCTACCTAGGATTTTGGAGCCCATTTTGGGGCTTAAATTTTTTGACTTATAGACGAGTATATATGGTAGCAATGCCTATTGCTATCTGTCAACTATTCATGGTGCCCATAGGTGACAGCAGAAAAGTATGTCTCTAAAATCTTACTTGGAACAGCAAGCATTACCCTTCCACTCGCTTTACAACACACACACAGCCAAGAGTATTCTTTCAGTCATAAAATCTTCAAACCATAACATTGTTTTTCGATGCCATATATCCTCATTGAGAGCAAAAAGGATTGCACCTTTAATTTAAAGGGAATGTTGCCCTGTGAGCCAGAACTCAATAAAATGTTTTTTGTGGGTGGGTTTTTTTTTCCTTTTTCTTTTTTCTTTTGGTTTGGCGAGGGGGTGCGATTGTGGAAAAGAGCAAGCAAAGAAAATCAAATTGCAGTGTGTGAAACGATTTAAGGAGAGACCTAGGGAAAACATAATCTCCAAACTGCCAAGTTAGAGCACATATAAAATATACAAACAAGCCCGATATTTTTCCCAGTTGATCTCATTATGAGGTATGCTTGGGATAGATAAATTCTGTTAGAATGCATTAGGGCTGGATTTTCAAGGAAACAAGTCAGATGTAATGTGTTTAGCTGATTCCATCTTGTTTTGATACATGGGCTTTTTAAAAAGTCTCAAAGAAACACGTTTATAAAGCCAGTTTGTTTGGCTTAAGGCTTTAAAATGGAGGCAGTTCAGTAACTTTTACTCCATTTCAGAAAGAACAGACATTTAGAATTCCAGCATGCTAACCACCTTCTGTACTATGTGATTTGCCATTTTCTGCTCTCTGCTCAAAATCTACACAAATACATGTGCGGTCCTAACAACGTCATCCATGCTATATGTTTCCACTTAATTTCCTAGAGATTTTTATTTTGAATAAACATTTTAAAACTTATTGCAAAGTGGTGGGTAGTGGTGATGCTGGTTTAATTTTATAAATCTGAAAAAGCATGGAACATGTAGGTGCACATTCTCAAAGAAAAATGAATGTCAAGTCCCAGGGGTGACACCTGAAACATGTAGTGACTGTATGCATAAGTATGCAACAAGTGATAGTGAAGATAGTGATGGTGAAGACAGCAGTGATTTAGGTCTGATAATATTTGGGACGGGCATCCTGGATCTTGAAATGAATGAGGAAGAGGTAAGCTGTTTTATTTCTTTGTCTGATAAGCTCAAAAATTTAGGGAAATGCTGATCACAAGACTGAGGGATCATAGGATTGTCGTTCCACAAGAGGGGCAGAGTCTTCCCTACTGTTCAAGCAATCTGCCTGTTCGACCAAGTAGGAGGGACAACCCACTAGAGGTTGTCCTCTGCTCACATAGAGAATGACCATCTCCCATTAAGTGCTAATGTTCCTTTTCAGAGAGGGGAAAACACATTTATTAAATTAAAAAGCCCTTTGCAGAGCTATTGTATGCTCTCAGGGCAAGGATCTTTTCTCTCAAAACAACAAAAAACAGCTTCAGTGGTGACTTGAAGTGGCATCTGGTCAGGGGCATCATGAGGAGGGTGTGGGGGACACCCTAAGAGGAAGTGACAACACTGTTCCCCAAACATCTGCCTTTGGGCAGAAATGGGCTGTGGCATTAACTTTTTCATCCCTTTAAAACACTGAAGAGCTGGTGTGAGTGGGGTGAGGTTCAGTGAGAGGAGAAAGGAGAGGTCCTAGCTTTTAAAAAAAATTGAATTTAAAATGTATATATTTTTTAAAAATTTAAGATTTTAAAATTATTTTAAATTTTCTTAGAAACATCACATTTTATCAAGTTTTCACTTTAACCACATGAAACAATGTACATGTAAATACATTTAGCATGTGCATATGAAATTATACTTTTGATTTTGCTAACTGTTTACAGTGGGCCCTTGGTATCCGCTGAGGTTTGGTTCCAGTACCCTACGTGGATACCAAAATGTGTGGATGCTCAAGCCCCATTAAATACAGTGGCATAGTAAAATGGTAACCCTTATATAAAATGGCAAAATCATCGCTTGCTTTTTGGAATGTATACATTTTTTGAATATTTTCACACCATGGATGCTTGACACCATGGATGAAAAATCTGTATATATGAAGGGCTGGCTATATGTAACAACTGTTGCCGCTACATTCGGAGATATATAAGAATTATGATTTATGTTAACATTAGTGCAAAAATATTACTAAGGATTCTGTATGGTGTGGTATGGGTGGAGGTCAATGGGGAAGGGTGACACTAACCCTAGAGACGCCACTACATCTGGTCACTTCTGATCACTCCAAGTTGTGGTTAGAACAACTCCCTATGAGAAGCTGAAAATCAGGTAGTCCAGCCCTCTGAGTTCTAAAGCATATCTGGAACAAAAGCAAAAGGGGGTACATATGCTTGAGCCTTTGGTGTGTGACTAAATGGCAGTTGTCATGTAGTTCACCAGTGTACACAGCACTGGACTAAAACTGAGGAGACCTGGCCTTATACTTCCTACTCTGTCATGAAGCTTACAGGATGGCCTTGAATGATCTCACAAAGCCTCAGTCTAATATATCTATCAAGCCAGTTATCCTTCACATACACTGTCCCAAGATCCTTGGAGGAGGCACAGGATTCAGAGTGATTAAAAACATGGAGGAGTATATTGTCTTTTACAAAAACCTAAGATGCATTGCACCTGTTGTTAAGGTGGGAGTGAGGGTATGAATTGCAGGGGAGCATCCATATCAGCTTGGTTGATCTTTGGAGAATAAAGTGTGGTCCTCCATGTGAATTACTTCCATCGCTAAGGGGTGATGCACAATCTTCCTCATCTCCTTCTTTTGGAATTTCCCCTCTCCCTTGCTAAAATTGAGTATTCTAAAGGTGATCATTATAACCCTTTCTCTCTCTCTCTTTTTTTAAAGTGAGAATTAAAATTAAAGTAACACACATACACACACAATGTAAGCAGATGGCTATGGTTTTGAAAGAGGTTTTTTTTTTTTAACCAAAAATTATTGTGGCAGGGGGAAGTAGGGGAGGAGTGAAATCTCACAGCCTGTTGTAGCAGCTGTAGCTTCAGATCGTGTGGAAAATGAAGGCAGATGATTCAATTTGGCCTGTGCCCCGAGTACATTTCCAAATGCTTCTGTGTGTGCGCAAGATAATGAACAAATATATTGAGATGGCACAAGATCAGTCTGAGTTTGTTGCTGAGCAAACTGCAGCGCTCCCAGTAGGAGCGAACTAGTTTTGGTAGGTTAATGGAGGTGAGGGTTGTTGAGCCCAGCACCTTTCAGAACAACTTAAGAAAAGAATTTGTCTCTTTTTGCCCCAGGGCTCCCAGTGGCACTCTAAAGGGAACCTTTGATAAATCAAAGTGTATTTATTAATAATGAGTGGAGGGCAATATGTCTGAAATTTGAAAGTAGGTGTGTCGATGCTTCCCCACCCCCCAAGATTTCTAATGAAATGGACCTGGGGAAGGGTGCTTTAATGGAATGGAAAGCTGGACTGTCTTATTTGTATTGAGGGGCAGCGGTAGTTGCATAGTAGTAAGGAAGGGAATCTCAATTTGGGGATGAAGACACTTTATAATTCCTGACCTTGCCTGCCCCTCACAATCTGTCCCTTTGAAAGAGAAAAGATTATAACTGAGGGAAAAACAAAAAGCATGGCAATGGCAGAAAAAACAAAGCTAGGCTGTAATGAGAACAGAAGTTATTGCTGGAATAAACTATGGTGTTTAATCATACTACATGATGTCCAATGGACTGTGGTTCATATTTCCTGGCTGGGACTGTGATTTGGGATTACCCACGAGCACCTGGAGTCTGTAAACATGTTGAAGCTCTTCATGCCTGGCTTGGTTTTTCTCCCCTCTGGTTTCCCTTGGCCCTCTGCTCCCTTCAACTCCATCACGTCAGGCTCTGTGTTGAAACAAAGAGCAGTTTCATTCACATTTTCACATGGAAGCTATTGAATGAGGTCAGGGACACAGTCCACTCAAGCTATGTCTGTCTGTCTGTCTGCCTGCCTGTCTGAGGGTGTCCATTTTTCCTATATAATCATCTGACTGAAGGGCTGTCCATTCCAAGTCCAGTTTAAAACTGTACGGAAAGAGAGCAAGGATGTTGAAGTTGCCCATCAGCATTTAGCAGGCACACAATTCACTTGGAGTCTTCCCAATGTGTTGTGTAATATAGACAGGCCAAAATAAAGCTGCTTCAGGTAACTTTGACGGTAAGGTGTTTCAATGATGCATGTGTCCTAAGAGTCTGGAAGCTGCACCAAAGCTGCACTCCAGTCCTTAGGACTGGAGCGTGGCTTTGGTGCGGCTTCTGGATTCTTAGGATGCATGTATCATTTAAACAGCATACCTCCAAAGTGACTTGAAGCAGCTTTATTTTGGCCTGTCTGTATCAGGCCATAGTCAGCCCTCCACATTTACTGGGGTTAGAGGCACAGGACCCCTGCAAAAATGGAAAAATTGAATGTTTACCCCCCCCCCATCCAGATTTAACATACACAAAAAGTATGATCCACAGATTCAACCCATTGTGAATGCCTTCATGGTAGCAGGGTTCCTTCACAAAACAGAAGCAGGTGGCTGGCAGGGCTTGTTGCCAGCTCATCTGCTGCCCTATGCCTACAAGTTTGCAGTCTCTCAATCTTGCAAGGCTTGCAGTCCTATTAAAAATGGCATTAGGGCAGTAGCAGAAGTGGCAGCAAATAATCCGCAAAAGTCAAATCCACAAATGTGGAGGGCTTACTGTATTTCTATTTAAAGTGTGGGGATTATTTCTAAATCTACAACTGCAAATATAGATTTTTGTTGTTAGCTTCCCTCAAGTCAACTTCAGCCTCTGGCAACCCTGTGAATGAGACACCCTCTCTGATCTCCAGGACACTCTATTCCCAGTTACTATATTCAGTTCCTGCAGATGCATGGCCATGTCCTCTTTGGTTGAGTCTGCCAATATGTTGGGTGTATTTCTGAGCATCATTGTATTTTTAAATGAGTCATGTTTTCTCAAGATGTGCCCAAAATATGACAACCTCAATGTAGTCATCCTGTCTTCTAGGGAGAGTTCAGATCTGAGTTGTTCCAGGACATATCTGTTTATCTTTTTAGCTATCTGTGGTATCTGTGGAAGCTGCTCATCGGCATTTAACAAGCACACAGTTCACTTGATCATGAGTCTCCCCAAATGTTGAGATGTATACTACTGGTATTTATATTTAAAGTACAGTGATTATTTCTAAACCTACAACTGCAAATATTATACAAATCTGCCTTTTTTTCAGTGCTGTCTTCTGTCTTTCTGGATAGTGTGTAAGTGGCCATACTAGTTTGTCTTCATCTTAGCTTTCATTTCTGTTTGGGAGAAAAGGATCAACAGGGTTGACTCCATGGCAATCTTGTGTTAGGAGTCTCAGGTACAATGGACAACAAAGGAGAGTAGACAGTCATCTGAGAAACCGGATACATTTGTGCAGATGATATAGCAAAGACAAAGGAGTAAAAGTCATGGGCTGGCATATAGGCCACATGAAGGAGCTCAGTGTTTGCATGTAAAAGCTTCATGTTCACTTTGGGTCCAGATAGAGCCGAGAAAGACCCCTGTCTGAATTGCTGGGGCCATCCTGTCAGTCAGGCAATACTAAACTAGATGGACCAAGAATCTGATGGTGTAAGGCCTGACTCCTGCTTGAAACCCTGTGCAGCTGCTGAAACTGCAAGTGGAATTGATAAACTAGGTTAGATATTGTAGTTGTTCCCAAACTCTGGTCCTTCAGGTATTTTGGACTTTAATTACCGGAAACATCGGCCACCCTTGTCTGGTAGTCATGGATTCTGGAAGCTTAATTACAAAATACTTTGAAGATCAGAGTTTGGAAACCACTGGGCCAGATGGTTTGTTTGACTCAGTATAAGACAGCTTTCTGTGGTCCTTTATGCTGGGAAACAAGCATAGGTGGGAAAGTAATGCTGTGAAAGGATTTAAAGTTGCTAGATAAGCATATGGATGGAAAGTTAGTACAGTATACGGATGATAAGAAATGTGAACAGTCTTGGTATCATGACCTGCTTAAGCAGGATCTGCCTTTTAAGAACAATTCCTAACAGTAATTGAATGTATGTGTGTGGGTACCTCAACCCAAAATATGCATTTTGATTTAACATTTTCTGTCTCTAAAGCTCTAGTGAGTAAAAAAACAACAGCCCTATGTTACAAGTGCGACTTGTTACTTGCCTGCCTGAAAAAGTTTGTCATATATTTGCTATGGCAATAGAGAAACAAGATTAAACCAGGGCACCAAATTGACTTAGGGTGGTGTCAGTGACTAGCACAGTGAAACTCTCATCTCCTAGAAACCCTGACCAAGTTCTGCAATTTCTTCTTATTTATTCTATTTATATATATACATAGTCCAAGATTAAGTGTTAAAAGTCTGAAGGATGAAAAATCTGAGAGAGAATTAATCCTCTTTCAAGAAGTAATAGTCTTCTACAGCTCTAGTTCTTGTCTGTCCAACTCAAGTAACAGGCCTGCATTCTTAGGTAACCACTAACTATCTCCTTAATAACAACTCTGGTAGATTATGAGAGATTCTCTCCCCCCAACACACGCTTAGCAGGACAAATCTAGGTTTGTCTCTTTCACTTTGTTGTTACTATGTGTTGTCAAGCCGACTTTGACTTGTAGTGAGCCCTTGAGTGTGAGACCTCCAAGACACCCTATTATTGACAGCCCTTCTCAAGTCTTGCAAACTCAAGGCCGTGACTTGATTGAGCCAATCTTTTACAGCTGTGTTTCTAAATATGGAGTTGGATGGCAACTAGATGAGGTGGTCAGAATAATGTGCTCATGATGGCAAGGCTTGCCGGAGAGTGAATGTGAGCCTGTGGATTCTCCTTCATTGTGGAATTTCAGTAATAGAACTCACACTTTGCATGCAGACGTCTCTAGCATCTCCAGAAGGGGAGATGTTGCCACTCGCAGTGAACTGAGACAGCTTCCCCAAGGGTAGAAGGTAGAGTTTTATTTTGTTTTTTTATCTCCGGATCCATGCCAAGGATTCACAACTAGTTATGGCTCCTTAAATATAAGAGGTTGTGCATTTGCACTGTTCACGTCTTATGTCTATTGCACCCCAAAATTGAAAGGTCTGGTGCTGCTTGAGTCCCAGTTTGAGGGGAAAGACACGGTATAAAGGATGATGATGATGTTGATGGTGGTGACTCTAAATGCAAATAATGCTCTTGTTATGTTTACCCTGCTTCTTGCAGCACTTTCATGAGCCCCTTGGGAGGTGCAGCCCTTTTGACATTAAACAAAGGAAGAAGAAGAGAAAGAAGTTGTTTTTGTGGGTTTTTCAGGCTATGTAGCTGTGTTCTAGAAGAGTTTATTCCTGATGTTTCACCAGCATCTGTGGCTGGCATCTTCAGGGACGTCAGGAATAAACTCTTCCAGAACACATCCACAAAAAGCTATCAATGCAGGCTGTGAAAGCCTTTAACTTCAGAAAGAAGTTGGTTTGGAAAAGAGGGTGTTATTAGGTTACCTTTCTTTCCCAGTAACTTAATTTATATCCTGATCTGCTAAGTTGTGCCTCAGAAACCAGTACATTGCGTTTGGCAAAACAACATGTTCTCCCACTTTAGTCTTCTGTGTGTGTGTCATTAAGGTAATTACCAAGGAATTAAAGCAGGATGGCTTGGTGCTCTGGCAGCAAGGGTGCAGGCTTCCCTCCTGGTAGACTGCAGGTGTAAATGAACAAGATCTGTTAAAAGGTTGATGACCTTCTTAATTCATGGCAGCAAACAGTGGACAAAGGAACTGAAGCAAGTTTATTAATTGATATTTACTCTGAAAGGTTAATGGAAGCAGTAGTGCTTCTAATTTGCTTGCCCACACAAGATCTTGTTAGGTCAGATTGTCTCCGTTTTTTTAATTAGCTGGAAGTGTGCAGTTTTCCACATTGTATAAAATTTGGAGGAAGAGAAAGGGGACAGCATAGAGATGTGCCAGCAATGCTATCTGGGGGATTCTAGGAGTTGTACTATTATCAAGCTTTGGGCTGCAATACATTTTGAAAGACTGACTGCATCTGATATATATGGGTTGAAGGAACACCATGGAAAGAGCCACTGTAGTTTAGTGGTTTATGTGTTGGACTAAGATTTCAGGAGGCCAGAGATCAAATCCTGACACAGGGCCAGAACAGACGGCCTGTTAAAGACACCTTCCGGGCGTCTTGGGAGCATGGCATTCACACCCTGCCCTCTCTGATGACACCTGAAAGCTGGCTGGCTACCCAGACGTGGGCAGCTTCAAGACACTCTGCTGTATTGGACTACAAGAGTACAACTAGATTATGGGCTTTGTGTTAGCAATACATAAAAAAGACAAATGTATTTCTTTAAACTACTGAATGCTAAAATTGTAATTTTGGTACTTATGGAACTGTGATATTGGATCATAAGAAGGAGGTTTGGTTTTTTGTTTTTGTTTTGTTTTTAAAAAAAAGAGTGACCATTCTTAGGCCATCATCATTAAATTACTGTTTTATAAGAAAGACTTTTTAAAAAGTTACATTAAAACAACAACAACAACTATTCCTATGTTGGAGTATGCTGCAAGTTTCCCTGGTTCCTACTGGCTAGACTTGGAGCATTAATTTAACCAGTTGCTGTTACTAATGATTGTTTTTGCCATTATTATATCATAGAGTCATAGAGTCTTAGAGTTGGAAGGGACCACAAAGCCCATTTAGTCTAACCTTTGCCACCCAGATATACACAAATAAAGCACTCCCCAAAGATGCCCATCCAACCACTATTTAAAGACCTCCAAAGGTGGAGATTTCACCACCCCCAAGGAAGTCTGTTCTGCTGTCAAACAGCTCTTACATTAAAGACATTCTTCCTAATATTTTGGTAGAATCTCTTTTCTTTTAATTTGAATTCACTGGTTCATGTTCCAATCTCTGGAGCAACAGAAACCAAGCTAGCTCCATCCTCTACAAGACATCCCTTGAGAAATTTAACACCTATGTTTTGCTTGCCTGCAAAAATATCATGGTGCCTTACTGAAATCACGTTATACTACATCCACAGCACTCCGCTAATCTACCAAGTTGGTAAATCTATCCAAAAAAGGGAAATAATATTAGTTTGTCATGACTTGTTTTGGAGATACCTATGCTGGCTCTTACTTAACATAGGCCTGGGACAGGCCACCCGAAAAGGGCGGCCTGCCAGCGACCTACTTTCCTTTGGAGGGAAGCCTCAGCCGCCAAACTGCACGGCTTCCCTCGGGAGGAAAAAGAACCTGGGAAAAGTGGGGTTTTTTTCCGCCACAGGACATACATAACGAGTGCGCATTCGTTACATAAGCAACACGCGTTGACATGTGGATGCCACGCATTGCTTATGTAACAATGGTGTTGCCCGTGTACACAGGGTGCCGCCATTGTTACGCCACCCGTACATAGTAGGGTTAGGGACTGTGCGGTTGCCGTGCAGTCCCTAACCCTAAAATCGGGGCTGGTATGCCATTTGTTGACGGTATTTGTTCCTTTATAAGAGCAAGGCAAAAGAAAGCCAAGCAACAGCAAGAGGGAAGCAGCTTTCTCCTTGCCTATTTCCATGCTGTCGTAGCACTTCTGTTGTCCTTCTTGAGTCATAAAAGCATACCTTTTGCCAAACAGATTTTACCAGCTCAACAAAAAACATACTTTTATGCCTCTCTCCCTCAGGAAGAGAACAGAAGTGCTTCAGTGGCACATGGAAAGGCAAAGAGAAAGCCATTTCTTTCTCGCTTTCTTTTGTCATGCGATACTAGATGTGTACAAATTTGACTGTTTAATGATCTATACTAGAACATTTTCCGGTATCTACATCAAGTTGACTGGACAGTAGTTGTCTAGATACTTTAAAAAATATTTTGCCATTTTTGAAGATGGGGGCAATATTTACTCTCTTCCAGTCTGCTGGGATTTCTCCTGTTCTACAGGAATTCTCAAACATTATTGACAATGGCTCTGAAATTACATCTGCAAGTTCTTGCAGTACTCTTGGGTACAGTTCATCTGGCCCTGGGGACTTGAATTCATTTAGAGTAGTTGAGTATTCCTTTACCACTTTCCCTATTCTGGGCTATAGTCCTCTTTCTGCTTGATTTATTCAGTTTTCAGCAGTTAGAACACTATTTTTCTTTTGGGAGAAGACTAAGGCAAAGAAAGTATTAAACAGTCTTCTGTCTGTTCCCTGCTAGAATTTCACCATCTTCTCTACACTCTGCCCCTGCTGTTTCCTTGTTCTTCATCTTACTCCAAACATAGCAAAAACAACAACCTCTTTTTTATTATTTTTAACCTCTCATTCAACCTAAGCCCACTGTGAGCTTCAGGTTGTATGACTTTTCTCATACGAGTACTGTACTGGCTTTTAGTTTGTATTTCTCATTGGTGATTTCCTACTTCATCCGTTTTGTCTATTTCTTCTTATTAAAATCTCAGCTCACCCAAATGTTCCTTATACAGTGGGCCCTTGTTGTCCACTGGGGTTTGGTTCAAGGACCCCCCCCCCCCCTGGGTGGATAACAAAATCCATGGATGCTCAAGTCCCATTCAATCTAGTGGCATAACAAAATGGTTTCTCTTATATCAAATGGAATTTATGCTATCTGGAATTTATGCTTTTTCTGAATATTTTCAAACTGTGGATGCTTGAATCCTTGAATAAAAAATCTGTGGATAAGGACGGACTGTACATCCACCTTAGTTTCTTTAGATACTTCCTACTTTTCTTCCTCATCAGAATTGTTTGTAACTATGCCATCAGTATCATCAGTGTCTCACCTTTAAGAAACATTTTGCATCATGAGCTCCCTGCCCTTTTAGCATTTCTGATCATGGGATGTAACCCAGTATTTTCCTAAGCCTATTGATCACCTTTCTTGAAGTCCAGAGTGCCTGTTTGACTTCCACTTTCCTTTGTATAAAAAAATTGCAAGATACACAGTTACTCCCCCCCCCCCCCCACTCAGAAATCATACTGTTTCCACCCCATCGACAAGTCTCTGTTGGTTAGGATATCTGTTGGTATGGATGAAATCCAGAATAGCTGATCACCATTTGGGTTCCTCCACTTTTTGTACAATGAAAGGGTGCTCAGCAATGGCTTCACTTCATCTTGGAGAGAAGCGACCAGTGAGTTGCCACAGGGTTCTGCCCTGGGCTCAGTGCTATTCAACATCTTTATTGATAACATGGATGATGGAATAGAGGCCATGCTAATCAAATTTGCTAATCAAAAGTGGATGCAAAATATTGGAAACAATATATCAATGGATTGTTGGGAAAGATCATGGTCAAACACTCATAAATTTTCAATGTGTAACAATTTAAAGGAAAATTATTTTAAAATGTTCTTTAGGAGTTACTTAACACCCATCCAATTGGCAAAAATTAAAAAATCTAATAATATCAATTTTTGGAAATGCAAAAAAACCCCGGGCTCGTTTTTTCATATGTGGTGGCAATGCAAGGTAGTAAGGAAATTTTGGAAAAATATATTTAAGAATATTACAAATTATATGCAAAAACATGTGCCCTTTTCACCAGAACTCTTTCTATTGAATATAATCGATCCCGATATACTAAAACTGAATCGAGATGACAGCAGCAAGCTTATTTATATGATAACGGCAGCTAGAAATGTGTATGCCAAATATTGGAAGAAATCTTACGGTCCACCAATTAAAGAATGGGAAGCAAAAATACATGAGTATGCAATAATGGATAACCTATCAATGTTATCACTTGGCAGAACAGTGCAACAGTGCAAACGCAAATGGAAATGTCTGTTAGAAAATTAAGAAAAAGAGGTGGTTTTTTTTTCTTTCTCTTTGTAAAATCTAAGATATGTGTGCAAATGGAAAACAGTAAAAAAAAAATTTTTTTTTCCTTTCTCTTTCCTTACTTTTTCTGAATATGGAATATTCGAATATGGAAAATATGATTTGTTGGATCATTTCAACACAATATCAATATACTCAGCTTTGTATGAACAGAAAACTCAATAAAAATTATATAAAAAAAAATAAAAATTTGCAGATGACACTAAATTAGGAAGGGTACCTAATACCCCAGAGGGCAGGATCAGAATTCAAAATGACCTTAATAGATTAGAAAGCTGGGTTAAAACTAACAAAATGAATGTCAACAGTGAGAAATGTAAGGTACTACACTTAGGCAGAAAAATTGAAATGCATAGATATAGGAGTGGGGACACCTGGCTTAACAACAGTACATGTGAAGGGGATCTAGGCGTTCTAGTAGACCCCATGTTGAACATGAGTCAACAAAAATCCATCAGTGATACCAACCTAAATGCACAATATACTTGTTGCAAGCTTTCAAAGCTCCATAGGCTTTTTCATCAGGCAAGGTGATGAAGAGTGGACTGTGACCTCCAACCAAGGTAAAACAATTTTTTTCTTCTTAAATTTGGACTGAATCCACATGTTTTACCTCTACACCAACAAAATGTTCCTGATGCAAAAACATGGAGACTTCTTGAGGAATCCATTGTCCTCTGCCTACAAAGAGCCCTGTGACCTCACTGGAATGCAGACATACTGGATTGCAAAAGAGGGGTCCCTGTTGAAATGCAAATGGATTTTAAGTTTCCTGGACTTTGAAAATCTCCCTGTTGCCGCATGGACAGAAGGAGGAAGAGCCTGCCTTCACAAAATATATCCTCCCCAGTATACAATCTTTACTAAGGGTTGAAACAATATGCAGGCATCTGAGTAACATCTCCAGGTTTTTTTCCTCCTCCTGTTTGGTTTGTAACATCTTGCCTGATGAAGAAGCCTATGGAGCTTGCATTTGTTAAATGACCAACACAGCTACCCCTGAATGTTTTCTGTATTCTGCGTCAACAGTGTGATGAGGCAGCTAAAAATGCCAATGCGAGTCTAGGCTGCATCAATGGAGATATAGTGTCTACATCAAGGGAAATAATAGTGCCACTCTATTCTGCTTTGGCCAGGCCTCACCTGGAATACTGTGTCCAGTTCTGGTCATCATAGTTCAATAAGGATGTTGACAAGTTGGAGTGTGTATAGAGAAGGATGACCAAAATGGTGAAGGGTCTGGAAGCAATACCTTTTGAAGAGAGACTTAGGGAGCTGGTTATGTTTAGCCTGGAGAAGAACCAGTTAATAGGTGATATATTAGCCCTGTTTAAGTATTTGAAGGGATGTCATACTGAGGCTGGAGCAAGCTTGTTTTCTGCTACTCCAGGGAATAGGACCTGGAGCAATGGATGCAAGCTACAGGAAAAGAGATTCCACCTCAACATTAGAAGGAACTTCCTGATAGTAAGAGCTGTTCGACAGTGGAACACACTCCCTCGGAGTGTAGTGGAGTCTCCTCCTTTGTAGGTCTTTAAAAAGAGGCTGGATGGTCATGTGGTGGGAGTGCTTTGATTGTGAGTTCCTGCATGGCAGGAAGTTGGACTGGATGGCCCTGGTGGTCTCTTCCAACTCTATGATTCTGTGATTCTATGAAATTGTCTGACAGGCTAGTGGGAAAGTTGTGGGACCTTACACTATTGTCAGAGTGTGATTTACAACTAATATCAGGGTGATCTAATTCTCCCATTACTATTGTAACTTCCCTTTTGAATATTCAACAAGGGAGCCTTTGCCAACTTTCTGTCCCAGGTCAACCAACTCCAGACAGCGTGTCCATGTCAGTTGCAGTCCAACATGTTTAGAGGGCACTAGGTTTGGCAAGGTGACCCCAAAGGCAAAAGCAGGGCAAGCTTGAGACAGTGATTTTTAACATAGCATGGTTTGCAGAAGGTACCAAACATAGTCCATGGCATCACCAGGTAAAAGGATCTCATGTAACAGGCATGGTGGTGTTAATAGTTGTAGTAATATTACTGGCCAACCTTAATATTATCCTTAATAATACTGGCCTACTTTAGTGTGCTGTGTAAGGATTAACAATATGATGACTATGGAACACTTAGTTAAATATACTTTATGTGTAAAATCATTTCTGAATTGCATGTTTTCTACCTGAAGAGCTAGTTGGACATACAGGAAGCAAGAGCTAGTTGAACATACAGGAAATACACATTTGACTAAAGTGGCTTAGATGCTGTGAAGATGCATTTTTAGACAGGCTCTGGCACTTTTTGATGAATGGAGAAATAGTGGGGGAAATGTTTTCTCAAAGATCAGTTTTCAACATGACTGTTGTTCCTTGCAGATGAAGATCCCTGCAAAGCGGACCAACAGGAACAGTGAGGACGACAGCATCCGAGAGGCCACCAGCTCCCAGCTCAGCAGCTCAAGGGACTGCCTCAGCGATGTGAGTACCTTCAAGAAGCAATGGGTGCTGCACTGCAGCTGTTACATATACCTCACTGAGCAAACATTGGCACCCAGAGGTCACTGTGTGACACATTTTCCCTTCTCTGTGCCATGATTGAGTGCTGTCACATAACTGACTTAGTTCCGTTGCAAACACTATAATCATAACACAAATAATATGATACTGTAAGTGAAAGATCAGAGACAATAAAAACAGAGTGAATTTTTTTATTCCTCAATGGAAAGATGGCTCAAGATTATTTTCTTTGAGGAGAAAAAGTTATGTTTGTATTGGGAGGGGATTACAAATAGAGGGAGCTTTTTGTGTATCTTCAAGTTATTCCTTTGATAAGAAAAGTGTGTGGGGGTGTATATATATATTTTTAAAAACAAGCTACAAGTATACCTCTGTTAATAAATTGAGTGGCTTCCTGGGCATTATTTTTTACAGAAAATCTGGTACCACAGGCAGAAATAACAGGAAAATAATAAGGATAGGTTCCTATGTCACAAAAAAGAAGAGTAGTTCAGCATGTTTCAGCAGACTTTTCCTCCAAAGCTAACATTATGCAGCTGGAAATTAAACAACTGGGCCAGATTAGCTTTGCAGAGGTAGACCAACACATTTTGAATCTTTGAGAGACCACTTGAAAGCTTCTTCCAAAATGCATCCTGGGATGATTTTTTCCTTTCTTTCACCAGCCTCTACGAACAAAATGAAGTCCATTTTGGTGGCCGAAATTTTTACATGTATTCCTTTTTAACATGCTGGGGGAGCTGATGAGTCAGGCTTATTTGCTGTCTCTTTTTCTGTTTTGCCATTCAAACATGTTCAGTAAGAGTTTCTGAAGGTAGATGTTGTTTATCTTACTTGTTATAGGCAAGCATACATAAGTACATGGGATCAGTCAGAATAGAATCCCCTTTCTTTCCCAGATCAAGCACCAAAAACCTATGTTTCTTGAGCCCTCCTTCACCTTCCTCGAGCAGCAATGCTGCTAAAATCTTTCAGCTAGACAGAGAGCAAGTCTGAAAAGGCAGCAGCAATGGACAGGAATAAAAAGACTTTGTAAAAAGGAACTTCTTTTTTGTCAGAGGCTAGGCGATCAAACAGACCGGTAGCTTGGAGTGGCCAGAGGCCGCTTCAGCCCCGATCAACCCCTGACTGGCACGGGACCACAGCAACCGGGCACTGTGGTCTCAAGATTGGCCACTGCCATAGTCTGGAATGGACCACCGGCAAGGAGTGGCTTTTCCCTGCTCCTTTTGCAGCTGACTTTGGGCTGCATTATCTGGCCCCAATGCATCATCTGCATGTCACACCCGTGGATTGGCCCAAAGGTGGCACTTTTTGCCCATCTGTTTCGGTCCTATATTAACTGAAGTATATCTGTCTTGTATAAATATTTCGGATTTCATGGATAAGCTTACTTATTTTATGCTTTGAGCCATGAGTTGAGGGAAGCATTGGAATGGAATGAGGAGGTACAGAACCTTTTAATTAAAGAAAATTAGTGCTACTTTTGAGTGAAATGTCATCATGAAGCAAGGCAACGGTTGATGTGTGTAAACACATAAATGGGTCTATTCCTCCCTCATGTCTGGCCTCAGTTGCCAAAAAATCAGTTGAAACAGTGGGATCATTTTATGTGAAGGCTTTTTTTTTTTTTTTTTGGTGTTAGCAATTAGCATTTTGCCTTCATTAAAACATGATTTTTTGCTAATTAGGACCTTCCCCGTTAAGAGCTATTTAAATGACGAACAATAATCAAACGATGGCACAAGGCATGTCTGAAATATTAAATTTAACATTTTAATGGCAAGCCATGGTTACATCCCAGGGAGAGTGGGTTTTCATGTTGAGTTCTATTAATGTGAAATATGCTTCATAACTAAAACCTGTCACAGGGAAGCCTGCTCACACCAGCCAAATTCAATTGGACAGTTAATTTAGCTTTAAAATTGAAAACACTACCTCTTTCTCTGGATGCAAAAGGAGAGGGGAGGGGGAAATCCTTTGATAAGAGTAATGTATTTGCTATTAAAGCTTTCAGAGCTTATTCTCCCGAAGAAGGAGAAGGAGGGGAAGGGAAGGGAGAGAGGAGGGGGTAAAATGGCTCCCACAAATGTGTTTAAAAGCTGAAAGTATTTATTAAAAATGTCAGCAGAAAAGTGCTTTTGGCAGATTAAAACGGGATTCAGCTTGACAGCTCTGACAGCAAAATGTGACAGTAGTGGTATTGTGGGGGGTGGTGGTGGTAGAATTCACTCTACATGTTTTGAGTGTGAATGGGGTGCTATAAACAGCTTGTGCGGTGGGAAGAAATGAGAGGGGTTGGGGAGAGAAGAATTGCAGCCATGTGCCTGTGAGTTGATTCCAGGATAAGAAATTGTGTGTGAATCTGAAGAAATGGTGCTGGGAGGGGGAGAGGGTTAGGAGTAGGGATGAAGCCCTTGTGGGAATATCATCTTGTTTGCCTGCTGTTGGCTGTTGTTAGGATGTTTTCCCCCCAAGTGCTTTGTTTCTTAAAATATCAATTGTCTCTTCCTCAGTTGCACTACAGGCACAACAACCACTGAATGACTCTTGTGGGCTCTATGTCTCTGTTCTCATAAGAACACAGGAAGAGTCATGTCAGATCAGACAAAGGTCTGTCTACTCTGTTCTGCTTCCCATAAAGGTCAGCTAGCTGCCTCTTAGCAGTGCACAGTAGGACATGAGGGCAGTAGTTGTCTCCTGTTCTCCTTGCTCAGCAGCATTTTGCCTCAGAGCATGGCTAGTAGGCATCAATAACTTCCTCCTCTGAGCCTTCGTCTAATCTTCTTTCAGTACTATCTAAATGTGATCCCTTTCCTCTCTCTTCAGGTCTGGAGAGATAGACATGGCTTAAAGCAGCTGATAGGATGTAACACTGCTGAGTATAGATGCAAAGAGGAAAATGACGGAGAACCAGTTCCTCTGCTGTCACATAAGGACTGTACTAGAAAACCAGAGGTCAAAGGATGCATCTGTTAGCCAAAATTCAAGGATCCTGAGAGGCCACCTACACTTAATATCCAAGTTGGGGGGGGGGTCTTATTAGCTCAAATGACAGCAATCGAGTGGGCTCAGGCAACTTACGTGGGGATCAAGCCTATGTATAATAGTTCTGAGACATAGGACTCTTGAGTGTAATTCAGTATAATTTTATTTATAGTCAAAGGAAATCACCATTCAAATGAGACATCCACTCACACACACATTCAAGAACTATCAATATAAACAATATAAAGGCGCTAGCAGATAGCAACTTAAAGGGGTTTGCAGAGGACAATACTATACCAATTCCAGAGTGTAGCTATAATTGAGGGAATACAGTGAAATGGAAAATGGCTCAGTAGCTGCTTTAGGATTGTGGCATAGCCAGCTTATGCTGAGGAGTCAGGTGAGATGTGGACAGAGTATCTGACCTCAAACGAGACTGAATTGGGCAGACTTATTTATAGGACAAAGCATATCTTGGGCCAGGTTTTGGGACGGGAAAGGATTTCCAGGAGGGAAGAATGAGCAAGGAAGTTGAGAGTGACTGGACTATCAGTACACGTGCCTTTGGACAATAGAGTATCGTTCCTGGAGGGGCATGTGCTTGGATTTCTGTTCACTCCTACCAGTGCAGAGATTATGCAAATTTCGATCTTAATAGATCTATCCTATCTACATGCTCTTTTGCTCCCTCATGCCGAGTTTACCACAGCTCCATTTCAAATTGGCTTTAGGATGGGATACGGAGTTGAGACTGCTATGGTCGCCTTAGTCGATGATCTCCGTCTGGGTATTGACAGGGGAAGTGTGACCCTGTTGGTGCTTCTGGAACTCTCAGCAGCCTTTGATACCATTGACCATGGTATCCTTCTGGAACGCATGAGAGAGTTGGGAATCAGGGGCACTGCACTCCAGTGGTTCCGTTCCTATCTCTCAGGCAGATTCCAGATGGTGATGCTGGGAGACAGTTACTCTTCTAAAAGAGAGTTAAAATCCGGTGTCTCTCAGGGCGCCATTCTATCTTCCATGCTATTCAACATTTACCTGAAGCTACTGGGCGAGATCATCCAGACACATGGGACAGGGTGTTATCAGTATGCTGATGACACCCAAATATGTTTCTCCATGTCTCAGACTGCTTCAGTGACTAAGGAAGGCATCTCTCCTCTGAATGACTGTCTTAGGTCGGTAATGAACTGGATGAGAAAAAACAGACTAAAATTGAAGCCCGGAAAAACTGAGGTACTCGCTATAGGAACCCCAAATCTGGGGATGGAGATTTGTCAACCAGTCCTGGATGGGGTCACACTTCCCCAAAAGGATTGCGTTTGCAGCTTAGGAGTGCTCCCGGACTCGTCCCTCCAGTTGTCATCTTAAATAGATGTGATGGCCAGGAGCGCTTGTTATCAACTTCGATTGATACACCAGCTGCAACCCTACCTGGACCAGGGGGCCCTAGAAGTGGTGGTACATGCACTGGTAACCTCTCGTCTTGATTTCTGCAACATGCTGTACATGGGGCTACCCTTGTGCTAAGTTCAGAAGCTTCAATTGGTCCAAAATATGGCAGCCAGATTGCTCGCTGGCAAATCCAGGTTCAACCATATAACACCTGTCATAAAATCTCTTCACTGGCTGCCAATTAGCTTCCGGATGCTGTTTAAGGTGTTGGTCATTACCTTTAGAGCCCTACATGGCTTGGGTCCAGGTTATTCGTGGGAGTGCCTCTCCTTATAATCCACTCTGCACTCTCAGATTCTCTGGGGAGA